>NW_021703784.1:59139695-59229914 GCF_005190385.1 Monodon monoceros | reverse complement strand
TGTGTGTGTGTGTGTGTGTGTGTGTGTGTGTGTGTGTGTGTGTGTGTTGGCGAGGGTTGGGGAGAGGTTAGGTAGGAGTGGGTGGAGAGGTTGGGCAAGGGGGGAGCGTAAGAGGGACGGGGTAGAGCCCGGCTGCCGCGGTGTCTAGCATCTTTCCCTGGTGGGTCGGGGAACGTGGAGACGGGGCCGCATGCTGGGATCCCTGGCTGCAGCGCTGATGCCTTAGCCCGCTCGGAGCGCCACGGGTTCCCTACTTTGCCGCAGTGGCCGCAGTGACCGCGACATCATCGCTGGTAGTTCCCTGCAGCTCCTCGCCTCGGGGCTGGGGTAGCTCCCGCATCCTCACCTCTTACCTCAGGCCCAGTACCCACGCTTCCACCCGAAGCCCTCAAGGAACCCTTCTCAGCGGGCAAGGATGGGGAAGGGGCAGCATTTCCCCCCGGGGAACCCTGGCAGGGGAAAAGGGCTGCCTGGACGAAGAGTGACTTGGGGGTTGAGGGGCGGCCGGGGTAGCGGTGAGAACTGCCTGGGATAAACAGGAGTGGGTATGGTTCGGTTCCCAGGCCAGCACAGGCATAACCCGGGAGGAGGCAGCTGGCTTTCTCTGTGGTCTCCAGGCAGCGCCCACCCTCACCCGACACACTGACGCTCCCTGTTTGTTCTCAGCGCAGGTGGAGCAGCCTGTGTAGGGCGTCAGCTTCCCACGGGAGGGGGCTGGAAGAGGGCTGGAGCACCCGAGTGCAGCGGGAGCAAAACTGAAGGGGGCCTGCGCAGGCCTGCGCTGGGTTCCTTGGGCCGGACTTAACTCCTCTAATGGTTCAGCCCTGCTTGAGGTCATTCTTCTCCATTCCAAAGAAACTCTGATATGACCTGGAATTCCATTCTCTGGCCTCCAGCAGTAGCTCTCAGAGGTGGGAGTTATCAGTCAAAGAGAACATTAGACTCTTTGAGAGAACCTGGTCCAGCTAGCACTGAGTTTATAAGGGATGAGACACTGAAGGAGGATTTAAGCCTGAGGTCAGTGGGAATGTTGTCAACCGCCCCCTCCCCCCTTCTCCTGGCACTACCTGCCTTCCCCACCATAGCAGCCTGATTTTGCTGTTTGTTCAGCTCCAGCACAGGTGAGGCCTCAGATAACCTGCTGGACTTTTCCCACAGTGGATGAGGGTAAGGTGTGGGAGCAGGGAAGCAAAGGAAATGTAGGGGAAAGGGGAGTGGAAATAGGAGAAGTAGACGGGCATTTACTCATTCAGCAAAGTATGTGCCAGGTATAGGGCTGTACACTAGCTGTCCGATACGGTCTGTGCCTGAGTAGCTCCCAAGCGAGTGGGGGAAAATGACAGGTAAGCCAATTATGGCAACATACGGTCATAAGTGCATCCATCAGGATGCACAAATCGGACATTTACAAATCATCCTGAATGCCCTACTCCCTTATGCTCCTGCACCCCTGTGGTGGAGGCTGTGATGAAAAGCCCAGACTCCTGCCGAAAAATGAAGGATTTACTCTCCTTCTTCACTGAGAATGCTGCTGGAAGATAGTCCACAACTGTCAGCCCCTTTGGGAGTTGCCTAAGCTGAAGAAAGCTGGCTCATTTAAGGTCATGTTCCCTTTCTGGGGCATCCTGCCTACAATGACTGATCAGCAGAGAGGTATAAAGGTTCAGCTCCCTCACCCCGACAGAGGACAACTCTGAAAGATGTTCACAGCTGCTCGTGGGGTTGACTGAGGTCGTTGTTGGGCTGCTCAGCTTCTCCCTTTGCCCAATCCCACTTTCATCCTCTCTCTTATACAGGTGTTGACTCTGAGAGCACTCCTTAGTAAACATCCTCCACAGTAATCTCTGTCTTAGAGTCTGCTTCCTGGGGAACATAACAGGCTCCCTCCCGTGTTCAATCCATCACGAAGTGCTGTTGATTTTAGTTACTGCTCCACTGACGTTGCCCCACTCTTTCTTGTACTACTCTCCCAGCCTCCTAAGTGGTCCACATTTTACTGATGCCTCCTTACATCCACCCTCCACCTTATAGCCAGAGTGATACGTTTAGAATACAGATCTGATTATGCCACTCTTCTGACCTTTGCTTTGGAGATAGAGAAAGCGTTTTAACAGAGTCTATGAAGCCTGCATGTCCTGACTCCTACTGATCTCTCTAACCACCTTGTTTTGAGTCACTGTTGTTCTTGGTCTCTCCACTGAAGACACTGGCCTTCCTTTAGTCCAGTTTTTGGATGTATATCCTCTAGTTACATGGTTTCTGGGCATTCTCTCTGGAAGCTTTCCTTCCTTATTTAATTAACTCCTACTCATCCTTCTGATCTCAGCTCAAGGTCTCAGCATTTCTCAGGGGTGTTTCTCCTGGCTTTCCCTCCTGGGTAGGCAGAATCACAAGATGATCCTAATGACTCTCACTCTTGTATGGTCTCCTTCCCTCAGGTGTGGGTGGAACCTGTGAATGTGATGAGACTCTACTCCTAAGATTATGGTACATGGCAAAAGGGATTTTGTGGATGTAATTAATGATGCTAATCAGTTGACCTCAAGATACAGAGATTATCCAACTAGTCCTAACTAAATCATATGAATCCTTTAAAAGCCACAAATTTTCTCTGGTTGGCAGCAGAAGCGGAAGTCAAAGAGATTTGAGGAACAAGATTTGATACACTGTAGCTGGCTTGAAGATGGAGGGGGCCATGAGGCAAGGAATGGGGGTGGCTGTGGTTGGCTTGAGGATGGAGGAGGGCATAGAACAAGTACCTGAGAGTGGCCTCTAGCTGAGAGCCATCTCTGGCTGACAGCCAGCAAGAAACTAGGGACCACAGTCCTACAACCACAGGAACTGGATCCTCCTAATCACAAGAATGAACCTGAAAGCAGATTTTCACCCAGAGCTTCCAGAAGAGAACTTAGTCTGGCTAGCATTCTGACTTCTGCTTGGTGATATCCTCCCTGAGCAAAGAACCCAGCCATACTACCTGTGAGCTAATAAGTGGATGTTTTTAAGCTACCAAATTCATGATAATTTGTTACCATAGAAATAGAAAATAACACACCTCTCATCTCAGGAGGTAGCAAATGCAGACCCTTGCAAGACGTGCAAGGAAGAAGTGAGGGCATTGGAAATTTGTTAAAATTTAGAAAGACTTGGAAATATTGTAGTGGCAGCTGGTTTGGAGAGCAACTTAAGGAATGGGACCAACTGGGAACTGCATAGGAACTGTTTGATAATCACCTACTATGTTCCAAGCATATTATCTTTAATCCTCACAAAGAACTACAAATTTGGGCACAAGATTATTGATCACTATTTTAAATGAAAAAACTGGCTCAGAGAGAGTTTTAATAACTTGCCCCAAGCCACAAAGCTACTAGGTGAAAAAAGCCACAATTCAAAGCCAGGGATTTGGGAAGTCAGAATTCAGGTGCTCCTAGTATGCTGCTTCCCAGTATAAGTTTTATTGTTTCTCTGGTCACCTTCTTTTTCTCTCATTTTACAAAATATATTTTTTTCAAATTTTCTTGACTTATAAAATCTCTTATTTCATCTCTTACCCTGTTGACAGCCCATATGTACAAACACACACACACACACACACACACCGTCCTTCAGTCACAACAAGTAACACGGCCTCCCACTTCATAGAGAAAATAGTAGCTATAAGACAGCAGCTCCCACCAGGGAATCTGGTCCATTTTGGAAACGTAAAGTTTCAGATGCCTATTAGACATCTAAGCAGGAATTCTAGTAGGGAGCTGAATAAGCAACTTGTATAGGAAGTAACGTAAACCATAGAATTAATGAGAGTATGTTGAATAAGGAGAAATGAGGAACCAGGTCAGAAGTCTGGAAAAGACCATTATTTAAAGGCTGGATAGAGAAAGACCAGTCTGTAAAAGAGACCAAGAAGGAGCATATAGAGGGGTGAAAGGAGAACAAGGGGAGCAAGGCATCATGAAAGCAAAAGGAGACATGCTGAATGGAATCAAATACTGCTCCTGCATGAAGAAAACAAGGATGAGAAATGTTCTCTGAATTCAGGGACCTGGAGGTCCTTGGCCACAGAAAGAGCCATTTTGGTGAGGTCCTAGAGACAGAAGACAGATCAGATGTACTGAAAGCTGAATGTCACGGGAGAAAGTGGAGCAAGTGACTTTAGACAAGGATTTAAAAATAATTTTTATTTAATTTATTTTTTTATACAGCAGGTTCTTATTAGTTATCCATTTTATACATATTAGTGTATATATGTCAATCCCAATCTCTCAATTCATCACAGCACCACCCCTCCCCACTTTCCCCCCTTGGTTAGACAAGTCTTTTTGAAGAATAGTTATTAAGGAAAGGAAAGAGGGTAGTAACTAGAGGGGGATGTGGAATGCAAGATTTTAAGATGGAAGAAGTAGAACATTTTTAGGGGCAGATGGAATTACTGCAATGTGTAGAAAAGACTGAAGATATGAGAGACAGACAGAGACAGAGACACTAATGCAAGGTTCCTGAGAAAAGGCAGGGAAGTATGGAACTCAGTGCATGTGTGGAGGGTTCTAGTTTTTGATGGGAGTACAGATTCAATTGTAAGAAGTTAGCAGAAGAGAATAATTATAGATGAAAATGTCGTGGCAACCAGATAACAAGTATATAGATGAAAATGCCATGGCAACCAGATAACAAGTATATTTCCTAGACTTTATTTTTTGCAGCTAAGTGTGGCTTAATGACTACATTCTAGACAGTGGTTGTGGATGGAAGTCATAAGTGCAGCTTCCAGATCAAGTTCTTAAAGGAAAAGAGTGAACTCTCTCATCCTCGTTGACTTTTCTTGCAGGTTGACTGTGGATGTGGATAAGCCACTTTCAGTCATGCAGTGAAGTGTGCATCCCTCACACACTAGGGATGGCAGAGTGACAAGATGGAAAGGGCCTGGTCTCCTACATGCTCAAGTCATTTTGCCACCTCTGGTTCTCTTGTATGAAAAGGAAAGAAACGACAATCTTAAGGCTCTACAATTTTTTTCTCTCTTTTATCATAGCATCTTGATCTGTAGCTTAAGGCAGTATGTGTTAGATTTGGTGAAGAGCTGTTTTTTGATAGTTTCTGGTTTCTCTATGAAATTGGAGATCTGTTTACAGTGAGTGGTGTGTTTATGTGTGTGTGTGTGTGTATAGGACTGAAATTTTAGGAGTCAAGATGGTTTAAGAAAACTGTATATAATGGGAAAGGGAAAGTGGACATCTGATGAATGTAATAAGATAATTAGGAAAGTGTTGAGGACCCACTTAAGAGTTGGTGACCGTGAATTTCTAGTGGTATCAGTTTCTCCAGCAGAGCCCAGACAGTTGGATGCAAGCATGGAGAATGTTGATGGTTCAGTTCCTCCTAAGCTGAGATTTTACCAGATGGGTGGGATGGAAAACAAAGGGACAAGCGTGAAATGATGGGCCACAAAATCTCAGCTGGACATGGAGAAGACAGAGCTATGAGGTAGGTGACAAAGCTTAAATGAGTAATAAGTAGGCTTTAGAAGGTTGGGAGTCAAAGAGTAGAGGTCTATTGAGAGTAAAGAAGCAGCATTGCTGAGGGCAGAGGATCCCCAAATCTGTGTACATGGATTATGAGAGGATGAGAAGCCACCCCTTTCTGTGAAGGATATACTATCCTTAGGGGACGGCTGGTTTTAGTTAACATGGGAGTTGAGAGGGTGTTCAAAGTTGAGGACATAGCAGTTTGCTGATGTTGGGAAAGGAGTTACAGAGGACGAAACTCCTCTGAGAAGCTTTCCTTAGCCCCACACATCTGGGTTAGGTGCCTCTTAACCCATGTACTTCTGTAACACCTGTATCTTTCATTACAGTAATTCTTACAATTACGTGTCTTGTAATTGCCGTTTTGCTTGTCTATATTTCAAGGGTCTGGTGTCTGTCCTTTTCTCCAACATTTTCTCAAACCACTCCCCACGCTACTCTCATTTCTATCTTTTCTTTATGCTCAAGGAAGCTTGAGTTGTTTATTGTTTCATGGTGCTTTCCGTATTGTTCATTATCCACGTACTCTGCTCATATTCTCCCCTCTAACTAAGTGCAGTTGGGTGATGGGAGGTGAGGTCCAGGAGACGGTGGGTATAAACTGTTTCAAGAAGATGGTTTGTAAAGAGGGAAAAAAACCAAGTCATAGATACAGTGGGGAAAGAGGACATACCATGATCAGAGGAGGGAGGAGGAGGGATGAAAACGCACTGCTAAGAGGGTCAAAGCTCATTTCTCAAAATCAGGAAATTCCATCCATGCCAGAGTTAAGCCAACATTTGGAAAGAATGGGATTGCTTAGGGCCAGGAAACGGGAATTTTAGATGAGAGCAAGGAGGGAAATGCAAAGTCAATGCCAGAGGACAGAGACTTGGACCCTTGTTCCAGAACAAGTCAGAAACCTAAGAGGTCAAGGAAGCAAGTGCATGAGGTCCTGAAGTAGGGCCAGGTTCAGTCCTCAGGGAAGCTGCCTTTCTGACTCAGGCCTTGACCTGTCAATGTTGTCAATTTTTTGGTTTTTGGTGCCTGTGTGTGTGTTTGTCTTGCGGGGGGGTGCTGGCCCACCTCGCTCGACTCTTGTGGCTTAGAACAATCTACCTTTGCCTTGGGGAAGTCTCAGTCACCCACGCTACTGCCCAAGGTGGGCACATGATCTTTCTTTCAGTATTCCGTATCACAGTTGAGATAAGAGGGGAATGTTTAAACAACATGTCAGTAAATGTGCAAGGGAAAGAACGAAAGACAGGGGCACATAGTGCCGAATGCACAGCCACATAACCTGCTTTATAAGGTAGGACCTACTTCCAGCTAGCTTGCAGGTCCGCAGAACATCAGCACTTTCCTTGGGAAACCCAGTGCTCACACACGGTGGTGTGAGGGTCATGAACACGCTCTGTCTCCACACCCCTGGCCTGGACACACATGCAGCTGGGGTCCAGTATTAGGAGGGGAACCAGTCATTTAGTCCTTGGGGTGCCAGCTTGCCCACTGGCTCAGCCCCTCCCCCTGTGGCTGATCAGGTTGCCTCTTCCCCTCCCCGTTCAAGGCCTTCTTTTCTGGGCATTTCTGTGATGTGCAGATATTCTTCTGTGCTGAGCTCCTGCCCACGCACTCCCTGCCCACGCAGAAGCCCCTTCTCTTGGCATAATTCAACAGAGGGAATGGGCTGAGAAGACACACCACCTGGAGCCAGAGCAGGCAGAGATGTTGGCCAGAGGAAAGAAACCAGGGGCAGGAGCAGCCCTCCAGTGGCTGGCCTTATGCTGGGGAGAGCAGAGCATACACTGGGGGCTGGCTCCCGCTGGAGGGTTACATTTGGCTTCAGATGTGGCTCTCACAGGCAGACCAAGACAGGCCTGGATCCCCCAGGTCAGGGCCTCACTTGAGGACTAAAATGGCCATAGGAAGGCTCACCCAGGAAGTCAGATGGATAGAGGGCTTCCAGGAATACATTTGAGCCTCTGGGGCCCTGTGAAACCTACTGGTGAAGGGCAAGGCTGAGGGCAACAGGCCAAGGTACCGAAACCGGAAAGGCAATGCCAGACACGGAGAGGGCCCATGCATTCTGTGTGAAAAGCACAGGAGTTTTCAGGCTCCCGGGTAGGGGAGTCTTGAATGATCCCAGTCATTCCGTAAGTGTAGATCCCACCACGTGCCTTGGGCTCTGATTTGGCACAGCTAATGTCTCTCAGCATCACCACTACTGCATTTTAGTTTTTGTTAAAGCATCTGAATAAGTTTTTTCATAACCCAGTCGAGCCCCCGATTCTGTCTCTAAGATTCCATTTCTCCCTGGGGAATTCTCCCAGCTTTGCAAGGCAATGCAATCCTAATGCCTGGGAGGGAGCTGGAAGGAAGGGAGGAAAGGAGAGCCCTGCGCCCTCTGCTGGCCAGGCCTGGCATTGCCAGCGCAGCCCCAAGGCCCAGGGCCAAGCAGGGGGGTACAACCCGGCTCCTCAGGGTCCTCAAAGGCATAATAAGCTGCTAGAGGGATAGGAGTAATGGTCATAGCTATTATTCATTATTAAGCATTTGCTATCTGTCAGACACTGGTAGACAGTTTACATTTCTTATCTCATTTACATTTTAATTCCCCAAGTACTGCTTTCAACAACCTTGAACGATTTTGTAGGAGGTGAAGAGTCCCCCAGCCAGTAAGCAATGTTTCAGAACTAAAATCTGACTCTGACTGGCCTACAAGCACGTGATTGGCTCCAAACTCTTTCTTACCTGTTGTGCTTTTAGGCCAGCCTAATACCTGACCTGACTTGGGCCATGCCCAGATCCCAGCTCCAGTCCAGTTTGACCATCCATTTCTGATCCAAGCGTCAAGCCAAACCCTAGCTTCAGCCCCAAGCTAGAATCCACCAACCTTGCCTCCTGTTCCTGGCTCCTAGTGTCTGTGCCAGATCTTCCCCGGGCTGGATGGCCTGTCTCGCTATGAATAGGATTTCCTCCCAAGCTTGATACTTTATTTCCATCTCTCTTTGGGGCTAGCAGCCAAACTGTCAGAAAGGAAAAGGTGAAGTACAAGGGCCAAAGAAGCTTCTGTGGGGGGAATAGCTAACTGGGAACACTGAGGAGGAGTGTACATCTCAAATCTTAGCCAGGCCAAGGTGTCCTGAGGTTAGTGACCCTAGGAGGGAAGTGGGTGAGGCCCTAGATCTTGCAGGAGGGAAAAGAGGTAAGCCAGAAGCAGCTGGGCTCTCAGCAGGAGGGCCCTTGAACAGTTCTGACACCCCTGTAGGAATCTGGCGGTGACTCCCCAACACCTGCCCTCCTCCCACAGCTGCATGTGTGCGGGTAGAGAGCTGGAATTGGCAGCTCTTCTCCAGAGCAGTGGGTGGTCTCTTGTCTTTGGCAGTAGCCCTGAGATCACACTTCAGCACACTGGGCAGGCTTGCTGGTGATTCACAGGTTCTGCTCTGCACCACTGGCTCCTTCTCCTCTAGTTACTACTTGTTATCACCATCACAGCTTGCAACAGTCATTCTCAAGAAAAGAAGGAGCTTGCCTGGCCTTGACCTCAAGCTGAGGTAGTCCCTTTACTTATCTCCCTAAAAGAAACAGTAAGACAGACCTCGGTTTCTTTCCATGTGACTTAGGGGCCCTGAGATACTGGGCAAGTTATCTAATCTCCCAGAGCCTTGGTTTCCTCATTTCAAAATGGGGAAATAAGAACATCTTTTTCATAGTTGTAAAGATTAATTGAGACAATGCACTTAGCCCAGGACCTGGCATAAAACAGCTTTACAATAAATCATATGTAATATTTTTAGTTGCTCCATGGGCTTGTTTCCTGATTTGGAAAAATGAGCATAAAATCATCTAAATTTCCTAATATTGCTAATTTAAATTTCCAAATGAGATAATTTATATAGAGCAGTTATAAGTGATTCTGTAACAGTGTGTTAAAAAATTGGACATTTCCTTGATTCTCTAAATCAGACAATTCTCATCTAAGTGTTTAACCACCTACCTTACAGAAGATTTAATCTCACTTGTGTTTTGTGACTTTCTTTCCATTCTCTCTTCCTCCAAATTTAGGGTCTTATAAAAGTCTCTGGGGGTTTTATCTTGGACAGAATAGCTGCAGAGGGGGAGGGCCTCTGTCAGTCAGACCATGTTGGTTATGAAGGTATGCACCTCGCTCAAGCCTGTGCTCCCCCTAAGGGTGCTGCTCTGAGGCTCCAGTGTGAGCTGGGGCAAGGTGATCTTTCTCCAGTTTCCAAAGACTCAATTCTTAGTGTTCCCTATTCTGGGCCTGCGGTGAAAGTGGGGTCCAGGCTGCTTTCCTTCCCAGAAACCCTGTGATAGGTAGAATTTTTACTTCCGTTGTCTTTGCCCTCTGGTGTTACTTCTCCAGAACTGTGAGATAATAAATGGGTGTTGTTTAAAGCTCTTAAATTTAAGGGCAATATGTTACAGCAGCATAAGAAAACTAATAAAATGCTGAAAAATCCCATTCCTTTTCTTAGTCTTGGGGAATCTCCTTCCTCAGAAGTCCATAAGCTTCCGCTTCCTCAATTCTCAGTCCTCGCAGACAATCGGGCACAATTCACCCCTAGGTGAATTTTTTGTGAAAACCTCGGAGCTCTGATTTTCACAAACAAAAGCTAGGGCAGAGAGTTTCTGAAAATTTATATATGCTTTTAACTTTTTATTTTAAATTGGAGTATAGTAGATTAACAATGCTGTATTAGTTTCAGGTGTACAGGAAAGTGATTCAGTTATACATATTCATGTATCTATTCTTTTTCAAATTCTTTTCCCATTTTGGAAATTTCTATTTTTGATGCTGCAATTCAAAAAGCTTTAAGTCAAGGGGATACAGAGATTTAGGTACTTTCTTATGATGAGAGGAGGGATAAAATGAACAAAACCCAAATGAATATCTCAGTGAAGTTTCTTGCCACATATATAAGTACTTAGCCTAGCAATTGACACACAGTAAATAACATTCTTTGGGCTAAAAGATTATTTTTGTTGTTGTTTTGTTGTTGTGATTCCAGGAACTTAAAATTGTGTTCGCTTCTGCCCATCCTGACTCAACTCTATGCAGCTTGATCCCAAGTTGTCGAAACACTGTCTTCCACACAGAAGTCACTCCACAACTAGAGGACCCCAGCACGGTATTGCTGATATTCAAGATGTCTTGTGGTGTGGTGGCTCTACCGGGAGGAATTTGATCCCCTCATCCTGGAAAAGCAGAGGCAGAGCAAGATGCACAGCTGACTCCAGAAGAATTTTGTTTCTGCATCCAAGATAGGCAAGATGGCCAGTTATTACCCTCCTTGTGCTGTAGACCAGGATTCTATGGGGTGGCAGGGCCACCTGTTCTAAGAGAGCCTTCTCTTGGGACAGGTGTGCACCTTATCAATGAAAAGCTTATTCTCAGCACCCCAAATCCATCAGGAACCACTAAAAAGGCCTTCATTACATACCCACCCATTCTATGTCAACATGATTTGAAGGTAGAGATGGTAGGAAAACCTCTTGAGAAATTGACACTCGTCTTCCTCCAATGTTGGGCCTTTACCTGCTTCGACTCCCATCTCTTTGGTTGCCAAATATATATTTAGGTACCTACCATATGCCAGGCACAGTTTTGGCTCTGAGGATACAGTGATAATCAAGACAGACAGTGACAATCTGATGGATCTCATAATTTGTGAGGAGGCTATCAAAAAATAACCACACATTTTAAAATGACTTAATGTGGGGTTTCCCTGGTGGCGCAGTGGTTGAGAGTCTGCCTGCCGATGCAGGGGACGCGGGTTCGTGCCCCGGTCCGGGAGGATCCCACGTGCCGCGGAGCGGCTGGGCGCGTGATCCATGGCCGCTGGGCCTACGCGTCCGGAGCCTGTGCTCCGCAGCGGGAGGGGCCACAGCGGTGAGAGGCCCGTGTCCCGCAAAAAAAAAAAAAAAAAAGATTTAATGTGCAATGACCCTCATAATCTCTCTTGACACCCTGGCTCCAGCCACAGCCTCAGTTTCTATGGCTGTTTGAAAAAGTTGTGTTTCAGGTCCTTCATATCTGAGTCCTGCATCATATCTAAAAGGTTGATCAGCTTAGAGGGCCCCAACAGCTCTGGGGAATGTCTCCATGACAACACATTAGCAGATGCTCCCTACACATCCTGCCCTCACAGCACTGGGGTGCTTTTTGTACTACCTGTAATAATCATTCTTGATATTTTGTAACTGATGATTCAACATCTTGAAATCGTGAGAAAATTAATGACCAAAGTTGTTTGCATCTCCTCTGTGATCTGACTTTCATGGATGCTTGAAAATCATATTGCAAACACTTCAACCACAAGACCCCAAACTGTGTTTCACTTCCTACCTAATAGGGGATGTCCCCACCTAAAAACTTGCTACCAGTATAGAAATAAAGGTTCTTTTACCCATGTTTTCTTCTTGTTCCTTCTGCCTCCTGACCAACGCTGGTGCTTCCCCATGTGGCCCTGCATGGCACAGTGTGCCCCCCCCTGTTGAGGACTCTAAGTAATAAATTCTTCTTTCAATGGCATTGATCTCTGAGTGTGTCATCACTCATCAGTGTAATATAAATTTATCAGTTTGATATTGATAAATTAAATTCCAGGCACATTTTAAAATACCACCTGGCACAGCCCACACCCAAAGACTTGCCAGGCCCTGGAGGAGCTAGAGTTGTGGCAAGGGTGAACCTGATTCAGAGATGACACCTTACTCTGCTCCACAGACCCCATAACACCTCTTCTGCCCCAAACCTGCAGACCTTCTTCTAAGTAAGTAAAAGTTTTTCCAAAACTCCCCAGACACTCATCTCCTGTTGTCCCCAGTCATGATATCCCACTCCACCTAGTCTCTATTCTCCACCCTATATCTTGGAATGTATAGAGGAGGAGGACTGGGTTTCTGACAGGACAAAGGCCAGCTCTGAGAACCAGCATGGTAGGACAGGGCCAGCTGAGTAGTCCTGGGAACTACTCTCCCCTTGGAATCAGTCCCGAGAGCAAGGTAGCCCTGGCCTCAGGTTCCAGGGCTGAACCAAAGGAAGGAAAAAGGAGCAGAGGTATTTCCTCTGGCTTACTAAGCTAGATCAAACCCTTCAGAGCTCATGAGCTTGAGGACACAAACTCTGCTGTGAGATGCAATGGTCAGTGTGTATATGTGAAAGTGTCTATGAAAACATGTGCACACTTATAGCAGTGTGATGCATAAGTCTGCTTTGCCTTGGCTCAGTGCTTCTTTTTTTTTTTTTTTTTTTTTTGCGGTACGCGGGCCTCCCACTGTTGTGGCCTCTCCCGTTGCGGAGCACAGGCACCGGACGCACAGGCTCAGCGGCCATGGCTCACGGGCCTAGCCGCTCCGCGGCATGTGGGATCTTCCCAGACCAGGGCATGAACCCACGTCCCCTGCATGGGCAGGCGGACTCTCAACCACTGCGCCACCAGGGAAGCCTGGCTCAGTGCTTCTTGATTCATCAGGTACTCCCGCCTCTTTGAATCCAGCCCACCAACTCTACACAGCCTGTGCCCCTTGCCCCTGTAACCGAGAATTCAGACAGAATTCATCCTGGACCACATTGGCTTTGATTTTTCCCATCAGCCCCATAAACGCTTAGTGAGGAAGCAAATACTTATTGAAGTGCTACTTGCAGGGTACACTTGTGAACCTCCCATATGGAGGGGCATTTAAAAGATATCTTGGAACAAGAGGGTTATGGGAGTACTTTTGTGTGTTCACAAGTGTGTGCAAACCTGTGGAAGGCATCTGTGTGTACTGATGTGTGTTTCTCAGTATATGTGTGTTTATGAGGTGTGTGACTGAATGTGCATATATGATGTGGGTATAAGACGTATCTATGTGAGAAAGCATGTGTGCTCTGAGAAGGGGAACTCCAGAGCATTTTATATGGATTTCACAGTCTCACGGCCAGTGTGGATATATGCAAATAGGTGTGTGTGCATGTGTGTGTGTGTGTGTGTGTGTGTGTGTGTGTGTGCTGCGTGAGCAGGGGATAAATGTGTGCTATACTCCTGCATCTCTAGGTGGTGCATCTACATACCCAATTCACTCCCATCTCTGTAACCTAGCAGACTGGATGGCAGAGTTTCTGCAGGCAGGCTTTCCTACAACTCTGGATTCAATTGGTGGTGGGGGTCTGGGGAATGGCCATGGGGTCCCTCTGGGCTTGGGGGTCCCTCCTGGCCAGCTCTGCCCTCTCCATCCTTGGACGTTCCCTCCCCAGGTTCGCCCTCATCGTCGGCCTCGGCCAGTTCCTCAGGCATTGGCCACTCCTGAGTCTGCCACTCCAGCCGCTCGATGTGATAGGTGATCTTGAGTGCACTGGACTCCAGCTCAGCCAGGAGTCGTGAGAACTTGGTCTGCAGATCATCGAGTTGCTGGTCGAGGCCTCGCAGCTGGGCCTCCGTGGCCTCCTGTAGGGCTGTATCAGCTGCCTCGGCATTTACGTCCAACTTGTTCATTTTGAGCAGGATCTCATGGCCCTTTTCCTCCATGACGGCCTGGGCCTGTGGATACTCGCTCAGCACTTCCTGCAGGTCCTCCTTGTTCAGGCAGAACAGATCCGAATAACCTAGACTCTTGATGTTGGCTGTACGGTGGTTCCCAGACATGTTCCCTGTGGCCACGGGCAGACATGTGGGAGGTTAGTCAGGGTGGGCGTGAGGGGGCATCTCCCTCTGGAACCAGGACCCCCACTTCCACATTTGTGCTTCCGAGCCTCTCTTCCTGCCTCATTAATTCTCTCATCCAGTAGAGTACTGGGTAGGGACTGGGCCCTGTGCTGGGTGGGTATCAGTGACCTGCCTCCAAGAGTTCACAGTCTAGAGGACTTAGACATTTAAGGGGATAGTTATGTAACAGTATAGCCAATGCAGCGTAGATGTGCATCTGGTACTGTGGGAAGACAGGCAAAGAGCCCCTGACAAGCTGTAAGGCAGAGAATTTAGGGAAGCCTGGAGGAACTGATGCCTGGACTGAGTAGGAGGTAACTAGGGGAGGGGGTGGGGAGGGCAGCTAGGCGAGCAGAGGGATGGACTTAGGAAAGAGTCAGGTGGTTACAGAATACAGTAAGCAGTCCAGGGAGGCTGAAGTTCAGGGTGTGGGGAGAGATGAAGAGAGCCAGGTCATGCTGGCCTCGTAGCCCTGGCAAGGAGTCCAGACCTTGTGTTGAGGGCAGTGAGAGAAATATTTTAAGCAGGAGAACTGTATGGTGTCATTTGCATTTTAGAAAGACATTGGTGGGTGGTGGGTGGGAAGATAGGTTCATCTGAATGCTGCAACGTCTCAGAGGTAGAAGGACCTTAGAAGGGGCAAAGGAACTACCGTTTGTTGAACTCTTGCTATGTGCCAGGCATTGCACTGGGTGCCTCACTCATAGCTCATTTAATCCTCCCAAATAACTCTTTGGGTTTTTAGTATCATCCCTCTTGGGTAGGTGAGGAAACTGAGGCCTAAAAGAGGGAAGTGAGTTGTCCAAAGTCAGGTAAACAGTGGCCAACTACATACAAGATGTGGGTCTTGAGGGGGTCCTTGGAGGAAGATGTGAGGCATTTAGGACATCCCTCTGGAGAGTGGGATCCCCAGACTGAGAGCACATCCAGTGCTCTCACGCCCTTTTCAGTCTTTCCCATCTCCTGTGGCCTCAGTGTCTTTACCTGTGATTAGGTATAACAACTCCTACTGCACAGGCTGATAGGAGGAACAAATGAGCCAGTGTGCAGTACCTGGCCTGGACTGGAGCTGATGCAGTAAATAGGAATTCCTTCCTTCTACCTTCCTTTCCACTTGGCTATGAGATATTTGTTTCTTGTACTGTTCCAGGAGTGTATACTTATTACCTGTGTGACCTTGGACAAGTTCCCCAAACTCCCCGTGCTCTGATTTCCTTACCTTTAAAATGGGGATAATAGTACCTACTTTATAGAGCTGCTGTGAGAATTTGATGCGTTGGTACATGTGGAGAACTTTGAACAAGGCATGTAGTAAGCAGGCAATAAATATTAACCATTATTATTATTATTATTGATTGTTATTATCTCTGCACTTTCCACTGATCTGTTGGTGCCTTGGGTGGCTATCCACAGAGCAGGTCTACTCTCTCTTCCAAGGACCCACCCTGCTCATTGACCTTGGCACAGCCTCTTCTCAGGGAACAGAGCCTCCTTGTCCTGTTTCTCTCTTGAGCCCTCTAGTGGCTCAGGCAAGGGCCAGGTGTCCTTAATCTGTAGGCTCTGAAGTACCACCTGGTCTCAGCACGGGGTTCTGCTGTCCCCATTCCCCTCCCCTAGCCCTGTCTCCGGAACGAATGATGGCGTGCCCACCTTTGATGTTGATGATGCTCATCTCCCCAAAGTAGAGCCCTGCACCAAGCACAGCATACTGAGTGACACCATCAACGGCTACCACAGCCAGCTGACCCTCTAGGATGATGTACATCTCTCGGCCAATGTCCCCCTTGCGGCAGACATATTCGCCTGGTGAGTAGGTCTGGGGCTGCAGCTTCAGCACCGGCTCCTCCAGCAGGCTGGCCTCACAGTTCTGGAAGATCTGCACCCGGTTCAGAGTAGGCAGGTGTACAGACACGGCCACTTCTGCCCGCAACCGCTCAGGCGAGTGCTGTAAGATGGCTACCTCATTGGTCATCTTCTTGTTGATCTGCAGGTGCTGGTACCTGGAGGTAAGGTACATCATCAGTCCTCACCAGCCCACTACATACCTCCCTCTACGTCTTCCATCAGGGCTCTCAGCTCAGCCTCAGCCAAGAACCCAACCACACCAAGTTCTCACAGGGGTCATGGGAATACTTGACAGTTGGTTGATAAACATCTTTAATGCACTACCTGCTGGTCAGAGATATGTTTTGACAGCTTTTCCCTCACCCAGGGCCTGGAAGCCTCCACCAGTGAACAGTGACTAGGATACCCTTTAGCTCTTGTCAGGATCTACTCACCCACCATTCAGTGATGTCTTGTACCATATCACTGATATCTACTTCAGTCACCAAGCCCCATCTTCTTTAGCGATCCTCTGCTCTAGGTCCCCAACTTGGTGACACTTCCCCTTGTTCAGCCTACAGTATGGACTCCATAACATAGTCAACCGTCTTGTTGTTGGCCATCCCCTGAGGAGTATTGCTTTTCCCTCTTACCTCTTCCAGGACCTTCTGAGTCCTACCAGGTGGTGGCAGTTCCCATTCCCTTGGTTCTGGGTTACCCTTCCTTGTGTATGAATTCCTCTCCCTGTCAATCTTTTACCCAACCCCTCGCCCTAAGTCCATATCCAATTAGTGGAGGAAATCCTTTTCCAAGTCCCACCCAGTGAACCCTCCAATGAGCCACATCCTGAATGCCCTGCCTGACCCACCAGGCAATAAGAACCCAGCCACCTTCCTCAGATTCTATCCAGTACACCTCTCCCTGTCCTGGTCTGGAACCCCAGCATCCTCACCAGTCAATGACTCGCCGCTGCCGCCTGCGGTTGACGTGATGCAGCTTCACGTTATTTCTTCACCAGGGCGTGGTCTGGGTAGAAGGCTGCATCTGCAGTGTTCATGTTGTAGATGACAGAGCTCATGCTACCCATGATGGTGGCGAAACCCATGACGGCCAGTAGGAAGTCTCCCACCATGAAGAGGTACTCCTCCTCCCGGTCTGGCAGCGGTGTATCGCCCACGGTGGTCAGGATCAGCGTGGAGAAGTAAAAGCTATAGAGGTACTGGCGCCGCAGCTGCTCAAAGCCAGGCTGCGCGGGGTCGGGGTACACCCAGGCGTCACTCCCGAAGTCCAGGTACCGGGACGGGGCAAAGTATAGGCAGCTGTTCCAATGGATGACAGCAAAAACGTAAAGCATCAGCTTGGCGATGCGGAAGGCATTCGGGTGAACTGTGTGGGTCTCCATGCGGTCAAAGGCCTCAAAGAGGCAGGGCACCCGCAGAAAGCGGTTCAGCCTCAGCGTGGGTGTGTGCGGAGCCAGACTCACATAGGCCACTCCCGTGGGTAACAGGGAAGCCAGGTCCAAGAAGAAGCTCCAGGTGCGAACGTAGCGACTCGAGATCCTACCCTTGTCCACCACCAGTATGCCTTGTTCCAAGAATCCTGGTGGGGGTAGTGGGGGCCGCCGTGGGTGGTGTCAGATATAGGGTGGAGTTAGGGCATCTGCCTGCTCCAGAAACGAGGTTGAGGGTGGGCAGGCCAGGGCAGGCCAGGGAGACAGTTACCAGGGACAGGGTGGGGGCTGGCTTAACCCTGCTCCAGGGTTTCTTGGGTGAGCCCAGGGATACCGTCAGGGAGGGGGTCAATTTCTTGTCACTAAGAGGCTCTCTTTAGGAAGGGAACATGGAAAAAAAGTCAGTACTGAGACTCACTGACCAGTGTGGAAGTGCACCACGATGTCTAGTAGGTAGAGCAAGTCACTCGTGCAGTCCAGTACTAACCAGGCCACCAGATAATAGCGCTGCAAGTCGGGGAAGCAGGCTCTGCATGGCAGGGACAGAAAGGAGTGGCTTAAGGGCGCCCTCTGTGTGTTAGGTGTTCTCCCGCAGCCGCTGAGCATTAAGCGCTGGGCTCTCCTATAGACGCCGCCCCTACACCAGCCCCCTGCAAGGGACCCGCCCCTCTCCTGGGCCTCACTCTTCAGCCCTGGTCTCTGCTTAAGGCCTTTCCCATAGCGCCAAACCTGCACACGACGATGATGAGGTTATACATTACTGGGAAGACCATAGTGTTCAGCCACCAGTAGTAGTAATCCCCAGATGGGTCCAGGACAGGCAGCAACTTCCTGTGGGCAAGAGGGGAAGTTGTGCTTCACTTATTCACCGTTCAGTGCTGCGGTTGTGACCGGAAGCAGCAAAGAAGGATCAGGCTCCATCTGGTGAGGCAGACAGATCTTACACATGGGACCAGGATCTCTCACCTGGCCTTGGGTGGGGCAGAACTGCTGGACTCTGCCGTCTTCACTTTGCTGTCCTGGCTCATGGTTCTGTGGCCTGGTCCCTGGGTGTAAGATACCCAGGGCCTCTGCCTGCAGGTGGCTTCAGGAGTTGGGGGTAGTGCCAAGCTTCCCTTGGTCTCCAGGTGCGATTCCTCCGTCTTTGGCTTCTAAAGCTCTTAGCAACACAACCAGGGCCAGCCGCTACTGAGGGAATGGAGGCAGTGTGGCTCCAGCGCTCCGCCCCCTCTCCTAGGGCCTGGGCTTACACCTGCCCAACTAAACATCTCTAATGGGGTCCCTGGAGATGGTGGAGGTTCATGCCTCAGACGTTAAGGCTACGCCTCGTCTCCCTCCGCCTTCCTCAAAGTTGAACTACACAGGGACCCTCTAGTCAGGACACCTGTGTGTCAGTGTAGGCTCAGAAATTCATTCTGTTTTACCCTGTGCAAGTTCCCTGCTTGCATCTCATTTTTTATTCATTGAACAACTATTCACTGAATGGCTCATTTGTGTCAGGTGCTGAACTAGTCTCCAGGGACAAAGAATGCCTGTCACATCAGATATGAGCTCTGTTTCCATTACCTGCACCCTATCCTTCCTGCTGGATGAGTGTGATGGGGGCCATCCTGTGGCATTTTTGCCCTCATTCCCTTCTTGTTACCTCTCATGCCTGATCTCACCCGTTATTTCATGTGCTTTCTAGATCCTCAACCTCTTTCAGTTTTCCCTTTCTGTGAACATGCTTAAACCTCCCATACCAGAACAAACAAAAAAATCCTGAAAACTCTCCCTCAACTTGATGTCCCTTTCACTACTATCATCTTTCTCAGTCAACAAGTCATAACCAGAACACCTGCTATGTGCCAGGCCAATATTGTGCTAAGTATTGGGGATAAAAGATGAATGAAGCACATTCCTTGCCCTCCAGAAACTCACAGTCTGGTATGGGGGAAGAGTCAGGTAGATAGGCAATTACACATCAGTCTGATGGGTACTCTGTTAGGTGGGTACACAGAGGGTTATTACAGTACATAGAAAGGGTCCTAATTGAGACTGGGTTCTGTAGGATGAATAGGAGTTAGTCAAGTATAAGATGGAAGAGTGAAGAGTACTCAGGCAAAATGTATAGAGTATGCAAAGGCATAGAGATTTCAAAAAGCATGAGTGACTGGGAGAACATCACTTGGTTTTTGTAGTGAACCTGAGAGGCTAGTGGTAAAAGATGAGGCTGAATGGTGGACAGAGGACAGCTCAGGGAGAGCTTTGTCAGTCATGTTATACAGCTAGGATTTTATCTAAAGGCAATGAAGAACTCATGAAATGTTTTGCACAGTTAAGCGATATGGCTAGATTTGTGTTTTCAGAGAGTTTCTTGGATTGGAAGGAACATCTATAGTTTCCAACATTTTATTTTATTTTTTTGAAATCCTCTTTTCCCATGGCTTCTATTGATACCATAATGTCTTGGTTTTCTGCTTATTTCTTCTCAGTCTCTTTCATAAGCCCCTGTGTCCACCCTTCCTGTTTTGGTGTTTCTTTGGACTCTGTCCTAGGCCTTCCTCTCTTTGCATCCTCCCAACTCTCTCTGGTCAATCTTGGCCACCCACAGGATCTCCTTTTGCATCTAATGTCTCCCAAGAACTCTCTTTGAGCTCCAGACCTACCTATACCACTAATTGCTGTCTGGATGTCCCCACTCGGACATTCCACAGTCACCTTCAGCCCATTGGCTCCATAATTGAGCTCATTATCTTCCCCCATCTGCTCTTTCTCTTATAATCCCTACCTCTGGCTTATCAGCCAAAATACCTAGCACCAGTATTTATTATTATTACTATTGTATAACATTGTGGCAGTTTTCAAAAATAGTCACAAATTCTTTGATGCTCCTTCCTTGTGGCTGTTCAGTCAATAGAGTATAGCAGGAATGATGTTGTGTGACTTCTGAGACCAGATCATAAAAGTTCATGCAGCTTCCTTCTGGTTTTCTTTGAACACTCACTGTCTGAAAGCTCCCTCTCAGGATGCTCCCTCTTGGAACCTAGCTGCCACGTTGTGAGAAGCCCAAGCCACAGGAGGAGTCAGGTGTCTGTACTTTGTTTGACAGTCCCAGCTCAAGCATCAGACATGTGAGTGAAGAAGCCTCCAGATGATTCCAGCCACCAGCCTCAAGTCACCCGTCACACGTTTGAAATTTCTAGTTGAGGTCCCCCAGACATCAGGGAATAGAGACAAGCCATTCCTGCCATGTCTTGTTCAAATTCCCAGAATCTGTGAGCAAAAAAAATGGCCATTTTTTTACACTATTAAGTTTGGGATGGTTTGTTACACAGCATAGTAACCAGAACATACATAGAGAAAAGTACATATTTCCTAAGTACACAGCTTGATGAATTTCACAAGGTGAACACAGTCATGAACCAGCACTCACATCAAGAGCCCCACTCTGTCCTCTTCCAGTCAACGCTTTTCCAAGGGTAATCACTGTCCTGGCTCTCAATCCTGTAGTTTAGTTTTGCCTGTGTTTGACTGCTATAAACTAAGCGTCAGTTTTTAATCCTTCCTCTTATTTTCCTTTCATATTCATCCAGTCATCAAGCCCTGGTGACCTAATAACCACATATCCACTTCTCTACATCCTTACTATTCTAATTTGGGCCTTATCAATCTGATCATAAAATTCTTTATAGTTCTCTATTATCCTAAGGATAAAAATCTAAACACATTAACACGGTCTGCAAAGCTCTCTGGTACCTGACCTCTGTTTGTGTCTTCAGCCTCATCTCACAGTGTTTCCTCTGCACGTTTCCTAGGCTCCAGACAAGCTGTACTGATTATAGTTTCCAGAGTACCTCCCACATGTTGTCCATTCTTTCTCACCTTGTTATGTGCTGATCCTTTGGGCTGAAACTTCCATTTCTTTTTCTTTTTAAATACTTTTCCTTTTGAACTAATTTTAGGCTTACAGAAAAGTTGCAAAAATAGTATAAAAGTCCTTGTAAACTCCTTACCCATGCTCCCTTGTTATCATCTTATATAACTAGAGCACAGTGATCAAAACCGGGGAATTAACATCGATACAATACTTGCAACTAAACTGCAGACCTTATCTGAAACTTCCATTTCTCAGTCTTACTCTTGCTTGGTTCTCAAGACTGCTCAAACATCACCTCCTCCTGGATGGCTTCCCTAGGCCCCTTCGCTCTTCTTTCCCCTCATCTTCTAAACACACATAACACGCTAAGTGCTGCTCCAAGATGGCAATTACACTACGTTGCAATTGTCTACCAATAAGGGCTGAGGTCCTGGAGGGCTGAGACTGGTTTTAATTGATCTGGAATCCTGCCTGACAAAGAGGACCTTACTCCATGTTCCTTGGGTTGACTGAAAACGATAGTGCCCAAGGGATCACAAGGCCTCAGGTGTTGGCGAGCCAACGAGGGGCGGTCATCGCCCGGGTACTATCCAAGCCGTTCGTGCAGATGGTGCAAAAAAGGAACTAGACCTCTCGCTGTCAGCCCTCTCTAGGGCTCTGCTTTTCCACAGGCCCCGCCCACCTACCGACTCCTCCCCTCAGGCCTACCCTCTTGTTATCTCCTCCCCTTCCACGCCCCCTCTTCCACGGTCGGCACAGCCAAGATCCGTGACCCCGCCCCTATCACGTTAGCCTCACTTTCAGCCGGATCTCTGTCCTAAGCCCCGCCCCCCGGTCTTTCCCTGCCTCTTTAAGTCGCGTCGCTCTTTAGGTCCCTCCTTCTGCCCTCCGGTTCGACCTTTCTTCCTCAGGCTCCGCCCCCGCCCCGCGGGCCTCCGCCTCCCCAGAGGTCTTCCCCTATGACACGCCAGAGTCCTTCAGAAGGGCGGGGTTTTCAGTGCGAGGGGGCGGAACCTGGGGGAAGAGGCGGTACTCCTTGCTTGGAATGCCGTCGGCGACCCCGCCCCTGCGCTCTGCCGTTGCCAGGAAACAAGCATCAACGCTCTGGCTTTGGCCGGGCCCAGCCAATGAGCTGGCACGCCGCTGCCCAGCGGTGCGTCGCTGGGCGGTTACGTGTGGTGCGCGGGGGCGCGGGTTGCGTGTGGCGCGGGGCGGGGCGCGGCTGGTGCGCCTGAGGAGCGATGGCGGCCTCAACTCACCTAGCACCGCGGTGGCGATCGGGCCTGCTCAGGGTCGGAGTTCTGTGACTGAACAGTAAGTGAGGGCCGGAGGGCGTGTGAGAGGGGAAGAGGGGCTGGGGAATGACGGCACTGGGTTTGGTGACTGTCCTGGTTGTGAGGGGACAGGGTGAGGGGCTGGCATGTGGTGAGGGGCCAGGTGTGAGTGTCTAAGGTAGGGGAGCAGGGCGAGAGCCTCGGGGTGAGTGGGCAAGTAAGGAGCTGGGTTGTATGAGGGGCCGGGATGCCTTCTGAGGGGCCAAGTGGAAGGGACTTGTGAACACGATTTACTGAGGAGCTGGGGCTCCTGTGGGCAGGCGTGAGGGACAACCCTGGGACCAGAGTGAGGGGCTGAGGCCTGTGCGGGGAGGGGGAATGGACAGGGCGAAGGCGGGAGCATGCGGGCTGGTGGTGAATCGGGAGGGAGTTGAGACTAGGGCATGGGGGAAGGAATGAGGGTTGTGAGACTTGGATAAAGGTGAGAGGTCGGTTCTGAGTGGAGTGTTCTGCCCAGTGAGAGCAGTAGTTTTAGACTGAGTAGGACAGCTTGGGTGGAAGTGTTGTGCTCTTGGCTCTTCTGCTGCATGGGCTCTACATATTTTGGAGGATCAAAAATGATAAGCGTCGTGGGCAGTAGTAACAATGATAATGGAAATCATTTTTTAGGCTTACTCTTCAACAGAGTCATCATTGGAATCCCTCGTTCCCTGAAGTTCCTCCTTGGGACTGCAGACTTGAAGATGGTCCCTCTCATGGAGATTTTTTGGCTATGACCGCCTATGTTTGTTGTCTTTCCACCTGCTTCTGGGCAACCTTACTCCACTGCTGCTCCTTACCTGTGCTGAGCTGTGGGGCTTTGACCGTTGCCATCTGTATTGGACTAACCACTTACAGCTGCTAATTCTACTTTCATGGAAATCATATGGTTTGTTACATACAACGCTGTATTTCAACTCCCAAACAGGATGGCTTTGCTTTCATTTTCTTACAGTTAAATTAAAAAAAAAAAAAAAAAGCGAACTTATGTACAATAAACTACTCATATTTAAAATGCACATGTTTGATGAGTTCTGACACACGTTTACATCTGTGAAACCATCACCACTTTCAAGATACTGAACATTTCTCCCACCCCCAAAAGTTTTCTCCTGTCCCTTTGCAGTTCATTCCTCGCTCCACGACATGTTATTGGGTTCACTTTATTAGCATTTTACAGGTCCCCTTTTCCCTGCCAACCCATATGCACATGGAAATTTTGAATGTTCTAGAAAGCTGGGTTGGCCCTCAGATAATGGCTCCTTTCACACCACTAAAATTTCCTCTCTATTGACAGTCTGCCACAGAGCAGATACCTCCCCCAACCTCAGGAAGAGGTAGACCTTCCCTATCCAGACCATTCTTTGGGAATTAGGGGCAGCCCAAGTCCCCATTCTGTTCTAGAGTCTGAGCCTCAGAACCAGCTGTTCTGTCCTATGGTATGTTTTCATTGCTTCTCTCTGGAGGCTGAACAGGTTTTCATGCTGGTGGAACCCTTGGCAATCTGCCCAGATGGTCAGAACCTTATAGAACTTACATGTGTAATGAAAGAGTTTAGAACAATGATTCCTGAACACTGGGCCAAGGACAGTGCCAGTCCATGATAAAAGTTTTTTATCTATTCAAGGTGGAAGGAGAGAAAGGCAACATATGGAACATGAGTTTTCCATAAAGATAAATTTATTCTTAAATTATCTTTCCTATTCTTTTGGTATTAAAGTGCTCTCTCACTGGTAAAGTAATGGTGCCAGTGGATGATGGGTTTTAAAAAACGGATCTATTTGCCAAAATAAAAAGTAACAATCCTATTTAAAAATTTTTTAAATCTATTTCTACTGGTTCATGAAATCCAGGAATTTAGGGTGATGATAGTGTGCCTGCTGAATTATGTTGAGGAAGCATCCATTTATACAGTAGAATTACTGTCTGACATCTAAATTGCATTCATGCATTACACAGCGATGTCAGGTTTTACTGGAATTACATAGATTCCTTGTGAAGTATGCAAGGGCAGGAATTCTTATTTTATAGATGGAGAATCAAATCGAAGAGCCAGAGACCACATAGTGATAAAGAGGCAAAGCTGGACCCAAAATTTGGTCTCAAGAGAGTGACAGTGACTTGGGAAAAAAAAGTTTGTAACAGAGAGTGAAGGTGATGTGGAGTAAAAAGCATGTGATATACAGGAAGGGTTGTGATGACATGGAGGACGTTATCCTGGCAAAAAAGTCTTTTCTATGATTTGTAATTGTTCTGTTTCCAAAAGAGGTTAAAGAGACTTTGAGGGTGACATGGGTTTGAAGTTTTTGTTTAATAATGTGACAAAAACATAGGAACAGGTGTACATAATACCTGGATCACATTGTGATAGTGATAGGTGAGTCAAGTCACATGTCCGATGGTTCTTAGGGACTGTCCAAATTCTTGGCTGATCTGGAGAAAGCACTGGGTTTCGTAAGCTTCCTGTTTGCTATACTGAATTCTTTGTTGAATAGTAGTGCGTTAAGTATAATGGATTTTGCTTTATGATATATATAGCTGAGTGGTAGATCTGAGGAGATGAAACATAGATGTAGATGATGATGTAGAGATAGAAACATGCTTGGGGTGCTGTGTGTAACCATCTATTCCATATCTGCTATGTGCCAGGCACTCTTATAAGTGCTGGGAGGACAAATTCATTCATTCGTGTAGTAATTCATTTATTCATTCAGCAAATACTTTAGCATATAGTCTGCCCTTGTGATGCTCACATTTTATGAGATAACAAGATAGATAAGATGTGGTCCTGTGAAGTCTCAAGGAATTTTCAATCTGGTTGGGAGAGATGGACACATGAAAAGATAATTTCAGTTGAGAGAGAGAATGTGAAATATGAAAGTATATCATAATGAGGTGATTACGTGTCTGTATATAGTCTCAGTCTCTCTCTATGTTCCAGTCATATTTACTCAGTGATCTATGGTATATCTCCACAGGTATCTCAGTTAACGTGTCCAAAACAGAACTCATTGTCTTTGCTTTGAAAGTCTGCTTTTGTACCATGTGTCATATCGCAATCCAGGCAAGGACTTCAGTGTCATCTTCCATCTTTCTGCTCCTTCACCCCCTGTATGTAGTCAGTCTCGAAAATCTTAATACATTTCCCTTTATATTATCTGTTTTCTTCATCTCCACAGCTACATCTTCACAGTTAAGGCTTTAGTTTACTACCTCCTCATCTCTCATCTGGATGTTTTTCCCCAGACAGTCTCCTGCCTTCAGACTTGCTCTTTTCTCATCCGTCCCTGGAATGGTCTTTCTAAAAATGCAAATTTGATCATGGAGCTCCTCTGCTAAAAACTTTTGGCTCTTTGTGTTCTGTAGGATAACATCCAAATTCCTTAATATGGCATCATTTGGCCTCAACTCACCTCTCCAGCCTCATCTCGGTCCACTCTCTCTCTGCTCTGTGTTCTAGCTTGAATAAATTGTTCACAGTTCCCTGACAAACATGTCACTTTTTGAGCCTTGAAATCTTTGTAATAGCTGCTTCCTCTACTAGGAATGCCTTTTCTTCTCTGCCCAGTGAACTTTCCTCATCCATTAGGATCTAGTTCAGTTTCACCTCCTCTTTGACTTCCTTGTCGCCCTTCTGCAAAAGGGTAGAGAAAGCTGTGTGTGACGTGGGGATTTACTGTTGTAAAGGGGAGTCACTATGCAATAGAGTTCATGCTGTGAGTTATGAGGGCTTTGCTGGAGTGAGGTGGGGAGATCCCTGCAAGAAGCAGAGGTAGTACTGGGGAGAGGGGAGGGAGTGAGTTAGCACCATATACTGATAACCCATTTGTCTCATACATATAGGCTGAGGGATAGACAGGCAGAGAGGATATGTCTGAGCTGAGCTCTAGATCGTAGGCTCCTATGAGGTGGGGTTTGTTTATTTGTTTTTCCCTTTTGTATTACTATGAAGTTTTAATCAGATCTTTCTACTTTTAGAATCTAGGGTAAGAACCCATCGCTGCCTCTTACGTCAGTAAGAGGAAGAGCCATTGTAGGGGGAGAGAAGCCTCAGAACTTCACTGACCTGTTCTTAGAAGGTTGTTTTGGTCTCTCTCTGTCTGCTGTAGATGTTGCAGGTGTATCCCTGCCCCCACCTTCCTCCCTCTTTGCCTCTCCCAGGGCAAAGGTTCATAAGTGAGACTGAGCCATTTCCTGCCTCGTGCCTGCTATTCCGAGATTGGTGGACACCCTTGCTGAGTGTTCCTATAAGGCTGTATTTCGGGCCCTCTGGTGAGTGCTTGACCTTGGCCATTTTGGGGGGTCTGAAAGATCATCTCCTTCTCTTTTCCTTGTGGCTGAGCCTGTAGGTAAATTTGGGAAGAGGGATCTACTTTTCTCTAGACTTTGCTGTGGGAGGAAAGGGCACAGTAATAGGGTGGTGATCCCATTCTCTTCTGTCTTGTTCTGAACTTTTCAGGGTTAACAGGGAGTGAGGGAGTCTTAGGTGGGTGACAGGAACACCAAGCTGTGGCTTTCTTTTAGATTTCTGAAGTACGTGAAGAGGGTCCAGGTTAAGTGTTAGCTTTTGGGTTCTGAGACAGTGATTTCAGTGTGGCTTTTCTCTTTGAGGTCTTTGAAAAGAAATGGGGGTGGGGTGGGCAGGGAAAGTCCTGGAGGCCAGTTCCCCTTGGGTCTGTGAGCATTGCTCTATGTTAGTCAAGGAGTGGAGCAGAAGTGGGCGCCCCAGGTACATCCCAAGGTAGAAGCTGTTTGTTAGTCTTTGGAATTGAGTTCTAGAAGCTGGAAGCAGTTTAGTTGTGGACATGTTAAGGCCTTACTTTGCTGAGACTGGATGCTTGGCCCTTCTTCAGCTCCCCTGGGGTATGAGTGTGAGGTTAGGTCTCTCTTTGCTCCACCATATGTTGCTATCTGACATATTTTTAAAGGCAAATTTGATCTTGTCATTTCCTTGTTTAAAAACCTCCTTTATTCCAGGGTGTTGATAGATAAAACCCAAAGTCCTTAGCATGATATTCAGTGATATTTATAACCTTCACCCATGTTTACCCTTCAACTTAATATTGTATCTCTCTTCTCTAAATAGTCTGAGATTAAGTCACACCAAACTTGCAACTGTTCTTCAAATTTGCTATGTTCTTTCACAGTGCCATATTTTTGAACATACTGTTTTTAATATGAAGAAGGCCTTTCCGTCTGCTTTCTTTGTGGCCAGTATCTCGTTGTTAAAGATTTAAATCAGATATCACCTCTTTTCTGGAATCCTCTTATAGTTTCCCAGGAAGATTTAGTTGCTTTCCTTAGCACCCCCATGACATTTTTGTAAGTACCTCTGTTTATAATATCTATTGGAGTTTTTGTTTATGCTCCACCAACTGTTTTTTATCCATTTTTGTATTTCCAGTGCTTACCTATTATTAGCACAGTGTCCCAGCACTTATCAGTATGATGTACACCGACTTAATCAATGAGTGAGCCCTGCCTGCTGTTTAGGACTGCTCCCACCCTTTATAAGACTGTCTTTTGAAAAAAAAAAAAAGACTGTCTTTTGTTCTCCAGAAGGTTTTCTTAAGCATAGTTGCTATCTTCCTTTAGTGTGCGCTGATAATGGTGAGAGGGAGTGTATCTGGGTAGAAGGGGTGGTGGTTAATATAACTGGAGGCCAAATGTGGGCCTGTTGCCAGGTCTCTGGGCTCCTTTAGCCTTATTGAGTGTAAAGAGGAAGGACAACTGAACCACACCTTTCCTCTGAAGTTTTTTTGTTTTTTTTCCTCTGAAGTTCTTATACTTGTGAGATATTGTTGACAGACAGTATTGTTGAGTGGGTGGTAGATGTGATGAGAAGGAACTGTGAGCCATGGCCAAGGCCAGCAGCTGTTTTGGTACTTTTCCCCATTCTCTAGTGAGGGTGTCACGTCATGTCCCCAGGAGTGAGTGTTGGATGCATCTGACAGGAGTGGGTATATGTGTGTTTATGGGAGTGTATCCTTGTGTTCTTTGCTAGAATGAAAATTCTTTTGCTGTTTTGGTTGGCTCTGAATTTTTACCTCTTAAGATTATTCAGCCAGTTAAAGGTCTATTAGTGTATTTCCTCCTGGGTGGGCTTCTAGGGAGGGACCTGTAATAGTTAGAAAAAAATGTCTTCCTCAACAGTCCCAGAGGGCCGGAGCCAGATCAAGACTGGATTTCCTGATTGTTCTTTGTTTGTTCATTCACTCATTCACTTAAGCATCCGTACATTCAGCAACTATTTATTAAGTCCCTAGGCACTGCTCCAGGTACTGGGGATACAACAGAGAAACTTGCCCTCAATGAGCTTCATTGTAGTGGGGAAGATAGACAAATAAATAGGCAAATAAATATATTTAGAAAGTAAAAAACTGCTAAGAAGAAAGGATTAGGAAGCTAGAGAGTGAAGGTGGGAAGATGTGCTATTTAGATAGAATTGTTAAGTAAGTCCTCTCTGAGGAGATGGCATTTGGAAAGAACTGAGCGATGTGAGCAATGTGAAGATCAGGAAAAGTACACTCCAGACAGAGGGAAGAGCAAGTATTCAAGAAGCCTTGTATGAATAAAGTATGAGTGAGGAGGGGTATGGTAGGAGGTTATACAGGTTAGATTATGTAATGCCCTAGAGACCAAGGTAGAGAATTTGGATTATTACCAGTGTGATAGGGAGTCATTGGAGGGTATTCAGCAGAGGAGAGATGTAGTATAATTTATGTTTTAAAACTCTGGTTGCCATGTGGGGAATAGATTCTCAGAGGGGCAAGACTGGAAGTATGAAGACCAGATCGGAAGCTATTGCAATAGTGAGACACGTTTGGAGGGTATAGATGATAGGCTGATGAACTGGATATTAGAAGTAAGGACAAGAAGAAAGAAGGATGATGCCTAGGTTTTTGGCCAGAACAAGTAGGTAAATATTGGTATCATTTATTAAGGTGGAGAAGTCTGGGGGAGTAACACAGGTTTAGTGTTGGAATGAGTTCTGTTTTAGACATGTTGAATTTAAGGTGCTGACTGTGTGTGTGAAGTTCTCAGTGGAGTGGTGGTTCTGAGTTCTTCCTGCTGGGTGGTAGAGAGAGGCAAACTTCTATTAACCTCTTCCATCCTTTCTCTTTGAATTAGATTTGTAGGTCTGGATCGGGCAGTGACCTCTGAGCTCACTACTCCAGCCTGGTATATCTTCTGGCTCCATGGACAGTTACTGGCTCCTACAGACCGGATGAAGCAGACTAGAGACACAAGTAGAGAAAGCCTCCGGCTGGCAAATTCTCAGAGTGTGGCCCTCTGGCCACTGGCCCTGCCCGGCCTACCTCATGGAGAGGATGAACTGGCTGAGCAGACTGGCCTCCCGGGGCCCTGGGCATCGTGTACCACAAGGGGCCAGTCTGCAAACTCCTGTCATGGCTGACCCTGAGACCTGCCTCATGGTCTTCAAGAATCACTGGTCCCAGGTAGGAGACTATATGCTAAAGGTCCCAGTCTGCTGGCTGCCCAAGTCCTAACATTCTTTGTTCTCTCACCTTGCCATCTAGTCACCTGATCATCTTAAATTTTTTTCTCTTATCTGTCCTGATTCCCCAGGTGGTGCGAATTCTGGAGCGGGAAGGCCCTAGGGCAGCTCCTGGGGGAGCCGACGATCTCAGTGCTGTGTGCAACCACACTTACCAGATGCTGACACTGCTGGCGGAGGATCATGCGGTGCCCTCGGCTCCCACGGCTCCTGGGCCCCTGCTGGAGTTTGCTCTGCGCGAGGATCTGCTAACCCGTGTGTTGACGTGGCAGCTTCAGTGGGATGAGCTTGGGGATGGGGTTGAGGAACGGCGGGCTGAGCAACTGAAACTATTTGAGATGCTAGTGAGCGAAGCTCGCCAGCCACTGTTGCGGCATAGTCCCGTTCGTGAGGCTCTGCTGATCTTGCTGGATGCCTGTGGCCGCCCTGTGCCCAGTAGCCCAGCACTGGATGAAGGCCTGGTGCTACTTCTCAGCCAGCTGTGCGTGTGTCTGGCCCGGGAGCCTTCATTGCTCGAGTTCTTCCTGCAGCCACCTCCTGAGCCCGGAGCTGCTCCCCGTCTTCTCCTCTTTTCTCGCCTTGTACCTTTTGTCCATCGAGAGGGCACCCTGGGCCAACAGGCCCGTGATGCCCTACTCCTGCTCATGGCTCTATCAGCTGGAAGTCCCACTGTGGGCCGCTACATCGCAGATCACTCTTACTTCTGCCCGGTCAGCACCTCCTGGGATGGGGGGTAGGGTATGGTGTAGGCACGGGAGAGCACCTTCCTGTCCAGGAGTTGTGGAGGGACTATGTACCAGGGCCCTCTCCTTCAGGAAGCAGCCCCCCCGGGCTTGAAAGCAGCACCTGGAGTTGGGGTGGGGATGAAACATGGGCTTAGGTGGATAAGGCAAGTATGAAGGCTCTTCACGGGCCAGTGTTCCAGGTGATGTGCTGGCACGTTGGGTGACTAAATATGTGCTCTGGTAATAGCTCTAACCCTACTCGCATAAAAGCTCTGGGTTAATAGTTCCCTGTTCCCCTTTTCGTATCGTCTGAGTCTTTGGTAACCTGTCCTTGGGGCTGGCCCCCAGGTGCTGGCCACAGGGCTGAGTGCCCTGTACTCTTCACTGCCCCGAAAGATTGAAGTTCCAGGAGATGATTGGCACTGCCTGCGACGGGAAGACTGGCTGGGGGTGCCAGCCCTTGCTCTCTTCATGAGTTCCCTAGAGTTCTGCAACGCAGTCATTCAGGTGGGACTGGGGTTCCCAGGAGGTCTGGCCTTTGGTCATTCTGGGGAGATGGGGTGGGAGGGGGTGCATTCCCTGGAGTTCTGGTTTTCTTTCAGCTTGGGGGTAGGGTGCCTATTTGTATTTACCATTCTGCTCCCTTCCTGACAATGGCCCCCTTCAAAATCCTCCGTCCTGTGTCTTGCACCCTTACAGGTGGCTCACCCTCTAGTGCAAAAGCAGCTGGTAGATTATATCCATAATGGGTTCCTGGTGCCTGTCATGGGCCCTGCCCTGCATAAGGTGAGAGTCATGGGTGGCAAGGCAGATTAAGGGATTAGGTTGAGGGGTGGTAACCTCAATGCCAGGACCAATGTGGGTGGCAGTGGGCTGGGTACTCCTCCCTTTTTCCCTCTCTGCTCCTGGTACCTCCTTAGAACTTAGGGAAAATGGCTTAGCATATGTGCGGGGAAGCCCTAAATTTCCAAACTTTCCCTTTCTTTGTCCAGACCTCTGTGGAGGAGATGATTGCCAGTACCGCTTATCTGGAACTTTTCCTACGGAGTATTTCAGAGCCTGCCTTGCTCCGTACCTTCCTGCGATTCCTGCTATTACACCGGCATGACACCCACACCATCCTTGACACCCTTGTTGCCCGTATTGGCAGCAACTCCCGGGTATGGCCCCTACCTCTGTCCTGGCTTACCTGGGTGAGCCATCTTCTCTCTCCGACCTTTGTTCTGGGAGGGTGTTCCTGCCCTTCTTTGGCCTTTGTCTCCAGCAATCACTTCAAAGTTAGGTGGCATTTTCTTTCTAGTATTAAACTTTTAACTGTTTTGGGTACAATTTTAATGTGGCCTCCTGCTTTTGTAATATACAAATCTAGGACACAGTTACCTTTTCTGGATGACTTCGGCTGCTCGTCACGGCTATAGGTGTTGCCATTGTGTGACACTTGTTATGTAGCGTTGACCTGAGGTTCTCTTCAGCTGTGTAGCGCTTTGTGACTTGCTCTGGGTGACTTGAGATCACTTCTTCAGGCTTTGTGTCCGCTTTGATAGGTGATCCAGCTGCTACTAGTACGTTTACCTTTTCTTCCCTCTGGATTTGCTGTAGAGTTATAGAACTTGGGGCACCCATTTGCCCGCCTACCTACTTACGTTCCTTCTTTCTGAACATTTTGATTGAATGTTCACTGTATGTCATACTGTTCTCTGGTACTGAGGATATAATGGTAAGCAGTGGTTGCTGACTTCATGGAGCTTCCTTCGTAGAGGAGGTAGACAAGTAAACACATAACCAAAATAATTGAAAATTGAGGTCATTGTTATAAAAAACCCAACAGGGTGCTTAGAAAACAGTAGAGTGGTCAAAAAAACCATTCTGGTGACATTGAGTTGAGACCTAAAGGTCATGAGGTCATGAGGGAGTTACCCTATTGAAGATCAAGTGGAAGAACAGTCTAGGCAGAGGGAGCAATGTATGCAAAGTACATAAGTGGGGAACAGGAAATGAAATGTATTTGAGGAAATGAAAGACCAGTGTGACTGGAGGTATAGTGAGCAAAGGGGAGAAGGGAAGGAGAGGTGGGTGAGTTCAGATCATGTGTGGCCTTGTAGACCATGGTAAGAAGTTTAGATTTTAACCAATAGAAATGTATATAAAATAGGAGTAAATTGTTTCTAAGTCATAAAGACCCGAAGTCTTTCTGGGGGAGTAAAGCATTAGTTTAGCCATGGACTTTATGGCATTTATTTTGGCTCCATCAACCATTTTTGTTTCCTTCTTTTATTATAAATAATTGAAGTTCTCTGGGTCCTTGTGTTTAAAATAGAAGTTCTTAGATCACTAAAGGTTCTAGAAAACTGTTCTAGATAACTGAGGTACCTGGTAGTAGGGTTCCAGGTAAGTAAGGTTCCTGGATAGCTATGTTTTGTATAGTTGAGGTTTCTGAAGCTACGTTAGGGTGTATATGAGATATTCTAGACTGACTCTGATTTGACCAGTGTTTCTGAACCAAGTGTACACTTTAGAATTTGAAAATGACAGTAACCGTAACAACAGATTCTAGGTTCTGCCTTAGATTTCTTGAGTTATAATCTTTGGGAGTAGGCCCAAGGCATGTGTACTTTTCTAATACTCCAAAATGTAATTATGATACATGCCTTGGGTTAAGAATTATTGTCATAAACTGATAGGGAAGAGATGTCAAAGCTTTAATTTTACAAAGGCATTGAAAAAGTTTTATTTCTCATTATGCTGAAGCTCGACCAAGGTCTTAAATCTGTTTGGCCTCATGGAATGTCCTGTTCATGTTTTGGGAATGTTGATTTCCTTCCTAGGATTTGATTTTTCTTCCTGTATTGGGCTCTGTCCGTCTTGCTTTTGTCTTAATCTTATCCTAACTTCTTTGATTCTCCCTCAGTGTCTTTAGTCTTCAGCATATATTTCTGTTAGTCTTTCATTTGGTTCCCTGGTCTCAGGAGCCTTTCATGGTTTTGGGGTATTTATTCTTGGCTCTCAGTTCTTGGAGGAACCAAATCTTTTCTGATTTTAGGATGCCCATGTTAAACATGCAGGTGCTTTCCTTTCCCCTGTTTAGCCCTTTTAAGCTTGATTCTGTTGGCCTGACTTTGTAACTGCTATAGTCCGACTTTTGTGGCTTAACGTGAATCATGCTGGCTAGCTAGCCTGAGTATCTGTATTAGTTTCCTATTGCTGTCATAACAAATTACCACAAACATAGTGGCTTAAAGCAACACAAATTTATTATCTTACAGTTCTGTAGGTCATGTATCTGACACGGACCTCACCCCACTAAAATCAAAGCATCAGCGGGGCTGCATCCTTTCTGGAGGCCCTAGGAGAAAATCCGCTTCCTTGCTCATTGGGATCATTGGTCGAATTTACTTAATTGTAATTATAGGACTGAGACTCCTGTTTTCTTGCTGGCTGTCAGCTGAGGACCATTCCCATCTTCTAGAGACCAACTAAATCCTTGGCTTGTGATCCCTTGTTCCATCTTCAAAGCCATCAGTGGTGGATCGAGTCCCTTTCGTGCTTCAGATCTCTCTTCTTTTTGACCCAGCTAGGAAAGGTTCTTGGCTTTTAAAGACTCGTGTGATTTGAGTGGGCCTATCTGGATAATCCAGGCTACTCTTCCCATCTTAAATTTTTTAATAACCTTAATCATACCTGCAAAGTCCCTTCTGCCATGGAAGGTAACTTACAGGTTCTGGAGATTAGGACCTGGACATCTTTGAGGGGCCATTTTTTCTACCTACCACACAATCTTTCAGTGAGTCTGAATGTTTTCATTGCTAGTTAAAATGGTCATTTAGGATAAACATCCATGCTGTCTAAAATGGGAACTGCTATCTTATCTCTTTCCCACCATGACTGGCTTTTGTTTGGTTTTGTTTTGTTTTTTCTTAAATGTATGTATGTATGTATGTATTCATTTATTTATTTATGGCTGTGTTGGGTCTTCATTGCTGTGCCTGGGCTTTCTCTAGGGGTGAGCGAGGGCTACCCTTCGTTGCGGTGCACGGGCTTCTCATTGTGGTGGCTTCTTTTGTTGTGGAGCATGGGTTCTAGGCACGCAGGTTTCAGTAGTTGTGGCACGTGGGCTCAGTAGTTGTGGCTTGCGGGCTCTAGAGCGCAGGCTCAGTAGTTGTGGCGCATGAGCTTAGCTGCTCCACGGCATGTGAGATCTTCCCGGACCAGGGATCGAACCCGTGTCCCCTGCACAGGCAGGCAGATTCTTAACCACTGCGCCACCAGGGAAGTCCCATGATTGGCTTGTAATTCCCCCACAGTCATTTAGTTAATGATGAGCACCTAGACTGTGCAGGTAGTGCCCTGGACTAAGACCCAATAGTTGTCTTCAGGGTGCTCAAGGTATACTTGCCATAAGGGAAGTATAGAGAAAGTGCTTCGGGGATTCATAGGAGTGAGGGAGTGCTTACATGTGTCTCTTCTCTTCATCTAGCCAGAGGTGAACCACCCTTTTTACTTTTCTAAAACAAAAGTTTCCCTTGTTCTGGACCCACCTATTTTTTCCTTTTCCTGTCAGCTGCCCTTGAACTTTCTTTATCCTACCTTCTGATAGAGACACTGGGGTTGAAGAGGTGACTCAGACTCCTTGTTCACAGCCCCACCCACTTCCCAGCTGGGATTCTTCCAGGTTCCCTCTGGTTTTTTGTTGGTAGGCGTTCAGTTACTATGCTGCTATAGTCTGTTGACAGGCATTCCCTTAGTTATCACGTTGCTGTTGTCTCCTGTTAGTCATTCACTCAGTCCCAGTATTTCCTGGGGTCTCTTCATGGGTATTCATTCCATTTAAGTATTGCTGGTATCTCTGCTGCCAGGTATATATATATATCCAGAGAGTTTGCTGACATGTGTATGGTCTATAGAAATACATTAAATCTGACATGTGGTTCGTTCCTATCTGTGAATAATGAAGTCTTGACCACAAAGATCATGTGATCATTTATTTAATATTTGAATGATTGTTTTGTGCCAGGCCCTGTGCCATCATTGCTCCAGGAGAGGTTGGTTGGGCCTGGGGTTGGGGAGGTTTCCATTTGGTAAACATCTTGGAGGGTAGAGAGCTCTTATGGTGACTCCCCGTCCCCCCCCCCCCCAGCTCTGCATGGTCTCTCTGAGTCTCTTCAGGACCCTACTGAACCTCAGCTGTGAGGATGTCCTGCTGCAGCTGGTTCTCAGGTACCTGTGGGGGCAGGGCTGAGGGATGGCTGATCCTGAACCCTCCGGGCCCTCAGGGCCTTGTGCATTGCTGGGGTGATGGGTTGCATTGGGGTTGCTTGTGTGTGTGTCCTCTCGAAGCCTGGCTTAGCCATATAGTTCCACTGATGTTCTCCCAAGCCCTGTCCTTCCTTCCTGATCTATCCTGTGTCCCTTTTCTGCTGTCTTTCCCAGGTATCTTGTCCCGTGTAACCATGTGATGCTGAGCCAGAAGCCAGCTGTGCGCGATGTGGACCTATATGGACGAGCAGCAGACAAGTTTCTCTCCTTAATCCCACGCTGTTGTCGGCACCGTGCCTCTAGCCCACCTCGTCCAGAGCATGCCTCGTGGGCACGAGGTGGGCCTAGCAGAGAGGCAGGGAGAAGGGAGGACACGACGGGTATGGCCCGGGTTCTGGGGGAGCCTAGCAAGAAGGTGGGAGGAGGGAGGTGGCCGTGAGTGGCATTCCATCTTTGGGGAGGTTGATGAGGGGTGTTGTAGGGTGGATCCTTAACTCCACCAAAGAAATTTAGCTTCTGAGCAAAGCTGTTCCTTTTCTTCACTCCCGTTGTACTCTTCTATTTCCGTTGTTTTTGTGGTGTCGGTGGTAATGAGGAGGGGGTGGTGGATGAGGAAAAGCTTAATTTGAGGAGTGGAGAGTCAGCTGTCTGAATCAGTCCCATGTTTCTTCTGCTTCATTGCCTTCTCTCTTAGTTACCCAAGGTGTCTCATCCTTCCTCCTGCACCTCTGGCTCTTTGATCTCTCTTATGTGTTTTCCCCTCTGCAGGCCCTGGAAGCCCAAGCGTTGACTCCTCTTCTGTGGTGACGGTACCCCGGGCCTCCACGCCGTCTCGTCTGGCCCTCTTTCTGCGACAGCAGAGCCTGGGTGGCTCCGAGTCCCCAGCCCCAGCTCCTCGCTCACCGGGGCTTGCTGCATCCCCAGCCTCCAGCCCTGGCCGACGGCCCAGCCCTGTGGAGGAGCCCGGTGAGCTGGAAGACAATTACCTGGAGTATCTGCGTGAGGCGCGCCTTGGTGTGGACCGCTGTGTCCAAGCCTGCCGTACCTGGTCTGCCCCCTATGATGGCGAGCGGCCCCCTCCTGAGCCCAGTCCTGTTGGCTCCCGGACTAAGAAACGCAGCCTACTGCCTGAGGAGGGCAGGGGCCATGCAGGGGAAGGGGAGGTGGAGGAGCTGGGGAGGGGGGCGCTGGCTCTGGGTGTGAGGGAGGGCCCTGGCCACCTGCGCCCTCCCCAGCTCAATGGGGTGCCAGGACCATGGCCTGAGGGGGCCAAGAAGGTTCGTCGGGTGCCACAGGAGGGAGCTGGGGAACTACTAGAGGGCACCTCCGAGGGCGTGGCAGGACTAGAGAGCTTTGGGCAGGAGCTCCGGGAGCTGGAGGTGGCGTTGAGCAATGGGGGCGCTGGCTCAGAGCCCCCTCTAGAGCCTTCACTACCTCTTGAGGAGGAGGAGGCCTACGAAAGCTTCACCTGTGCCCCTGAGCCCCCTGGCCCCTTCCTCAGCAGCCCTTTGCGGACTCTCAACCAGCTGCCAAGCCAGCCCTTCACTGGTAAGCTACTTAGCCTAGGTCTTCTCCTTTGTGTACTCTTTGCATGTTCTCGACATGTTTGTGCTGGTTTCTGAGACTTCTTGCCCATGTCATTCCTGTGTACTTGCCTAGCTCCTCATCCATTTTGCCTGGGTCCCCTCCAGATACATATCATGTCATACTTGTGTCTCAGTGTCTGTCTGTAGTCTTCCATGCTTGTGCTGGTTTGAGTATTGACTTATGTCTGAGTCTTGTATGTCTGTCCTTTTTGCATGTTCCTCCTCTTCCTCAGTCTGGCCATTTTCTGGGATGTGTGATTAGGATATTCTGTGTTTGGTGTTTCCTGGTGAATCACAGCAATCCATCTGAACCATGTGGAAGACATACGTGCTGTCCTGTATGTGAGGCACCTATAAATCATGCTGTTCCATGTTGTTCCCACCAATATATCTGTCTGGGTGTTGGGTCTCTTGTCAGCTCTTCTGTGGCCCAGGGTCAGCTCTCTGGTATACTTCTCTTCTTCAGCCCTGGCCTCCTTTCTCCCAGCCTCCTTAGAGAAGGGCTCAGTTTCAAGTTTCTCCTGTTCCCCATCCTTGCACCTTGTTGGTTGCCCTGACTGCTCAGTAAGACTTTCTAAGGGTTTATGGTTAGTGGTAAGAACTGAAGCAGATAGAGTGAAATAACTTGTCTCTGGGTAAATTAGATCAGTGAAATACCTCTATCAGGGCAAATGACAAAGCATGGCCCTGAGTCCCCTGGCTAAGTTCTTTTGGTCTCTCCAAAAGACCTTGGAGCTAGATCTGGCCTGAGTGGCTGGGCTAACTCCTCTTTGTTTTCGTTTGAGAGCCAGCTTTACCCAGCCCAACCCTCATCTGGCTCTTGTCCCTACTCTACACCCCATGCTGGGGATTGGTGGGGAGGCACTTCTGGGAAGCTGTATAGTGCTTTGGACTAGACATACCTTGAGTTAGCATTCCATCTATGTCTTTGTTGCATGTAAATCACTTACTATGATGCTGGTACATTGTGAGAACTCAGCATGTGGTAGTTTAGGATTATCATCTCTTGGGTGCATGGCGGATACAAGTTGACCAAGGTACCCGCATATCTTCCTGTTGTTTGTAGTCAAGTTATCATGCATTGATCAGTACATGCCCTAACTGGGCCTTGCACAGCATCAGGCCTTTTGCTCTGGAGTAATGACAACTCTCTTGCAGACTACAGAAAATATGTCTTTTCATTTATTTAGGCTTTGCTCTGCTCTTTCCTTCTCTAGACCACTAGAAGGTGGTATGCAGGTTTTACCACTTTCTTGAAGCGTTATTTGAAGTTCTGTCCTTTTTCTTCTTCTAAACTCATCTGAGCTTTTTCTCTTGCAGAAAAGTCCCTGTAGATGAGAAGGACAAAGTTATGGGATATCTTAGGACCCTGCTAAGCTAGAGTTGTTTTAGAGCTAAGGCTAGTCATGTGCATGTGGAGTAAGAATGTTCTAGGATCTTTCTCAGGATTCAGTGTCTCTTGCCCTTCATTGTTCTCCTGCCTCAAGTCTTAGTGCAGTTCCTAGGCACACTCCCTCTCCCTGACAAATCCCTGACCAGACAGACTGTGATGGTTCTACAGTCCTAGTGTTGGTTATCTGGCTCAGTTGAGGCCAGTTCTCCCGGAAGATCATTCTAATCCCTTCTGCCATCCTCTTTTCCACCAAAGAGTCTGTCCTGAATCAGTTTTCTCTGGCCCTGAACTAAGCTCTTTTTTCCCTACAGATTCTATTTCACCACCATGGTTCCCCGCTCCTGAACAGACCTGATTTCTTTTTTGGTTCTCCAAAGATTCCTCCCCTAACTTTAAGTTGACCAATCTAGTCACCGTCTTTGCCTTCACTATGCTTTCTTCTTGCTTTATTTCTGACTCAGGTCTAGTGTTATCCACTGTCTTGTATGTAACCTGATTTCTTCTTTTGGTCTAATCACTTTCTCACTTGTTCTTTCTTCAGTTGTCCTCTTGGGTGAAGCTTTTTAAAAAACTGAGAAATATTACATAGCTTATGGTTATTATTGAATACTTATAATTTGCTAGACTTTGTCCTAAATGCTGTGTATCAGTATCTCTTTGATCCTCTTAATAACCTTATGAGGTGGGTGTATTTTCTTATTTTACCAAGTAGGAAACTATGCTTGGAGAGTTTTGATTCATCCAGTAACTTAACTAGTAAATGGTAAAGCTAAAATTTGAACCAAGTCTGTCTGATTCCAGAGCCTGTGGTCTGGCCCTTCAGCTAGAATGTGTATAAAGCTGGCATCTGGACCTCTTGTGGGTCCATGTGGTGTCTGCCATTTTATCTCCTCCAGAATAGGTGGTCACAGGATATTTAAACATGCAAATCATTTTCTGACACAAATAATTTTCATCTAGTGGTGGTGGGGGGTTTCATTTTGGGGAGGAATGCGTGTGATGTGCATTGTGTTTAGGCCTTGTATCCTTGTGCCCACCCCCCCCCACCCCAGGCCCCTTCATGGCTGTGCTCTTTGCCAAACTCGAGAACATGCTGCAGAACTCCGTCTATGTCAACTTCCTGCTGACGGGGCTGGTGGCCCAGCTGGCCTGTCACCCCCAGCCCCTGCTCCGCTCTTTCCTGCTCAACACCAACATGGTCTTCCAGCCCAGTGTCAAGTCCCTGCTGCAGGTGTGCGATGCATGCATGCATGGGTGCGTCTAGGCTCCATGGTGGGCCAGGCCCACAGCTGGAGTGGCCCTGGGGGGGCTGGGAATAGGCCCAACGGGGCTAGAAAGGACTATGTCAGTCTAGAGCCACCCAGAAATGTCATGAAGTTGTGCTTCATAGGTGCTGGGCTCTGTGAAGAATAAGATTGAGAGCTTTGCAGCCTCCCAGGAGGACTTCCCAGCACTGCTATCCAAAGCCAAGAAGTACCTCATTGCCCGTGGCAAGTTGGACTGGACGGAGGGCCCTGCGGCAGGATCTGCCCCCCGCCGGTCTGATTCCCTAGGTGAGGCCTACACTGCCACCACCTCCCTGTCCTCCCTAGGCAATTAATTAGCTCAGGTTAACTGAGTTTCTTATTAAGGTTGAAGCCTAGCACTGGGAACTAGGGAGTTGCAGAGAGTAGAGTCTTGATTTTGTCCTCAGGTTTCTGGGCAGAGGAAAAACATAGTTCTGTCCACTGAGAGCCAAACCAGCAGTACCAGCAAAAACTACTCTAGAAGTTGGGGACGGGCAAGGGGACAGAAGAATCTCTAGGTTGAGATATTGTTAAAGCTTGGTAAAGGACATGGCATTTGACGTGGGCCTTGAGAGATGGGTAGGACTTGGGTAGGCAAAGGAGTGGGATGGCTTTATTCTTTTGCTCAGGGGACAGCATGAATTGTTTAGTTGGAGCAGGGCATTTGGAAGTTGGTGGAACAGTTGGTAGTAAGGTTGGAAAGATCTGGTCAGAGCAGAAGGTTCTCAGCATAGAAGTTGGGCTAGGCAGAGGTTGTAAACTTTTAGGCAGTGAGAAACCATTGGAGGTTCTTAGATCTGGGAATGGAGAGATAAGTGTGTTAGTTCATGTGCTAGTTGCACTGGAGCTAGGAGAAAATGAAGTCAGAAGAGCAATTGGGAGGCTTATGCCATAATGCAGATGTGACCTGTGAGGCTTGAATTAGAATAGTGGAAATAGAAAGGAAGAATTTGAAAAGGTGGAAATGGGAAGGAAGTACTGGCAGAGTTTGGTGAGTGGTTGTGGGGTATAAGGAAGAAGGAAGAGTTAAATATGACCATGATATTCTAAATTTAGATCTTTCATCAACAAGTATCTGAGTGCTTGCCATATGTGCTAGGTGTTGTCTGTGATACAGGGGACTCAGGGAGGTACAAGATGTGATCTTTGCTTTCAAAAAGCTGATAGTCTAGTTAGTGACTAGAGGATTGTCATAACTGAGGGAGCAAGGTCCTGAAGGTGGTGGAAGTAAGTGGGATCCAGAGCACAGGAAAGTTTTTTTCCCCCTTTGAGGCAAATGAGGAGAGATCAAAGGAGGAAATGGTATGTACAAGTGGAGTTTTGAGGTGTGGAGGGAAATTTTAGGCAGTTGTAGTCATCCTTTATTTGCTAATTGAAGTAGGAGGCAAAATAATATGCTGAGCAAGAGAGCAGAGGTGAGATGGGGGCTTAAGGAGGAAAGTGTATAGGTTGGGAAGAGAGTACCAGAAGGGTTATTAGATAGCTGTGAAGGCCCAGCTGAAGTTCCTTAGCATGATTTCCTCATGGTCCAGTACCAGGAATTATTTCTTGCTTCCACGGTCCTGGTACTATGTTCACTGTGGAGGGCCCAGGGATATAGAGGTAAATAAGACAGAGTCCAAGCCCTTAAACTCACAGATTAATGTATGAGGTAGAAGACATGAGAACAAGTTATTAAAATGCAATGTGATAGAGCAGTGAAATGGGAAGTTAGTGGAGGGCAAATTAGAGGAGAGGTAGGGATGGGGAAATTAGGCCAAGGATGAAAACATTGAGGAAAGCAAAATTAAGGCAGAAGGGGCTACAGAGGCATGAAAGGAGCCTGGAGGGTTCCAGGAGGAGCACATAGGTGTGGATGCCAAAGCAGGGAGAGTTTCTAGAAGAGGTGGGAGTAAGTGTGTAGAGAGTTTCTAGAAGAGGTGCGAGGAAGTGTGTGAACCTGGTTGTAAAGGACTCTGAACGCCAAATCTAATATATCTGTTTAGCATATCTCCGTAGCCATTATTAGAGGTCGAGAATGGGAATGGTATCATGATCTAGAGACTAGATCCCTAGAGTCTAGGCCCTAGGTTCTGGACAGGGCCAAGAACAGATCCAGAGCCAGAAGTCTAGGAGGAAGGAAATTAGAGAAGAGAAGGCAGTATTTTAAATGGTTCATTTGAGTCTAAGCTGACATGAAGTTGTCTGGCCACAACCAGTGGGAGGGTGGCTTTGGTGGATGTAGGAGAGGGATTGGTGGAAGGCCAAGTGGTGGCACAGGAGAGCAGAACTTGGAGGGACAGTGGTGTGTGACAGATCTGATAAAGTCACTGAACTATGACTGCATATGTAGCACCTGTGGGTATTGAAGGAGCAGGGGTGTGGGTGAGGTGTTACAGATAGGAAGGGGAAGGAGGAAATGTCTAGAGGATTGACCCATCTAGTATAGGAGGGTGCTGGGCAGCAAGAATAAGGGCATGTTACAGACTGAGGAGAAAGAGCTTGGTGATGGTAGAAGAGTGATTGGAAAGGGAGGCGCAGTAAGAGAACCTCTCAAGGTGAAGGGGCCTGGAGGAGGGAGGGGTCTTGTCTGGGATTGAAGTATCTGAAGGGTTGACTGCCTAAAGACTGAGCATGATGGTTGGCTGTTGGGGAGGTTGGGTAGAGGGAAGGAGGCTGGGCAGGCAGCACCTTGGTGTTAAGAGTTCTAGTGGAGAGGTCCATGCCCCTGGGGGAGTGGGGGTGCGTGGGGAGGGGAATCTCCTCTCCCAGGCCAGGGAACTTTGCCTGACGCCAGCAGCTTCACGACACTCCTGTTTGTTCCCAGTGAAGAGCCGGAGGCCATCCTTGGGAGAGTTGCTCCTGCGGCATGCACACAGTCCAACCAGGGCTCGGCAGGCGGCACAGATGGTTCTTCAGCCTGGGAGAGACGGCACAGGACTTGGCCTAGGTGGGGGCTCCCCTGGGGCATCAACATCGGTCCTACCCCCCCGGGGTGGGGCCCCTGACCGCCAAGGTGAGGCTCTGCGAGTCAAGAATGCTGTCTACTGTGCAGTCATTTTCCCTGAGTTTCTCAAGGAGTTGGCTGCCATCTCCCAGGCCCACGCTGTCACCTCGCCTTTCTTGTTGGATACTTCAGAGGAGGGATCTGGCCCTCCCATCTCAGGCTTTGGGCCCCTCAATCCTTAACTTTCTTCCATGGACAATCAGGGCCTTGAGTGGCCTGTGCTGGGGCCAGGGTGTAGGCTCCTTTTTATGTTTGGAGGCAGTGGCAAGAGGACTTTTTAATTTATTTCCAATGAATGTTTTCTGGAGAACTTGTTGCAATATGTATAAAAGGGAAATCTCTATTCTGTGCTCATTCTTCTTTCCCACCCTTTTTCTGTAGGGCTGGGGCCCCAAGAAAGTTGTACATGGATGGGGAAGTGGTCAGGGTGTTTCCTCTCTGGCGAGGACATGATGCCAAGGTTTTGAGGTACTTCTTATGCCTTTCGAGGGTGAGGGGACATGAAGCCTGGGGGAACGTTGGGGCTTTCCTCCTCCAGACTCCTACAGGAAGAAGCACCGTGGGCCCAGGATGGCTGGGGGAGCAGCAGCTTATGTTTATTGTCAGATCTTGGGGGCCTGGCCCCCTGCATCTCTCGCCTCAGCTTCATTCGTCGTCGCTGTCGAACTCCGAGGACAGACCCTGCAGCAGGGGCAGGGACATGGAGTGCCGCTCGGGGTCCCCAGGGGCCCCACCCTGGGCTCCTGGTGCGGGGCTTCGGGGGCTGAAGAGCCAGTTCTCTGCCAGGGTTGGGGATAGCCACAGCTTGACTCATGCCCTTGTCTTTCTGCCGCCCTGGTCCCTCCCTCTGGTCTTCTGTGCTGTACCCACCCCCTCACCAGGACCATGCTTCCATCTTGCCCTCCCCTGGCTCCCTCACTCCATCCCCCTCACCAGGGTCCAGTGTGGAGTTATGGGTGCCCCACACACTCCTGGGCTCTACACCCCACGCCCTTTCCCTCCACCTTATCCCATCCCTCTCATCTTCATTTCCCCTAGCAGTACCTGACAGCATCTGGGGCCCCCTTCGGAAGGGGTTTCGGCCCTTGTAGGAGAATCTGGGTGGTCTGCCCTCTGGCCCTTCCTGGGGAGGTGGTGAAGGTGGGGCTGGGCCAGGTGAGGGCACATCAGCAGCTTCGGGGACATCGGCAGGGGCTGACATGGGGGCCGGAGGTGGCATGATGCTGAGGTCGGGTCTGACCCAACTGGCCCCATGGGGCAGTGGGTCTTTGATCAGGGGCTTCTGTGGTCCCAGCACTCCCTTGGGCTGCAGTGAAAACTTGAGGCAGGAGAAGGCAATAGGCAGTGACCGCTGTAACCGGAGCAGTTGGGGCTCCCGGGCTGTAGGCAGCAGCCCCAGCTGTAGCCAGGAACAGGAGAAGACCTGGTAGATGACGTAGATGCTGTGGGTGCTTCGGAGCCAGGGAAGAGTCTGCTGTAAGCTCACCTGCCCTGGTGGCAGCAGCAGGAAGGCCATCTTCTTGCGCAGGCCACCCATATGTAAGCGGATCCGGCAGGGCTGCCCATCCAACAGTCGCATTTCTTCATAGGCTGTCTCTGCCCGGCCGTTTGGTGAGTATTCTCTAGTGCAGTGGGCAAAGGCACCTTCAGAGCCTGCCTGCTTCAGGAGGTTCGGTAGTGGCCCCACTGGTTGTAGTGCCCGCCGGCCCTGCCGACCTGGCAGAGCCAGGCGGGTGTGGGCTGGGCGGGACTGTTTCACTAGCACACCCAGTAGGTCAAAGCAGGCTGCATCCGACAGGAAAGGTACTGCCACTACATTGGGCCCAAAGCGCTCCTCTGTAACCTGCAGGTGGCCAGTTTATAGGTCAGGGACTGAGTTAGGGTCAGAGTTAGGAGTTACCTGGTAGCCTACTCTAGCTTGACCCTCCCACTGTCAGTGCACACTGTGCTCACACTTGTGCTTCCTGCTTGTCTCCCAGTCCCCTCTAGCTAAACCTGAATCTCTACTATGTGCCAGACTCTGCTAGATACTGGGAATGCATTAAAAACTGAGACTTTGTTCTTGTCCTGATATAGCTCAGAGAGCAAGCTGTGGAGCAGATGAGATGTGATTTAACAGCCTTTGTCTTTGATAGAAGAGGATCAAGGATAGTTTCTAGGTGGTAATGCTTTAACTTTGAAGGAATTAGCCAGGTAGGAGAATGGTCAATCCAGGCAGAGGGAACAGCCAGTGAAAAAACTTGAACTTACAAACTAAGAGGGGCATAGTCAGGAAAGTATACTTTCATATTACTTAAGTGTAGGGTGTGGAGAGGGACAAGCACACAGGAGCTTGATTATTCAAGGCCTTGTGTGTGTGCTAAGTGATGGGACTTTTATCCTGAGGACAGTGGGAAGCCACTTGAAGGGTTCTGGTTAGGAGGGGCACAATTCAGATAGGCATTTTAGAAAGTTAATTTTGAATAGGAAGGCATAAAATAAAGAGAGAGAGAAAAAGTCAGTTAAGAATATTGTAAAATTCCAGGCAAGACATGGTGAGGCCCTGAACTAAAATAATGGGGGAAGGTATTTAGGTTATAGAATTAGTAGAACTCGGTCACTTAAGGGTTGTGGGAAAAGGCATCCTCAAGGATTAGGGTTACATGGGTGATGTCATTAACCAAGAGTGGTTACACAGAAATAGGTTTGGAAGTCCACACCGCGTCTATAACATCTTAGTATACACCTTCTGCCCGAGCTTCAGAGGGTAGTTCTCTTAGGGATTTGAGGCCTCATCTTTGTAATGCTAGTTCCAGTAGGCTTTCACAGATTACAGTTCCTCTTGGTTTGGTCCTTCTGGCCTTTTTGTGCTGGGTAACCCAGTTCTGGAAAATTTAATTTCATGACCAACTGGGAAGCCCTGTAAGATCCTCTCTAGTAATTGTACTTAGTTATGATCTTGACTCATCCAAGATATTGTTGACTGAGACTTCTGGCTCTGTGTTCTGCTAAGGAGCATACACAGTTCCCTCTTTGGGCCCCTTTCACGTTAGAGTCCTATTCTTAAAATGCTGTGTGCTCTACTTCCCTCCGCCAGACCCCCAATCCCATGTGTCTGTGCCCCTGCTGATGGCATTGCCCACTTTACTGGCTTTCTTGTAGAATTTACCAATGGTCCCTTACGGTTGATCTGCTTTTTGCTACGTAAAGCTGTTTTGGAAGTGCTGCCCCTCAGCGTAAGGGGGGCATAGCTAGTTGTGTCTGGACTTTACACAAGCTGAGATAGCTTGTCAATACTGTCTTGTCACCTAGCTAAGGAAATAACTGGTGCTCTTTGTTGATCTGCATGGAAGAATTTCCTATCATTCCTTCTCCTTTGTTTCACTAAGATATGGGACATTTAACTTTTGGGTGGGGGCATAGGTCTGAAGAACAGGACCCTGAGAAGAACAGTTGGATTTCCAGGGGTGAGAGCAGAGCAATGGTGGGTTAGCATTTTTGTATAGAATGCTCTGCCTCATGACAGTGAAAGCATAATCATCAAATATAACCTCAGAATCCCAGCCTAGCTGCTCCTTTGGTGCCTAGGATTCTGCACAAATGAGACGAATTGGAATGTCTCCAGGAGAGGTCCCTCTAACAGGAGTGTGATGTTTCTTATGGTCTAAATTTCTGCTAAAAGGTGATTAAGCTGGAAACTCTCTTTCAGAATATAGACATGAATTTGCCATGGAAGTTTATTAGGCCCTTATTCTTACCCTGAGGGCCCCAGTGGTTATCCTAAAGCAGGAAAAATAAAGCACTCAACTCTATGCTAGGGTGAACGTGTTCTTGGCAGTCACCATTTGAGACCACGACCTGCTTCCACTGCACTTCTGGGTAGAATTTCTGAGGACTTAGAGGCCTGCAAATTCAGCTCTCCCCGGGGCAGCCCAGGAAAGTGATGGTGGAAGATTATCTTCCTGGAGGTACCTTGGCGGGTTTGAATTCTGAATAGGGAGCCCTTGAGCCACATTCTGTTTTTCTACAAAGTGCCCAGTAAATGAGCAGTTCTGGAAGAGGAAACCAGGTTACTCAAAGGTATCCTACTTCTTGAACTTGTCACATACTACCAGTGATTTATCCTGAATGTCCCTACCCTGACTTTCCTGGCAATTTTCCATTTAAATAGGACAGGGAGTTTTTCTGATACTCAGAGATGGTGTAGCTTTTTAATAGTTAAAGACCCCATTTACTTCACCCTAATTCTGATTGATCTAGTCCAGGACCAACCTCTAACGCTGCTGAAACTAGTTGCTCTCATTCTTGGGAGGACCTTGGCTCTTCTCTTTCTGCTTCCTTGGGAAGCTGGCCTTTGTGGTGAGCTGCTACTCCATTGCAGATGGGAGCTACATGCCATTAAGGCTGCTTTGAGTTTGGTAGGCACTGCTTTAAGATGATTGTTTTAAACTTGGTGGGCTGCTTCCTGCAAATGCTTTAAATTCACTCTCCTTCAGATAGCCTGACCAGAACCTGATCCCTAAATTCTCTAATATCAGAAATTAGTGTCCATCTAGATTTTGTGGGATTTTCTGGACACCAGCAACTCAGAGCTGAGATCTGCCTGCTCCTGGAAATCTGTGTATTTGGCTCAAAACCCAAATTTCTCATTCTGTGGAAGTTAAGCTGGAGGGAATATCTGTGAAGAGGTCAAAGGTAAAGTTCAGGTTCTTTAGAAAACGTAAAAGGCCTTTCACCGTCAGCCCCTATACCTCTTCTTCCTCATTTTCACCACTAATTCTTTGAACCCTGTTCTAGAGGACTATTTGTAGTTCACTAATTTACATTTTTCTTTCTTTCTCTCTTGGCTTTTGCATATATTCTGCCTTTAACTAGTACACTGTTCACTCACACACACACCCCGCCCCTTGCTCATTAGGTGTTTATTAAGCACCCTTTATGTGCCAGGTATTCCTCTTCCCTCCATGTGAATAACTCCTATATGCCAAGCTAGAAAGTACTCACTCCAGGAAGCCTTCCTGACCTCCTAAGTCTACCCCTGACTTAGCACTTCTCTTTTCTGCTCTCATAGCTCCCTATCCATTGTCTTTCAAGGAACCTTTCTTACTGTTTTTGCAATTGTAATTAAATTGGACACTCTGTGCAAAGCACTTAATGCAGTGCCTCACACATAAGCCAGCACTGAGTAAATGTTAGTTATTATTGTCTTTAGGCTTCCAACTCCTTCCAACTTATAAACTGCTCAGACCCATCTAGGTCCCACTTCGTTACTTCCTCTTTAGCCCTCTTTACTTACCTACCTTATCTTTGATGAGGGTCCAGGTAGCATCAGCTTCATCCAGTGTCAGCAGGTGAGGGGTACCAACCAACATGATGGAGTGTGGGAGGGGTTAGGTAGGGCAGTAGCTGCTGCAGAAACTCCAAGCTGCCCATGGAGGTGAGGCCCCAGGCCCTGGACTCTGACCTACTACAGCATGAGGTCATAGAGGTCCTGCCGGGTGTTGGGGCCTTGGGTGGGGAGAGGGCAGTCGCTTTCATAGCCTCACTGTACCCACCACCTGAGTCCATACTCTTTAGTCACCTATTCATTCTCCTGCTTTAGGGGAGGTAGATGCAGGTTTCCATTAGGGTGTGTTTGTATATGTCTGTATGTGTGTGTGTGTGTGTGTGTGTGTGTGTAGTTCTTTGTCTGAGTTCTTTAAGGAAACAGTATCAGGCCTTTCCTCCTTAAAGCAATTTGCTATGCTATCTTGTCAGTTGCAGATGACTTCTTTGTGAGGTTGGATTGGGGTCCTGAAGGACATGGGAGAAGCATAGATCAGGACTTAAATTGAGAACAAAGCAGTGGCGCTCAACCTCGGCCATACTTTGGAATTACCTGGAAGCTTTAAAAATTACTGGTACTTGGGTCCTACTCCCAGAAATTCTGGTTTAATTGGTCTGGAGTATGCCTGGGCATCAGGATTTCTAAAAGCTCCCCAGGCAATTCTCATGTACAGCCTAGGTTGAAACTCATTATTAATGAGTGGGTTACAGTTGCAGTGAGAACCAGGTGTGTGTAGGAGGGTGCCATGCTGAGTGGTGACAATGTGGAGGATAAGAATCGAATTGGGATAATGTTGCCTTAGTAACTGGAGAGAACTTTCAGGAAGCCAAAATTACCCAGCTAAATTTAAGGAAATTTTTCTTCATCCTCTACTTCCTTTCCAAGGCTGCTTTGTATCTAGTGGGTACTCTTCCTTTATGGCCCTAATCTATGTGTGGCTTTCACTTGCGTCTCCATCCAGAGATCTCAACCTGGTGTTTTGCTGGAGAAGAGTGGTTTTTCCTTGGAGAAGAACCACTCTAGAGAGTCCTTCTAGTAGCTGCTTTCCCACTACACTCCTGTGTGCCCACGAAGACTCCTTGTGTGTGGGGAGCATCCTCCCCTATCCTTGCCCAGCATGTGGAGTTATCCCACAAAGTGGGCCATTGTCTGAGGTGACATGAGCATGAAGCACTGGGAAGGGTCCTACCGTGGTGGGAGAGAGTGTTACCAAGAAAAGTTTCTTCAAGGAGAGGTGACTGGCCCCAGGAGAGGGCCGGTCTTCCTAGAGAGCTGAGAGTTTGGGTATCAGGTCTTTGAGCAAAGGTTTGGCAAGTGAGCATGGGCCTGTGCTCCAGGAGAGGAATTAATATTCAAATATTTGTTGAAATTGAATGTGTTAGGGGCTATTCCAAACACTTTGAATGCATTATCTTAGTTAATCCTTTTAGTAACTTCTTGAAGTAGGAACTATCATTTCCCCATTTTACAAGTGAATTAACAGGCTCAGAGAGGTTAAATAAACTAGTGCAAGGCATACAGTGAGTTAATGGAGGATCTGGGATTCACATCTGTGTCTGCCTGATTCCAGCTTTAACCATTAACCAGTAGTTCCTTTTGGTGAAGGGAGAGATCAACACGTTCCTTCTGCTCGCCTGAGTGTGGTGGGAGGGGTGTGTGCCAGGTGGAAGTACAACGTGATGTGGTGACAAGGAAATGGGCAGGATGAGAGAAGAGCTGCAACAGACCAAACCGGAAACCCCGAGCTTCCTGTTACGTGAAACCAAGTCTCTTCCTCCTACTGCCCCTTTAGCGCATTTTTTGTTATTGTTGACAAGGAGAGGTCACCTGGTAAAGTAAAACTGGCACCTCTGTTCCCTCAGAAAGGAATTCTGAGTGAGGTAGACAGAGACAAGGACAAGAGACACAGACATGGGGCAAAACTGACCAACAGTGCAAGGAGACAGATGCAGAGGGACAGAGACGTTGAGACAGAGAGTGATGCACTTCTGTATCCTGAAGGGGGTCCAGAATGAGAAGGGGGTGGTTGAAATAGGGGTGCAAGGATGATGAGCTGTTGGTGAAATCAGATGAGGCTCTCTTTCAGATTTTTGTTCATAGAGGGAGTTCGGAGGGGAAATTGGGTACTGTTGAACTCCTCGACCAGAAGCCCATACCTCTGTCTTCTGTCTTTTGTGGTCTGAATACCATGATTCTCTAGGCTCCCTAAATTCCATCCTGCCCTTCTCTAAGTAAGTCCGTCTTTCCTTTCAGCTCACAGAGTCTGAGACTGAAATTTGATGAAGGAAAGCACATGACAGCTGAGTTCTAGGTGGAGCTGATGAGCCCAAGGCCTGGGCTCTTTGGGCCATATCCTGTTCATGGGTTTTGCCACCATGGTAGCACGTTCTGGCGTCTCCCTGGGAAAAAAGGCACAGCTTATCAGCATATCTGAGGAGTGACCAGAGTGGAGAGCACAGGGAAACAAACAGGTAGGGGCTGTTATCCGGAGAACATGCTGCTCTCTGCAAGAGCCTCCAGGGCAGTACAGAATGGTTTGGATAGCAAAGACCTCAGAGTGATCAAGAGCCCTAACAAGTCTCTTCACTTCTCTCAGGCTACAGGGATAATCCTATAGGTCCCTAATCGCTTATTTGAAACCTTTTGGGATGGATGTGTTTTGGAATTCAGAATTTTTCAGATTTTAGAAAGGGAATATTGTGCCTTTATGATATATAAAGGAATACCCCAGTGAGATTGAGGGCGGTGCCCTGTCATCAAACCCATCAATATTTCTGTAGCTAAATGTATGAATATTCACACTAAGTGAGATAAATAGTATAAATATGATCATGACGGGTCAGGCCAGATTTTGGGTCAAAGTTATGAAAAAACTATTGTTTCTTCAGAGATGTTTTATTTTGTAATTATAGGTAAGGGATTATGGGCTTATAATTGTTCTCAGGTGGTAGTGAGGAGTAAGCGTGCCGGAAAAGCCTTCTGAACACACTGCATGCTAAGGTATGTATGCGATCTCAATCCAAAACAAAAGGTAAATGTCTGCGTGGGTGGACTTTTGGCTTAGCAGTGAACAAGGTACAGCTTTGGACTCAGCTGCCTTGGGAGTTATGCACAACCATGGAGTGAAGGTGCCTTAGCAGAGAGGCTTCCTGTGGTGGGAGGGAGACAACTCACCGCTTTTGAACATTGGCTGCACGTGATTTCCCTTTTCACGTACCAGAGGTGAAAGACAAAAAATGGTGTGTGTGACACATGACTGTCACGCATTTCTTTATAATAATGTTGTAATAAGTATCTTACTGCATACATCTTTGTTCACATCTCTGTTTTGTCAGGATAGATTTATTGAGGAGGAATCACTAAGAGAAGGATGTGTACATCTTAAAGACTCATGACCCATTAGGATTAGAATTTTGTCACAATTATCTGTAAAATCATTGCCTGGAGGGCTTTTTAACTTAGAACTTCATGAAAAAAGATTAGCCTTGAGAATGACTGCGCCCACACTTGGGTTGAGGAGAACCGTAGATTTCCTCCTCATCCACTTGGCTTCAGCATTAACACCTCTGAAAATCACACTGAGCTCCTGGGCTATCTCTTTAGTTCCTTGTTAATGAGGACCTGGTGAGACCCCACGTGGCTCTGGAGATGGCATCACTTGCTTTTTCGGATCTGCAGCCCTCCTGTGTGATATCCCATGGTGCTTGGTCCAGCCGTCTGAGTGGTCCAGATTGTACTGGGCTTCAGGTCTTAATGGTCTTCAGGTCTTAATGGCTAACCCTAATACCCATGGTTATGATGGTTTTCCCAGAGAGCTTGGGTCTGCCTGTGCAGCCCATAGCTTTCTCTGACCTCATAACAGTGACTCCCTGCCTTTTGTCTGATAATATTCTCATTCTGGATTTTATGCTGGCATGAAAGATTTTTTTGTGCAATGTCCTTGCAGTGTGGAGTCTTTTAGCAGAAAGTGAATCCCATGTTGGGCAATACCACGACGCTTCCTGTTTAATATCTCTGTTCTCTGGAAGCCACAACAGTGTGAAATATTCCTATTTCATCATATTGCACCAGCATCGTGTGCTACTCGTGATGTTGGCCAGAACAAATGGGGGTTCTATGTGATGAGGATTTTTTTTGAGAATTCTACATTCTGGCTCAGGATGCACAAAAAGGCAGACTGGTAAGAGACCATAATGCCTCGACCTCAGGCAAACAGGTGAAATATTAAATACAACGATTTTCTGGGATATCAAAATTTCTTTCAGTTGGACCCCTGGCCCCTGAAGCTGCAGGCCCAGGGAGAGACATTGTAGCCATTAACTCCCGAGACTTGGGCAGCGCAGTGAGGGTAGCGGGAATAGTGATTACACGAGACCAAGAAGATTCTCTGAACTGAATATGTCTTAAGGATCAGGGTCTTTAGACAAATTTGGGACTCCGGGGCACATTATCCAGATTCTCAGAAGGTGGGGAATAAGCCTGTTTAGCTCCTTCCCTAAGGACAGACTGAAAACAGCATCTGGCTCCAGGCATAGAGGGCTGTCATCCCAGACAGGTACCCAAGCACTTGCCTCCAGAGGCAGTGTCAGTCTTCCCAGGCTCCCGGGTCCAGGATCTGTAGAGGAGCTTTTGTGTGGGAACAGGGGCAGACTTAGGTTAAAATGATGGGGCAGAGTAGGGGGAGGAGGAGGAGGGTAGTCTTCTTTAAGTTAAATTGTGTGTACTGTGATCGCATGATAATTCCCTGGTCCCTTTTCTTATTTTCTCTGCATGGTAACATGTGGTAGCCTGTCTCCTGCCTCCTCCCAAGCAGAATGCATGGCTAGGCCAGGCTACATATGCTAGTGGTACACACAGTAGAGCCTTCACAGCAAGTAACTGTTGAGTGATTATCACAGTCATAGGCAGACCATGGGACGAAGATGACATAATCCATACCTCCAGACCCCAGACTCCTCTGAATGTCCCCCCACTTCCACCCCCAGCCTCCGTTGTTTTCACTGCCTATTAGAACTGGCTTTTTCTGAATGCAAAGGTTTCTAGGAGCTGGTCGCTGATCTGCTTGGTGCGGCCCCGTAGATGAGCGGGTTGAGGGCAGATGGTAGCAGCAAATAGTTGTTAGAAAGAAGGATGTGCATGGGCTTTGGGATGGTGTGATGACCAAAGAGGCGTGTGAGGTATGAGAAGAGACCAGGCACGTAGAAGGCTAGAATGACACAGATGTGGGAACTCCACGTACCAAAGGCCTTGGCACGGGCTTCCCGTGTAGGCAGCCGCAGCACAGCGTGGGCAATGAGCCCGTAAGAGCCTGTGATGCCTAGAATATCTATACACCTGACACGGCCAATGGAAGCGCCAGCCCATACAAGTTGCTGGCCCGAGTGTTACCCCCGACCAGCTCCACAACCGCCATGTGTGCACAGTAGGCGTGGTCTGTGGTCTTGGCTCGGAAGTGCCCAAATTGTGCAACCAGCAGAGGGAAAGGCACAACAACTGCCACGGCTTTCAGTGCCAGTGCCAGGGCTGCATAGCCCACATGGGCTTTGGTGACTAGGACGGGGTAGTGCAGTGGACGCCCTACTGCCACAGCACGATCACAGGCCATGGCCAACAGTACACCAGATTCCACGGCCATTGGTGCATGAACAAAGAACATCTGGACCAGACAGGCAACGTATGGCACAGGCTGGGGCCCAAGCCACAGCACAGCCAACAGCCCTGGAGCTATAGATGTGGCTAAACCCAGGTCTGTGGCTGCCAGGGTGGCCAGGAGCAGAAACATGGGCTTGTGCAGTGTAGAGTCTATCTCCACCACTGCCAGCAGTGCTCCATTGCCCAGCAGGGAAAGCAGATACATGGGCCCAAAGACCAGTGTCAAACAGGCCTGGGCAACCCCTAACTCTGGAATGCCAGTCAGTATGAAGAAGGTTGGGCGTGAGAAGGTGGAGTTGGACTGTGGAGCTTCTGCCATCCTGTGGGGTCAAAGCTTTAGGGCTCATGGGGGCATCAGTCCTGATAGGGGAAGGACAAAGGGAGAGATGTGGGGGGTGTCTCAGTGGCATAGATCCATCCAGGCACGTGTAGGAGTGGTGCAGGGCTGGGAGGATTGCAGTGTTATAACCTTTGACTGTTTTGGATGGATAATCCAGGTCACAACCCTAGCTGGGATGGGAGAATCCTTGTGCCTGAAAGCCCATGAGTATTGCAGGGGGAGTAATGGGAGACAGTGGTAGTGAAGTGTGGTGTCACTGCTGCAGTGGCTAGTATAGCTGGAGCCCTCCATTTGGAGCTCAGCTGAGAGCGGAGCGGAGATGAATGTTTTTCTTCCTAAGGGTCCAAGTAGAGTCAATTTCGGTCTTGTAGATGCGGAGAAGGCCAGTGCTGGGTGGGGATCAGGTCTCAGTCTGGTTTTGTCCCTGACTGTGTATCCTTAAGCAGAACTCCTGGGCCTCAGCTTCCTCAGCTCTGCAGTGCGGTTGAGCGCAGTGATCTTAAGTGTTGCCCAGCTTTAACGTTCTGGGCACCAACCCACAAGAAGAAAGAAGGAGAGTAGAGAGAAAGGGAGAAACAGGAGGAGGAGGCAGATGGGACCTGGAGTGAAGGCTGATGTGACAGGAGAAAACCTCGTGGGTTTTTGGGGTGTGGGATGTGTATTTTATTCTTAACTTGATGCTGAAGTAGTGAACTTGAACGTGGGCTGGAGAATTGATGCTGGGCCTGGGAAGCAATGGAGAAAGAGATGGCAGCAAAAAAAAGGAACTTCTCTGTCTTCTTTCCTTCTTCACGAACCAGAAGGGGGTTACCCTCGAGTTTCATTCCTGGGGTCCCAGAGGCAGAACAGGTGACAGAAGGGGAGGAGATGGCACTCAACCCAGAGCAGCAGCCAGAAGAGGAAGAAGCATCTCTGGTGTTGGAGGAGGCAGGATGAGTAGAACCGATTCCTCCCAGAATCTAGCCAATGGCAGAAACTTAATAAAGGTTGGATGGATAAATGAAGGAGGAAGAAAGCACTAGCAGAAGACTTGACTGGGGAAAGAGCCTAAGCACCGTGTGTTTGCAGCTTCTCTTCACCTTGACCAATGCCTGTGGGGCCCTTTCTACCCACTTCCCTCAGGACCCTTACCCCTCCCACCTGGGCCACATTAACTCTTCCCTGTTCTGCCTCTGCTAGCCTGGGTAACTCAGGAAGTAGAGTAAGGAGACAGGGATGGGGGCAACAAGGAAAGAGACTGACTTTTGGCAGTGGAAAGGTCTGGGTTCAAGGAACACTTCCTCTGGGAGGTCTTTGCTGACTTCCTGAAGTCTGGAGAGAAGACCTTGTTTTCTTTATTCTTTAATAGCCTCAGTTCCCCTCTGTTGTAATTACTTGTCTCTCTCTCCCCCACTAGACTGAAAGAGTTACAGGCAGTGCTTATTAGCCTCAATATTACCACTGCTTATCACAATGCCTGGTAGTTAGTTGTCTATAAATAAATATTTATTGCTCTTAATTGTGGGACAAAATTGCTGGCCCAAACAGCCACGCAAACAGCATTTGCTAACAGGGGCTCCTACAGTTTCAGAAGCCTTCAGTATCCATGGAAATGAAAAAGAGTTATTCACCATCATCCACACGTCCACTGAGTAAAATTCTTTCTGCTATAATGAGACATATTCTAAAAATCACCACACTATGTAAGATAATATAATGAAACCACAGGGTCTATGGGAAAAATGGGAGTAGGGGCACAACATTAACAACTTAATCAGTGACACATTTAAAAAAGGATGGGAAGCTAATAAAAGTGGTAGTACCATTTTACACATGTTAAGAGGTTAGAATGTAACCTGTGGGATGAGTAAAAGCAGTTCTAAGGGGGAATGTTATAGCAATAAATGCCTACATTAAGAAGCAAGAAAGATTCCCAAATAAACAACCTCACTCTATACCTTAAGGGATGTAGAAAAAGAAGAAGAAACTGAGCCCAAAGTTAGCAGAAGAAAGGAAATAATAAAGATTAGATCAGAAATAAATGAAATAGAGAACAGGAAAATGATAGAAAATATTAACCAAACTAAGAGTTGATTCTTTAAAACGATAAACAAAATTAATAAATCCTTAGCTAGACTAACCAAGGAAAAAAGAGAAAGAGACCAAATCAACAAAATTATAAATAAAAAGGAGACATTAGAATGGATATCACAGAAATTCGAAGGGTCATAAGATGCTACCGTGAATAACTGTACACCAACTAACTGTACAACCTAGAAGAAATGGAAAAATTCTTAGAAACATACAATTTACAGTTCAAGACTGAATCAGAAAAAAGTAGAAAATCTGAATAGACCAATGACTAGTAAGGAGATTGAATCAGTAATCACATTCTCCTGGTGAAGAAAAGTCTAGGACCGGATGGCTTCACTGGTAAAATTTTACCAAATATTTAAAGAATTAACCCCCAGCCTTCTCAAGCTCTTTGAAAAAAGAGCTTGAATTTGAGTTTCTTTGAAACTCAAAGAGTTTGAGTTTCTTTGAAAAAAATTGAAGAGGAGGGAACACTCCCAAACTCATTTTACAAGGCCAGTATTCTCCTGATAACAAAACCAGGAAAGGACACTGCTAGAAAAGAAAACTACAGGCCAATATCCCTGATAAATATAGATGCAAAAATTCTCAATGAAATACGGCAAACCAAATTCAAACTATTCTCAAACTATTCCAAAATACTGCAAGGTAAGGAATGCTTCTGAGCTCATTCTATGAGGCCAGCATCACCCTGATATCAAAACCAGACAAAGAAATTAAAAAAAAAAAGAATTACAAGTCAATATCACTGATGAACATAAGTGCAAAAATCCTCAGCAAAATATTAGCAACAAATTTAACAATACATTAAAAGTATCATAAACCATGATCAAGTGGGATTTATCCCTGGGATGCAAGGATGATTTAACATACACAAATCAATCAATGTGATACGTCATATTAATAGAATGAAAAAAGAATCACATGATCATCTCAATAGATGCAAACAAAGCATATGACAAAACTCAACATCTATTCATGATAAAAACTCAACAAATTAGGCATAGAAGGAGCATATCTCAACATAAAAAAGGCCATATACGACAAGCCCACATCTAACTTCATACTCAGTGGGGAAAGGTTGAAAGCTTTTCCTCTAAGATCAGGAACAAGACAGTGGTGCCCACTCTCAGCACTCCTATTTAACATAGCACTAGAGGACTTCCCTGGTGGTCCAGTGGTTAAGACTCCACACTTCCAAGGCAGGCGGTGCGGGTTCGATCCCTGGTCAGGGAACTAAGATCCCACATGCCGAGTGGTGTGGCTAAAAAACAAAACAAAACAAACAACAGAAAAAACACCCCCACATATCACTAGAAGTCCTAACTAGAGCAATCAGGCAAGAAAAAGAAATAAATAGGTATCTGAATTGGAAAGGAAGAAGTAAAATGGTCTCTATTTTTAGGTGACATGATTTTATATATAGAAAATCCTGAAGAGTCAATCAAAAGACTATTAGATCTAATCAATGAATTCAATAAGGTTATAGGATACAAAATTAACATGCAAAATTCAGTAGCATTTTTATACACTAATGACAAATTTTCTGAAAAATAAAAGAAATGATTCCAAATCATTTACAATAGAATCAAAAACAATAAAATAATTAGGAATAAATGTAACTAAGGAGATGAAAGATCTCTATTCTGAAAGCTATAATACATTGATGAAAGAAATTGAACAAGACACAGATAAGTGGGAAGGGTATCTTGTGTTAATGGACTGGAAGAATTAATTTTGTTAAAATGTCACTACTACCAAAAGCCACCTATAGATTCATATGCAATCCCTATCAAGATTCCAATAGCATTTTTTTTCACTGTAGTAGAAAAAAATACTCCTAAAATTTATACAGAACCACAAAAGACCATGAATAGCCAAAGAAATCATGAGAAAGAAGAACATAAGCTATACTCTAAAGCTATAGTTATCAAAACAGTATGGTGCTGGAAGAAAAACAGACAAATAGACCAATGGAACAGAACTGAGAGCCCAGGAATAAACACAAGCATACACAGTCAACTAATATTTGACAAGGGAGCCAAGAATACTTGATGGAGAAAAGAGAGTCTTTTCAATAAATAGTGCTGGGATAATTGGATATTCACATGTAAAAGAATGAAACTGGATCCATATCTTACACCACTCACAAAAATTAACTCAAAATAGATTAAAGACGTTAGTGAATGAACCCGAAATTATGGAACTCCTAGAAGAAAACATAGAAATAAAGTTTCTTGGCATAGATCTTGGTAATATTTTTCTTTGGATATGACACCTAAAGCACAGGCAACAAAATAAAAAATAAACAAGTAGGGCTACATCAAACTATAAAGTTCTGCACAGCAAAAGAAACCATCAACAAAATGAAAAGACAATCTATGGAATGGGAAAAAAATCTTTGCAAGCCATGTATCTGATAAGGGGTTAATATCCAAGATACATAAAGAACTCATACAACTCAATAGCATAAAACCAAATAACCCAATATAAAAAATGGGCAAAGGACCTGAATAGACATTTCTTCAAAGAATATGTGTGAAAGGCCAATAAGTACATGAAAAGATGTTCAACATCACTAGTAATTAGGGAAATGCAAATTAAAACCACAATGAGCTATCACTTCATGCATGCTAGAATGGCCATCATTAAAAGACAAGAGAATACAAATGCCAGCATGGATGTGGAGAAAAGAAGAACATGTGTGCACCACTGGTGGGACTATAAATTGATACAGCTACTATGGGAAGTAGTATGAAGGATCCACAAAAGATTAAAAATAGAACTACCATATGATCCAGCAATTCCAATTCTGGGAAACAGTTGACCCTTGAGCAACATGGATTTGAACTGCATGGGTCCACTTATATGTGAATTTTTTTTCAATAAATACATGCTACAGTACTACATAATCCACAGTTGGCTGAATCCATGGATATGGAGGGCCAAATGTAAAGTTTATGTGGATTTTCGACTGTTTGGGGTTTGGGGGGTCTGTGGCCCTAATACCTGCATTGTTCATGGGTCAAGTGTATATCCAAAGGAAATGAGAACACTAACTCCAAAAGATATCTGCAACCCCATGTTCATAGCAGCATTATTTACAATAGCCAACACAGGGAAATAACCTAAGTGTCTGTTGATGGATAAAGAAGTTGTGGTATATATATGAGGAAATCCTACCGTTTGTGACAACACGGATGGACTTTGACGGCGTTATGCTAAGTAAAATAACTCAGAGAGAGAAAGGCAAAGACTGTATGATCTCACTAATATGTGGAATCTAAGAAAAAAAAAAGACGAAGAAAGGAAAAAACCCTAAACTCATAGGAAAAGAGATTAGACTTTTGGTTACCTGAGGAAGAGGGTGGAGGGAGGAGAAATTGGAGAAAGGTGGTCAAAAGGTACAAACTTTCAGTTATAAGATAAATTATTACTGGAGATGTAATGTAAAACATGATGACTATAGCTAATGTTGCCGTATGATGTAGGAAAGTTGTTAAGAGAGAAAATCCTATGAGTTCTTATCACAAGGAGAAAAACTTTTTCCTTTCTTTTCTTTTTATTTTATCTGTATGAGAAGATGGATATTAGCCAAACCTAGTTGGTACTCATTTCACAATATATGTAAATCAAATCATCATGCTGTATGCCTTAAACTTATACAGTCATGTATATCAGTTATTTCTCAATAAAACTGGAAAAAAATTTGCTTAGGTTTGTTTTATGGTTCCTAATAAGGTCTATCTTGGTAATTGTCCATGGGTGCTTGATTTAAAAAGATGTATGGTCACTTGTTGTTAGGTGGTGTTCTATGTATGTCAACCAGATCCTGTTGGTTGATTATGTTGGTTAGTTCTCCTATATCCTTGTTCGTTTTCTGTCTAGTAGTTCTATCAGTTGCAGAGATAGAAGAACTTCAACACTGAGGGGGTTTTGAAGTACTGAATTATAATTGTGATTTGTCTATTTTTCTTTTCAGTTATTTCAGTTTATGCTTAATGTGTTTTGAGGCTTTGTTGTTTGGTGTATACATGCTTAGGATATATCTTCCTGGCGAATTGATGCTTTTATTATTATGTAATGTGTCTCTTTGTCACTAGCAATTTTTTTTGCTTTGTAGTCTACTTCATCTGCTATTGATATAGCCACTCCTGCTGTTTTGATGAATGTTTGTATAATTATATATATATATATATATATTCCTTTTATTTTCAACCTATCTATGTCATTGGATATGAAGTGAATTTCTTAACAGCATACGATTGGGGTGTGTTTTCTTTTCATCTACTTTGCCAGTCCCTGTTTTTTTAACTTGTGTGTTTAGACCATTCATGGTTCAGGTAATTTTTAATATATTAGGGCTTAAGTCTGACATTTTATTATTTGTTTCTTTGTCTCAGTCCTCTGTTTCTGTTATTTAAGTTTTTTTTTGATGTGGACCATTTTTAAAGTCTTTATTGAATTTGTTACAATATTGCTTCCGTTTTATGTTTTGGTGTTTTAGCCTCAAGGCGTGTGGGAGCTTCGCTCCGCCACCAAGGATGGAACCCATACCCCCTGCATTGGAAGGCGAAGTTTTAACCATTGGACCGCCAGGGAAGTCCCTCTGTTTCTGTTTTCTTGCCTTTCTGTGGGTTACTTGAAGATTTTTAGCATTCCTTCTTGATTTATTTGTAGAGTTTTTGAGTGTATGGCTTTGTATAGTTTTCTTTGTGGTTGCTCTATTAAAATATACATGTATGATACACAGTCCACTGACAACAATATTTTACCACTTTTAATGGTAAAACCTTAGTTCCATTTAGCACCTTTACTCTTCCCATTTTAAAATATTATTTCTTGAATGTCAGATGGTGTAATAACTTTCATTTTAATCATTGCGTGTGATATAAAAAATTCATGGGAAGAAGCATTTACCCATATTCCTACTCTTTTCATTACTCTTTATTCTTTCTTGATGCTCCAAATAATCCTTCCTCTGACGTTTGTAGACACCCATGTAACCCACACTCCTCTCAATATATAGAATGTTTTCATCAGATAAAGTGCCTTCTGCTTCCTCCTACCCCAGAGGCAATCACTGTTATGATTTTTATCATCATAGACAGGTTTTTATCTGTGTGGAACCTCATATAAATGGAATCATGCAGTATATAGCCTTTTGTGACTGGTCTATTTCATGCAACATAATGGTCTTGAGTTTAACCTGTGTTGTTGTATGTTTTAGTAGTATAAAAATTTTATTTTATATTGGAGCATAGTTGATTAACAATGTTGTGCTAGTTTCAGGTGTACAGCAAAGTGATTCAGTTATACACATACATGTATCTATTCTTTTTCAAATTCTTTTCCCCTTCAGGTTATTACTGAATATAGAGCAGTGTTCCCTGTGCTAAACAGTAGGTCCTGGTTGGTTATCTAATTTTTCTTTTTAACATCTTAATTGGAGTATAATTGGTTTACAATGTTGTGTTAGTTTCTGCTGTATAACAAAGTGAATCAGCTATACGTATACATATATCCCCATATCCCCTCCCTCTTGCGTATCCCTCGCACCCTGCCTTTCCTACCCCTCTAGGTGGTCACAAAGCATTGAGCTGATCTCCCTGTGCTATACAGCTGCTTCCCACTAGCTATCTATTTTACATTTGGTAGTGTATATATGTCAATGCCACTCTCTCACTTTGTCTCAGCTTACCCATCCCCTTCCCCGTGTCCTCAAGTACATTCTCTACGTCTGTATCTTTATTCCTGTCCTGCCCCTAGGTTCTTCAGAACCATTTTTTCTTTAGATTCCATATATGTGTGTTAGCATATGGTATTTGTTTTTCTCTTACTGACTTACTTCACTCTGTATGACAGTCTCGAGGTCCATCCACCTCACTACAAATAACTCAATTTCGTTTCGTTTTATGGCTGAGTAATATTCCATTGTATATATGTGCCACATCTTCTTTATCTATTCATCTGTCGATGGACACTTAGGTTACATCCATGTGCTGACTATTGTAAATAGAATTGAAATGAACATTGTGGTACATGACTTTTTTGAATTATGGTTTTCTCAGGGTATATGTCCAGAAGTGGGATTGCTGGGTTGTATGGTAACTCTATTTTTAGTTTTTTTAGGAACCTCCATACTGTTCTCCATAGTGGCTATATCAATTTACATTCCCAACAACAGTGCAGGAAGGTTCCCTTTTCTCCACATCCTCTCCAGCATTTATTGTTTGTAGATTTTTTGATGATGGCCACTCTGACTGGTGTGAGGTGATACCTCATTGTAGTTTTGATTTGCATTTCTCTGATGATTAGTGATGTTGAGCATCCTTTCATGTGTTTGTTGGCAATCTGTATATCTTCTCTGGAGAAATGTCTATTAAGGTCTTCTGCCCATTTTTGGATTGGATTGTTTGTTTTTTTGATATTGAGCTGCATGTGCTGCTTGTAAATTTTGGAGATTAGTCCTTTGTCAGTTGCTTCATTTGCAAATATTTTCGCCCATTCTGAGGGTTGTCTTTTCGTCTTGTTTATGGTTTCCTTTGCTGTGCAAAAGCTTTTAAGTTTTATTAGGTCCCATTTGTTTACTTTTGTTTTTATTTCCATTTCTCTAGGAGGTGGGTCAATAAGGATATTGCTGTGATTTATGTCATAGAGTGTTCTACCTATGTTTTCCTCTAAGAGTTTTATAGTGTCTGGCCATACATTTAGGTCTTTAATCCATTTTGAGTTTATTTTTGTGTATGGTGTTAGGGAGTGTTCTAATTTCATTCTTTTACATGTAGCTGTCCAGTTTTCCCAGCACCACTTATTGAAGAGGCTGTCTTTTCTCCATTGTATATTCTTGCCTCCTTTATCAAAAGTAAGGTGACCATATGTGAGTGGGTTTATCTCTGGGCTTTCTATCCTGTTCCATTGATCTATATTTCTGTCTTTGTGCCAGTACCATACTCTCTTGATTGCTGTAGCTTTGTAGTATAGTCTGAAGACCAGGAGCCTGATTCCTCCAGCTCCATTTTTCTTTCTCAAGATTGGTTTGGCTATTCAGGGTCTTTTGTGTTTCCATACACATTGTGAAATGTTTTGTTCTAGTTCTGTGAAAAGTGCCATTGGTAGTTTGATAGGGATTGCATTGAATCTGTAGATTGCTTTGTGTAGTATATTCATTTTCACAATGTTGATGCTTCCTATCCAATTTCATGGTATACCTCTCCATCTGTTTGTATCATCTTTAATTTCTTTCATCAGTGTCTTATAGTTTTCTGCATACAGGTCTTTTGTCTCTTTAGGTAGGTTTATTCCTAGGTATTTTATTATTTTTGTTGCAGTGGTAAATGGGAGTGTTTCCTTAATTTCTCTTTCAGATTTTTCATCATTGGTGTATAGGAATGCAAGAGATTTCTGTGCACTAATTTTGTATCCTGCTACTTTACCAAATTCATTGATTAGCTCTTGTAGTTTTCTGGTAGCATCTTTAGGATTCTCTATGTATAGTATCGTGTCATCTGCAAACAGTGACAGCTTTACTTCTTCTTTTCTGATTTAGATTCCTTTTATTTCTTTTTCTTCTCTGATTGCTGTGGCCAAAACTTCCAAAAGTATGTTGAATAGTAGTGGTGAGAGTGGGCAACCTTCTCTTGTTTCTGATCTTAGTGGAAATGGTTTAAGTTTTTCAGCATTGAGAATGATGTTGGTTGTGGGTTTGTCATATATGGCCTTTATTATGTTGAGGTAAGTTCCCTCTATGCCTACTTTCTGGAGGGTTTTTATCATAAAGGGTGGTGAATTTTGTCAAAAGCTTTTTCTGCATCAATTGATATGATCATATGGTTTTTATCCTTCAGTTTGTTAATATGGTGTATCACATTGATTGATTTGCATATATTGAAGAATCCTTGCATTCCTGGAATAAACCCCACTTGATCGTGGTGTATGATCCATTTAGTGTGCTGTTGGATTCTGTTTGCTAGTATTTTGTTGAGGATTTTTGCATCTATGTTCATCAGTGATACTGGCCTGTAGTTTTCTTTTTTTGTGTGACACCTTTGTCTGGTTTTAGTATCAGGGTGATGGTGGCCTCATGGAATGAGTTTGGGGGTGTTTCTCTCTCTGCTATATATTGGAAGACTTTGAGAAGGGTAGGTGCTAGCTGTTCTGTAAATGTTTGATAGAATTCTCCTGTGAAGCCATCTGGTCCTGGGCTTTTGTTTGTTGGAGGATTTTTAATCACAGTTTCCATTTCAGTGCTTGTGATTGGTCCGTTTAAATTTTCTCTTTCTTCTTTGTATAGTCTCGGAAGGTTGTGCTTATCTCAGAATTTGTCCAGTTCTTCTAGGTTGTCCATTTTATTGGCATATAGTTGCTTGTAGTAATCTCTCATGATCCTTTGTTTTTCTGCAGTGTCAGTTGTTACTTCTCCTTTTTCATTTCCAATTCTGTTGATTTGAGTCTTCTCCCTTTTTTTCTTGATGAATCTCGCTAGTGGTTTTTCAATTTTGTTTATCTTCTGAAAGAACCAGCTTTTAGTTTTATTGATCTGTGCTATTGTTTCCTTCATTTCTTTTTCATTTATTTCTGATCTGATCTTTATGATTTCTTTCCTTCTGCTAACTTTGGGGTCTTTTTTTTATTCTTTCTCTAATTGCTTTAGGTGTAAGGTTAGGTTGTTTATTAGAGATTTTTCTTGTTTCTTGAGGTAGGATTGTATTGCTATAAACTTCCCTCTTAGAACTGCTTTTGCTGCATCCCATAGGTTTTGGGTCTTCACGTTTTCATTGTCCTTTGTTTCTAGGTATTTTTTGATTTCCTCTTTGATTTCTTCAGTGATCTCTTGGTATAGGAGCGTATTGTTTAGCCTCCATGTGTTTGTATTTTTTACAGGTTTTTTTCCTGTAATTGATATCTAATCTCATAGTGTTGTGGTCAGAAAATATACTTGATATGATTTCAATTTTCTAAAATTTACCAAGGCTTGATTTGTGACCCAAGATATGATCTATTCTGGTGAATGTTCCGTGAGCACTTGAGAAGAAAGTGTATTCTGTTGTTTGGGGATGGAATGTCCTATAAATATCAATTAAGTCAATCTTGTTTAATGTGTCATTTAAAGCTTGTGTTTCCTTATTTATTTTCATTTTGGATGATCTGTCCATTGGTGAAAGTGTGGTGTTAAAGCCTCCTACTATTACTGTGTTACTGTGGATTTCCCTTATTTTGGCTGTTAGCATTTGCCTTATGTTTTGAGGTGCCTCTATGTTGGGTGCATAAATATTTACAATTGTTATATCTTCTTCTTGGATTGATCCCTTGATCATTACGTAGTGTCCTTCTATGCCTCTTGTAATACTCTCTATTTTAAAGTCTATTTTGTCTGATGTGAGAATTGCTACTCCAGCTTTCTTTTGATTTCCATTTGCATGGAATATCTTTTTCCATCCCCTCACTTTCAGTCTGTATGCCTCTCTAGGTCTGAAGTGGGTCTCTTGTAGACAGCATATATATGGGTCTTGTCTTTGTATCCATTCAGCCAGTCTATGTCTTTTGGTTGGAGCATTTAATCCATTTACATTTAAGGTAATTATCGATATGTATGTTCCTATTACCATTTTCTTAATTGTTTTGGGTTTGTTATTATAGATCTTTTCCTTCTCTTGTGTTTCCTGCCTAGAGAAGTTCCTTTAGCATTTGTTGTAAAGCTGGTTTGATGGTGCTGAATTCTCTTAGCTTTTGCTTGTCTGTAAGGTTTTAATTTCTCTGTCAAATCTGAATGAGATCCTTGCCAGGTAGAGTAACCTTGGCTGTAGGTTGTTCCCTTTCATCACTTTAAATATGTCATGCCACTCCCTTCTGGCTTGCAGAGTTTCTGCTGAAAGATCACCTGTTAACCTTATGGGTATTACCTTGTATGTTATTTGTTGCTTTTCCCTTGCTGCTTTTAATACTTTTTCTTTGTATTAAATTTTGATAGTTTGATTAATATGTTTCTTGGCATGTTTCTCCTTGGATTTATCCTGTATGGGACTGTCTGTGTTTCCTGGACTTGATTGACTATTTGCTTTCCCATGTTTGGGAAGTTTTGAACTATAATCTCTTCAAATATTTTCTCAGTCCCTTTCTTTTTCTCTTCTTCTGGGACCCCTATAATTCGAATGTTGGTGTGTTTAATGTTGTCTCAGAGACTGTCCTCAATTCTTTTCATTCTTTTCTCTTTATTCTGCTCTGCAGTAGTTACTTCCACTATTTTATCTTCCAGGTCACTTATCCATTCTTCTGCCTCAGTTTTTCTGCTATTGATTCCTTCTAGAGAATTTTTAATTTTATTTATTTTGTTGTTCATCATTGTTTGTTTGCTCTTTAGTTTTTCTAGGTCCTTTTTAAACATTTCTTGTATTGTCTCCATTCTATTTCTAAGATTTTGTATCATCTTTACTGTCATTACTCTGAATTCTTTTTCAGGTAGACTGCCTATTTCCTCTTCATTTGTTTGTTCTGATGGCTTTTTACCTTGCTCCTTCATCTGCTGTGTGTTTCTCTGTCTTCTCATTTTGCTTAACTTATTGTGTTTGTGGTCTCCATTTTGCAGGCTGCAGGTTTGTAGTTCCTGTTGTTTTCGGTGTCTGCCCCCAGTTGTTAAGGTTGGTTCAGTGGGTTGTGTAGACTTCCTGGTGGAGGCAACTGGTGCCTGTGTTCTGGTGGATGAGGCTGGATCTTGTCTTTCTGGTGGGCAGGACCACGTCCTGTGGTGTGTTTGGGGATGTCTGTGAACTCATTATGGTTTTAGGCAGCCTCTCTGCTAATGGGCGGGGTTGTGTTCCTGTCTTGCTAGTTGTTTGGCATCGGGTGTCCAGCACTGGAGTTTGCTGGTGTTTGAGTGGAGCTGGGTCTTAGCATTGAGATGGAGATCTCTGGGAGAGTTCTCGCTGATTGATATTATGTGAGGCTGGGAGGTCTCTGGTGGTCCAATGTCCTGAACTCAGCTACCCCATCTCAGAGGCTCACGCCTGACACCCAGCTGGAGTACCAAGACCCTCTCAGCCACATGCCTAGTCGTTACAAGAATTCCAGTGTCTCCTTTCTCTTTCCTCTCCTGGCAAGTAATAATAACTCTGCTGGGCCTCAGGTTCTCCTGAACATATCAATATGATCAGTAGCACAAGATGATATCTGGTCTTCCTAATGCAGCGCCGCCTGCAGCAGCAACTTCTTCCAGCTCCTCCCAGAGGTGGCTTTAAATACACAGGAGACTCTCTATAGAAACACCTATTTCTATTTCCTCTGTTTCTATTTCAGCATTTGTGATTCCAGAAAGCACATAATACTTGGATAGTGAACATTTCCTACCCAGTTTCTGTTGTTCTAGTATCAAAATTCATTTACCTAGTACAGGTAGCTAACATTCTTAGGTACCTAACTTTGTATCTAAACATTTATATATTTAAATCATTTCACCTGCATAACAATACTGCAGAGCAGGGATTATTCTTCCCCTTTATATATTAGAAAACAATAATTTATGGAAAAATATTGACAAAGGTCACATCTGGTGAGTGGTGGAGCATCAGTACAAGTGCAAGTCTATCTGACTCCAGAGCCTTTCTGACACAGCATTCCTTCCTTGCATACAATTGAAGCTCTAGTTCTGCTCTGCAGGCCACGATCTCTGGGCCATTTTTGTGAATCTGCTGCTGCCGAGAGATATCTTCTCTCTAGATTCTCTCCCTTGAGAGTCTGGAAGAACTAAGGAGAGGCACAGAACTCAGAGAGGTTACCATCTTTATCTCATCATGACTGTTCCAGCTTCTGTTACAAAGGATAATATTCATAATGATACTGCTTATGCCCAGAAGAATCCTCACACACCTTCACACTCTTTATGGAAAGGCCAGGGCACTGAGGACCCAAGTGGAGGTAGATGTGGGGAATGAGAAGACCAGTAATGTGGGAAATGGTAAAACTGATTGTGGTGGTATAGGGGACATTCTGTTTGCTCAAAATTATGTACCATACAGTCTGGAGCTGCACTCAAGGGCCTCAAATGAAGAGAGTATAAGTATGGCATATGGTTAAATTTCTGGATGTCACAATCTGGTGAATATGGGTGAGGAAACAATATATTATTTTAGTTGGTAGGCAGTGGTGTCATTATTTACATCAGTAGTAGGAAATTTAAGGTTTGGGGCTCATCCAGTAGGCGTACCCAAAGGTCAGACAAAATTCTTATTTGTAAAATTCCATAGACTGAAAGCAAGGGCCACTCTATTAAGAGGTCCTTAAACACTGGTTCCAGTGAGTAGATTCCAAAATTCTTAAAGGCCTTTGAAATGTAGATAGTACTAATCCATTGTTTTCAACAAATATGATCTCTGTTTTTGAAATGTTTCTTGACTGGTAAATTGAAGATATTGGATTTGAAAAGGTATTTATTATATGGCATTAGAGTATTAAAAAACTTGGTGAAAATTGAGAACTGGAAAGCTCTTGATTTCTTTAATTGCAAAAGGCAAGAAAATTGGTTAGAAAGTATATTTTAAGGAATTTCTTTAAAGAATAAGCAGAACTTGATTATCAGTTGGATATGTGAGAGGGAGAGAAAGATGACTATATTTTCATGCTGACACTTCTGTGGGTTTTATCTCCAGTCTTTGGTTTTTCAAGGAATATTGGCATAAGGTTCTCTTCTTATGAGTGAAGACAGAGATTGGGTTCCCCAGAGCCCAACATAATTAACCTGGAGGCCTGGTCATGTAGCTGTCCTTGCTTAACTCTCTAACTCTGTGAATAAAAGATTGACAGTTACATGTTCTTCCCTGAGACACTCATATTAATTCTGAGTACACATCCTATTGTCTGTCTCTGCACACAGGGAAGAAAATTTTGATAGACTATCCACTTAAAAATAAATCTAAGGGCCATTCTTAATCTTGAAGGTCCTAAAGTAGTCACATCTCATTTGATTTCCCATTTCTACACACCACTGCCCTTCCTCCAGTCCTAAAATCTATTTTCTTAAAATTTCTTGGGTATATATATATATATATATATTTAAACTTTTTATTTTATATTGGAGTATAGCCGATTAACAATGTTGTGATATTTTCAGGTGCACAGCAAAAGCGACTCAGCCATATATATATTTCTTGGGTATATTTTAGAGTCCCCAAATTGCTGTAACCTCAGGTTCCCCCAGAAGTGTATTCCCTTTTATTGTGGTATATAGTCCTCCTAAGATACCAAGTCTTCAGATGTAAAACATATCTCTCCTGGCTGTGGGTAGAGTAGAGGGCTTATGCAGTCACAAATCCAACCCTGAACCCAGGGAGGTGTCAGAGGTTGGATGGTGCTTTCATCTGTTTGTCCAGCATGATTATACATCTTCAAGAGGGACTTTAGCTTTTAAATATGGAGTGACAAGGTCTAGATTTATCCTCTCAATTGAAACAATAATAACAAAACCTGGACAAAATATATGAAACAATGGTTCTGAAGACAATGGACATTAGGCAATGGAGGATAGGAAACAAACGAGGTAAGTTCATTTTACTGGAGAAAGATTGTTGCAGTGTTCTGGAGAGGGATTCCAGGCCATGTCAAAGGGAGGGTGAACTTCAGCATAGCCTAACAGTCTTCCTGTGTTGAGGACATGGGAGTCAGGGGAGGCCGGTGCAGCTGGAATTCACAGGGTAGAGTACTGGAGAAAAGAGAATTGCCTAGAAAGAGAATTCCAAAAATCTATAGAGGGACCCCCTTAAGTATTCAACAGAGTACTGATCGGTGCATGCATGTGTGGAAATTCTCCAAAAAATGTTTGAGAAAACAAAGACAAGAACTCACATAACCACCCCCAAAGGGAGCTTGGGACGGACTTTCAGAGTTTTCTATTGAGACTTGTGTGCCAGGCCTTCTTCCTCTTTCATCAACTAGTCACTGGATGGGGGTTGCCCCAGGGAGGGAGCATAACCTTGGAGGAGGCAGCCCCCTTTCGCCAAGGGCAATGCACTGAGAGGAACACAGCCGAATGCCCTTGTCATTGCTGCAGTTCAGTGTAAAAGAGGAAGTGCTGACCAGCACAATACATCAAGGAAGAAAGAGGAGTTTTAAGGATCAGAATAAAAATGGTTAAATTAACATGAGTTTTATATGATACAATAATTTAAAATAATAAGCAATTTTTAGAACTAGTTATATGTTCAGTAAGATGTTCAAATATAAGATAAACTTGAAAAAGTCAATAGTTTTCTTTATATCAGCAAAATTATCTAAAAATATTAGAAATAAACATACCACTTACAGTAGGAAAAACTTATTAATAGGTAGAAATTGGCATCATAACAAATACACAAGACCTTTAAGGACATAATTTAAAAATTTGTTAATGTATTTAAGTGAAGATCTGATTAAATGTAGAGAAAAACAATATACGTGGGGAGGACACATGAACATTTTTAAGATGTCAGTTCTCCCCAGATTAATCTATAAATTCAATGCAATTTCAAGAAACACTCCAGCAAGATTTTCAGAGGAATGTTTGTTACAGTTTTTCTAAAATGTATATGGAAGGTGAAAGTTTCACTAAATGGAAGAGAGTTTTTAAAAAGATACAAGTCACACCTTAGATTAGATAATAAAACATACTACAAACTCATGATCTATAAAATGGTTTTGCCTAAAAGGCACAGGATATAATAAAGAGTCTATAACAGACCCATGTATATAAGTTAAACAGATATAAATAATATCATATATATACATATATAAAATCTTAACATAGACATAAAAATAGGTGAAAACCACACAACAGATTGTTTACACCAGTTATTTCTAATGGGTGAGATTTTGCTGGACTTTTTTATTTTGGCCACACTGCGGGGCATGTGGGATCTTAATTCCCCGACCAGGGATTGAACCTGCGTCCCCTGCATTGGAAACGTGGAGTCTTAACTGCTGGACCACCAGTAAGTCCCTTGCTGGACTTTAAATGATGTACAATATCATAATCTGAATGCTAGAATGTCAATGTATTATTTTGTAATTGGAGGAAAAATTTAAAATGACTGTTGATTGGGCTGTATTGTTCAGAGTGAGATTCAAAAGATGAGTATTGGACTGGTGAGAAAAACCCATCAGTGTTTATAAGTAGAAAACAAATGTAAGAAGTCAATGAATTCAGGGACACATTTTTTTTATGGTAATGTATCTGATAAATAAGTTCCAAAGTTAGCTATCTTTATTCTGTAAAGACTGAATTTCTTTCCTTCATTGCACTTACATTAGTTTGCAATTCTACGTTTATTTTTAAAACTTAAAAAATTTTCCCTTATATTTTTTCTTTTTAAAATTTCATTTATTTATCTTTTATACAGCAGGTTCTTATTAGTTATCCATTTTATACACATCAGTGTATACATGTCAATCCCAATCTCCCAATTCATCCCACCACCACCTCCCCCCCCTCCCCACCCCCCTGCCGCCTCCCCCCACCCAGGGACACATTTAAAGGTCATCAGTTAGGAACTCATGGGAAACAGTAAAAATAAAGATGGGAGGAGAGGGAACTACAAAGCAGCCATTTCACTTTTTATGGGCTTGATTGTAGCATCCCTTTTAAAATTTTAGTTTGGCCATTAGTCTGTTCTGGTGCTATCTCTGCACAGCCCTATTGTGTTCCAGGTGCACATCTCCCAGCACAAGACAATAGAGCTGTGCTAAGTTCCCAGCAGAAACAGCTCCTGCCCTGCTTGCCCAGAGTTGTTATCTATTTGTTCTCCTCATTTCTATCTATTACCGATGAACTCAATCCTCCAGTGCAATATAAACCATCAGGAAGTGCCATACAAGCAGCAGACTGCTACAATTACACCAATCCCAGACAAATTTATAAAGGGCACCAGAATAAGTTTCTGTCCATTTTCTAATGCAAGGTACCTCCCAGGCAGTTGTGTCTATAGGTGCATCAGATGAGACAAGAAGGAAATGAATTACTTATTGCCTAATTAAATTATTTGTCTAAAGTCAGTGGGAGCCTACAGACTAAAAATTCATATCTCAAATCATTTCTCTGTTGAACATATTCTTTGTCTGAAGTCTAAACTTCTCCCAAACTTTTCTCAGATTTATCCTTAATTTAAGAAATTATACTATATGTATCCCTCCTATAATTATTAATTACTTCACTTATATGCATTTATTTTTCATGAGAATGTCATTTGCATGCAGTGGGCATCCCATGGCTGGGAAAACTGGAAATGCTTGAATACTCAGTTCAGCTTTTACTCAAAACTTAACCTTTCTTGTTTAAACTCCCAGTTTTTGACTTACCTCATTTTCATGGTTGACCCACCTCTAAAACTTAGATTCAAAACATCCTACTATCTGATTGTCACCTTCTAATTGCAGGCTCAAATTTTTAACTATCCTTAGTACAGTCACAATTGTTGGACCTAAAGATTACCAAGCCACTGAAAGAATCCCCTTCATTCTATTATACATCCCTCTCTTTACTTGACTTTATTCCTGTCAAGCTTAGATTCTATGGCCCGTCATTCAATTACGCTCTTGGAAATAATCTAACCTCCTTTGTTCTCACCCTCCATTGTAGCTGCTTGAAATAATGGAAAATGATTAAATCTAAATATGTCTCCTCTGTGGAAGGTTGACGCTTTCTAGAAAAATATCCCATAAATAAACTTGTTGACTTCACATTAAATTTATCATCACAAACTTCAAATGTAAACTCAACAATACCCAGAAATCTTACTATGTGATGCCATTACAGTAAATGGGTCCATATCCACCAGGTTATCAGAGAATCCTAAGAATTATATTTGATTTCTACATTGAATACCTCATTTCTAATTCATCTGTATATTTACTTGACTGTTCTTCCAAAATTTTGCCACTCAAATTTATTTCCTCTGCCACCAATCTGGTCCAGGCCACCATCTCTTGCCTGGACCAAGTAATAGTCTTCTGACTGGCTTCTCTGCTTCTACTCTTGTTTTTCTTCCCATTCATCATATCTCTATTCCTTAAGGCCTTTTTGATCCCACTTATCTAAAGTAATGCTCCCGTAATAATGCTCTATGATGGCATATGACAGGATTTTGTATATTTTCTTTTGTAAAATTACCAAAGCTTTCTGCATTTTAACTGTATGATCAAAAGAATAAAATTAAAACATATTTAATTAAGAAATAGAAAATATATTCATGTAGTTCAAAGTTTTAAAAATTAAAAAAGGTATTCAGTAAAAGTAATTCTTTCTCTATATCAGTATTATTTCTGCCTGCATATAATAGTTTAAGGTGGCTGCTAGAAATTCAGGCATCAATCCTGTGCCTGTTCCATGTGGAAGCAGGGAGGGTAAATGACCTTCATGTCTCAGCTGAGTTAGTTCACATTAGAGAGTTTTCTTGGAAACTTTGTAAAATGACATCTACTAACATTTGGAATCTGAGAGGTATAGTACTTTGTCAGTATACATGAGTACCCAAATAAATAATGTTTTTTTGTTACTAAGGAAGAATTGGGGCATTGGGGAAACAACCAGCAATCTCTAACATACCATTTTTACTCCTGTCTGCCAAGTTTGACACATTTGTCTTTCTCAGAAGGAATTACTCTTACAGGTTTCTTGTGTATCCTTCCAGAGGTAATTTGATTATATCTAAGAACATATAAGAAAGTGTATATATACATACACTTTTTTATATTGCATTCTTGGTATAGCATTACAAAATTATTTTGTGTAGCATTCTATGTACTGTTTTTGTCACTTGCTTCTTTGCTAAACAACATATCTCAGAAATTACTCAAAGAAGTACATTTAGAGATGCCTATTTTCTTTTAACAACCACATAATTGGAATGAACTCTTGGTGAAAACAGGGATCATGTTTGCCTTATTTACCATGTACACAGTGTCTAATACAGTTTGTGGAGCATAGTAGGTAGTATTTGTTTGATGGATGGGTCACACAAATAGCAAATGTCAGAGCTAGGATTCAAATCTGCTTGTGATTTGTATGATTTTATTCCCATATCTTATCTACAACCTTGATGTGTTAAGTTAGATTGTCAGATTTCCTTATGTTGAACTCTCTCTGCATTTTTTAGGGGATAAATATATTTATCAATTAAACAAATCTTAACAGTTTTCTGAACTCTATGCACTAGGATTTTGTTTAGGATTTCAATAGCTATAGTCACATTTATCAGAATAGTGGCGACAGTGGGGATGAGTCATTTAGAACACAGACATTGGAGTCAGATTGATGTGGCTATGAATGGAGGCTAACTGTGTGACTTTGGGCAAGGCTCCATCTCTCTATCTATCCCCGACACACAGTAGGGTTAATAGTTTCTACTCCAAAGAGTTGCTCTTTCCTATCTAAGAGAGATGATTCAATGAGAAAAATTAGATAAAGAACTTAAGCAGTTTAGGTTGCTCATAAAGCACTCAGAACATTGGAGTTATTATTGTAATAAAGACTCTATTGTCTCTTTCCTACATCTTCAACCATGTCTGTGAGTCAGGCTTATGCACCAGATCCCAGGCTTCTGGCTCCTCGGCAACTTCTTACCTCAGTTTCAAACCACTCCATCTTTCATATCCTCACTTCCTACCTGCAGAAGCATGATACAACACAGTTCCCAAAGGACTCAGCTTTTTTTTTTTTTTTTTTTGCGATACGCGGGCCTCTCACTGTTGTGGCCTCTCCCGTTGCGGAGCACAGGCTCCGGACGCACAGGCTCAGCGGCCATGGCTCACGGGCCTAGCCGCTCCGCGGCATGTGGGACCTTCCCGGACCGGGGCACGAACCCGTGTCCCCTGCATCGGCAGGCGGACTCTCAACCACTGCGCCACCAGGGGAGCCCTATCTAGAGTATTTTTAATTTCATTTATTGTGTTGTTCATTGTTGCTTGTTTCATCTTTAGTTCTTTTAGGTCCTTGTTCAATGTTTCTTGCATTTTGTCTATTCTATTTCCAAGATTTGGCATCATCTTTACTATCATTATTCTGAATTCCTTTTCAGGTAGACTGCCTATTTCCTCTTCATTTGTTAGGTCTGGTGGGTTTTTATCTTGCTCCTTCATCTGCTGTGTGTTTTTCTGTCTTCTCATTTTGCTTATCTTACTGTGTTTGGGGTCTCCTTTTTGCAGTCTGCATGTTCGTAGTTCCCGTTGTTTTTGGTGTCTGTCCCCAGTGGCTAAAGTTGGTTCAGTGGGTTGTGTAGGCTTCCTGGTGGAGGGGACTAGTGCCTGTGTTCTGGTGGATGAGGCTGGATCTTGTCTTTCTGGTGGGCAGGTCCATGTCTGGTGGTGTGTTTTGGGGTGTCTGTGGACTTATTATGATTTTAGGCAGCCTCTCTGCTAATGGGTGGGGTTGTGTTCCTGTCTTGCTAGTTGTTTGGCAAAGGGTGTCCAGCACTGTAGCTTGCTGGTTGTTGAGTGAAGCTGGGTGCTGGTGTTGAGATGGAGATCTCTGGGAGATTTTCGCCGTTTGATATTATGTGGAGCTGGGAGGTCTCTTGTGGACCAGTGTCCTGAAGTTGGCTCTCCCACCTCAGAGGCACAGCACTGACTCCTGGCTGCAGCATCAAGAGCTTTTCATCCACACGGCTCAGAATAAAAGGGAGAAAAAGTAGAAAGGAAGAAAGAAAGAAAGAAAGAAAGAAAGAGAGGGAGGGAGGAAGGAAGGAAGGAAGAGAGGGAGGGAGGGAGGGAAGGAGGAAGGAAGGAGGGAAGGAAGGAAAGAAAGAAAGAAAGAAAGAAGATAAAATAAAATTATTAAAATAAAAAATAATTATTAAGAAAAAAAATTTTTTAAAAAGAAAAAAGAAAAACGGACGGATAGAACCCTAGCACAAATGGTGGAAGCAAAGCTATACAGACAAGATCTCACACAGAAGCATACACATACTCACAAAAAGAGGAAAAGGGGAAAAAATCATAAATCTTGCTCTCAAAGTCCACCCCCTCAATTTGGGATGATTCGGTGTCTATTCAGGTATTCCACAGGTGCAGGGTACATCAGGTTGATTGTGGAGCTTTAATCCGCTGCTTCTGAGGCTGCTGGGAGAGATTTCCCTTTCTCTTTGTTCTCACAGCTCCCGGGGCTCAGCTTTGGATTTGGCCCCGCCTCTGCGTGTAGGTCGCTGGAGGGCGTCTGTTCTTCGCTCAGACAGGACGGGGTTGAAGGAGCAGCTGCTTCGGGGACTCTGGCTCACTCAGGCCGGGGGGAGGGAGGGGTACGGAATGCGGGGCGAGCCTGCGGCGGCAGAGGCCGCGGGACGTTGCACCAGCCTGAGGCGCACCGTGCGTTCTCCCGGGGAAGTCGTCCCTGGGTCCCGGGACCCTTGCCGTGGCGGGCTGCACAGGCTCTCCGGAAGGGGGGTGTGGATAGTGACCTGTGCTCGCACACAGGCTTCTTGGTGGCGGCAGCAGCAGCCTTAGCGTCTCACGCCCGTCTCTGGGGTCCGCGCTTTTAGCCGCGGCTCGCGCTCGTCCCTGGAGCTCCTTTAAGCAGCGCTCTTAATCCCCTCTCCTCGCGCACCAGGAAACAAAGAGGGAAGAAAAAGTCTCTTGCCTCTTCGGCAGGTCCAGACTTTTCCCCGGACTCCCTCCCGGCTAGCCGTGGCGCACTAGCCCCCTGCAGGCTGTGTTCACGCCGCCAACCCCAGTCCTCTCCCTGCGCTCCGACAGAAGCCCGAGCCTCAGCTCCCAGCCCCCGCCCGCCCCGGCGGGTGAGCAGACAAGCCTCTCGGGCTGGTGAGTGCCGGTGGGCACCGATCCTCTGTGCGGGAATCTCTCCGCTTTGCCCCCCGCACCCCTGTTCCTGCGCTCTCCTCCGTGGCTCCGAAGCTTTCCGCCTCCGCCACCCGCAGTCTCCGCCCGCCAAGGGGCTTCCTAGTGTGTGGATACCTTTCCTCCTTCACGGCTCCCTCCCACTCGTGCAGGTCCCGTCCGTATTCTTTTGTCTCTGTTTATTCTTTTTTCTTTTGCCCTACCCAGGTACGTGGGGAGTTTCTTGCCTTTTGGGAGGTCTGAGGTCTTCTGCCAGCGTTCAGTAGGTGTTCTGCAGGAGTTGTTCCACGTATAGATGTATTTCTGGTGTATCTGTGGGGAGTAAGGTGATCTCCGCGTCTTACTCTTCCGCCATCTTCCCCTCGTCTCCTGAGATTTTGTATGGATAAAGTTAGTAATAATTTAAACCGAAGGAATTCAAGAAAATTCTTACTAACATATTCGGAGCAATAGAGTGGTTCTGTGTTTGTTTTAGGGCAAGGGCAAAAGATTTATTAAGTCAGAGACCTAGCCCAGGGTTTTCCCACTCACCAAGGGACAGGCTCTCGAGGAGCACCTGCAGACAGTGGCATGAATAAGCCTCCAAGTTCCAACATGCATTTTGTGTCATGCCCAGTCCATCCTCTGAAGTCCACCGCACAGACCCTCAGTGACCAGTATTTGTAGTAGTTTTTAAAAATATTTATTAAAATATTTTAAATTTTAAATTAAAAAAATTTATTTTATATTGGAGTATAGTTGATTAACAATGTGATAATTTCAGGTGTACAGCAAAGTGATTCAGTAATGCATATACATGTATCTATTCTTTTTCAAATTCTTTTCCCATTCAGGTTGTTACATAATGTTGAGCAGAGTTCCCTGTGCTATACAGTAGGTCCTTGTTGGTTATCCATTTAAAATATAGCCACCATTCGTAGTATTGATCAGAGCTTCTCCTTTCCCTTCCTCAGGATTCCCTTCGGCACTGCAACTCTGGTTAATTCTCCACTTTCACTTTCCTTCCTTGAAATTTCCCATCAGTGTAAACACCAAGGTCCAGGAACTAAAAAACCCTTTTCAACAGGCTTTTGTTAAGTATCTATGAGGTGTTAGAGAATGTTGGTGTGTATAAATGAAAAGTGCATGTTATTTGACCTCAGATATTTGAGTCGGGTGGAGGGAGACAGAAGGGTACAAAATCTATGTGTAAAGGGCTACAAAGAAACTATAATAATAGTAGAAGTTGCATTCTCAATGAACTAACTACTTCATTTATCTTACTTTCCTTCTGAATTCATAATCTTTCCCCAGACAAATAGGTATGCTACAGTATGTTTCATTTCTGTCTTGCTCTTTTCTTTAATGACAAGCTTGAAACGAACCTTTTAGCTACATAGTCAGCCCTCCCTATTTACACTTCCTCACTTAAGAAATCTTCAACTCCTTTCATTCTGGTTTCTATTGCCACCAGTCCAATGAATTAGTCATGTTCAGATCACTAATGATACCCTTTTAAAAAAGCTTAATGGTGGGGCTTCCTGGGGCTTCCCTGGTGGCGCAGTGGTTGAGAGTCCGCTTGCCGATTCAGGGGACACGGGTTCGTGCCCCAGTCCGGGAAGATCCCACATGCCGCGGAGCGGCTGGGCCCGTAAGCCATGGCCGCTGAGCCTGCGCGTCCAGAGTCTGTGCTCCGCAACGGGAGAGGCCACAGCAGTGAGAGGCCCGCGTACCGCAAAAAAAAAAAAAAAAAAAGTTTAATGGCCATTCATATTCTCATGTTATTAAACTTCTGCTTAGCTGACAAGTTGGTCCCGTGCTCGTTAAAATTTTCATTGAGAAAGCAACTTCTACATTATGCTATTGTTTTGCTTTTCTTACACTGGTACCATACTGAATTAATTTGTTGAACACTTTTAATATTGTAAGGTACCTATTGTTATTCTTGAAGTCAATTAGATAAAATTACCTCTTGTATCTGCCCAAGAAAATAGTCAAGAAAAGACTTCTCAGCTCAAGATTCATTGGATGGCATCACCCAGCAACGACTCCACAGCTCCAGTCTCTGAATTTCTCCTCATCTGCTTCCCCAGCTACCAGAGTTGGCAGCACTGGCTGTCCCTGTCCCTCAGCCTCCTCTTCATTCTGGCCATGGGGGCCAGCGCCACCCTCCTGATCACCATCCAGCTGGAGGCCTCTCTGCACAAGCCCATGTACTACCTGCTCAGCCTGCCCTCCCTCCTGGGCATGGTGCTCTGCCTCACTGCCATCCCCAAGGTCCTGGCCATCTTCTGGTTTGACCTCAGGTCCATCAGCTTCTCTGCCTGTTTCCTCCAGATGTTCATCATGAATAATTTCCTCGCCATGGAGTCCTGCACACTCATAGTCATGGCCTATGACCGCTATGTGGCCATCTGCCATCCACTGAGATACCCATCCATCATCACTAACCACTTTGTGGCCAAGGCTAGTGTCTTCGTTGTCATACGAAATGCCCTTCTCACTGTACCCATTCCCATTCTCTCTGCCTAGCTCCTCTACTGTGGGAAAAATGTCATTGCGAACTGCATCTGTGCCAACCTGTGTCCAGCTCTCCTGTGACAATTTCACCCTGAACAGAATCTACCAATCTGTAGCTGGTTGGACCTTACTAGGCTCAGATTTCATCCTCATCTTCATCTCCTACATCTTCATCCTAAGAGCTGTGCTCAAGTTCAAGGCTGAGGGGGCTGCAGTCAAGGCTCTGAGCATGTGTGGCTCCCACTCCCTCCTCATCCTCTTCTTCAGCACCATCCTGCTGGTTGTGATGTTGACAGATGTGGCCAGAAAGAGCATCCCCGTGGACACCCTGATTCTGCTCAATGTTCTTCACCACTTCACATCCCTTGCCTTGAACCCTATTGTATATGGGGTTCAAACCAAAGAGATTAAACAAGGAATTCAGAAATTGCTGCAGAGAGGGATGTGAATATGTAGAATAGATTTCTAATTCTCTCTCCCCTTCCTTCTCAGTGATTTTGCCCAGACGTGAGCTAGAGAAAAGCCTGACCCAGGTTTCTTCCTTTATTCTTACCTATTTCAGGATGGGGTAGGCAAGAGGAAGAAACTCATTTTTCTTGAGTAATTGCTTTGAGCCTGGGCAATTATAGTGAAGTAAATTAATCTTCACAACATTCTTGTAGGTACTATTACTTCTATTTTACATAGCAGAAAAAATATAATTTTAAGAGAACAAACTGCTGGAGATCATATATCTGGGAAGTGATAGAGCAGAGATTAAAATCTAGGCTCTACAGCCTGGTGTCTTTCTAGAGAAATGCCCCTTCTTGTGCAATTGAAGCTGGAGACCAGGCTTCTACCCTACTCTCCTTTGCCTGTGTTTTGTCCTTCTGGATGTCCATAGGTGTTTCCTGCTTGTACCTACTATTCTGAGAGCCAGGGGTTTCTCAGAGAAGGCAGAGTCCTGTCTGACAAAGCATCTGCAGGACCAAAGGGAAAGAGCACTCATAATAATATAAAGCAATGCCAGCCTCCTACTATGTCCTACGCAGCCTCACAACCTTCAGGGAGTCTAGAGAATGAGGATACAGGTTGAGAGAGGGGTATGGAGGGGGGATACCAATGGGGTAAAAATTGGGAAGTCAGGTCAGTGTGTTGACCACTTCTCCACGTGTTTAAGCTGCACATGCAGTGAACTGAAAGTCAAGTCTTACTTGTTGACTCTTCCCAAGAGCTCTAGTTGAAGGTGGGAAGACACAGCACAGTGTCAGGTTTCTGGGTAACAGCAGGTCCAGTCAGGAGAAAATAAATCCCACTGGCTATTTTAATTTTTTAAAATTTATTTATTTATTTATTTATTTATTTATTTTTGTGGTACGCAGGCCTCTCACTGTTGTGGCCTCTCCCTTTTGCAGAGCACAGGCTCCGGACGCGCAGGCTCAGCGGCCATGGCTCACGGGCCTAGCCACTCCGCGGCATGTGGGATCTTCCCAGACCGGGGGACGAACCCGTGTCCTCTGCATCGGCAGGCGGACTCTCAACCACTGCGCCACCAGGGAAGCCCCACCACTGGCTATTTTTAGAGAATTTAAGGTAAGCACTTGATTAAATAAGTATTGCAGACTTGAAAACCAAAAAAAAAAAAATGGAGGGGGATGCTGAGGTAACACAGAGAAGGAAGAACCTTCCTGCAGGAAGAACCTTATACTTGGAATTCCTTGGTGGTCCAGTGGTTAGGACTCCACACTTCCACTGCAGGGGTCACAGGTTTGATCCCTGGTCGGGGAACTAAGATCCCATATGCTGCGTGGTGTGGCCAAAAACAAAAAACACTGGTCATTAAAAAAGAAAAAGAACCTTATACTTGGGAAGCATTGGGTCGTTAGGAGACAACAGGTTGGTGGTGGGCTCGTTGAACTACTCTCACAACTCTGAGGACGGGTGCTGCCTCTGAATGCTACTAGTGTCACAGGACCTCCAAGGATGTGCCCTTACAGCCTGGACTGAGACCTCTGAGGTAGGACTCTATCCTGCTGGTGGTATCTCTTAGGGAGTTCAGTGAGGCTGATTTGATCCTGGAAGTTCTAAAGCCCAAACAAAACCCAAACCCAAACAAAATCCAAAACCCAACCAACCAACCAACCAACCAATCCTGGAGGCTAAAACCAATTCCATTGCCAGGAGGAAGAGTCATTGCTGAGGGAAACTGACGAGAGGAAGAGACAGGAGGGACAAAATATCCCCTCCTCTGCTTCAACCTTTCAGTCTTTCTCTGTTGCTCTCTGTAGGTGGAAACTAAGAGGGAGCCGGCTGACCAAGGGTCCTATAGTCTAAGTCCCAGCATCACAAGATGTTTGGATGGGAGGGTCTAGGGCTGAGAGACAAGAGTTAATTATTGGCACAGCTCCAATTGCTTGAGTCTGAAAACTTAGTACCACATGAAGGACAGCTATAGCAGAACTCTGCAGTACAGCATGCCTCCCAGTGAGACAGAGACAGAATCAAGTCCTCTGGTGCAGACAAAAAAAGAGATGTGACATAATGCTATAGGGGCGCTTTCATAGTTAGGAAAGAATTTGGCATTAAGCCGGCAACAGGAATGGAGATCAACTGCCCCACCCTGTGGGGATTAAAGTAACTGCAACTCAATGCTGATGTGGGTTCCAGGGGCAGATTCTTCTAAAGCCACACTCAATAACAGTGGGAAAGAAAAATGACATCCATTTCCCTACAAGAAGGGGCTCTTACTGCCCTCAGACATGCTTCTTATTTACTCAAGGCAGAGCCACAGGTATGATTCAGTATTTATCATTTTTTTAAAAAGAAATTCTTTAATAGGAATTCTCTCCATCTCATGGTTGCCGGAAGAATTTTATGCACCACCATCTCCTACTGTCCCTCAGAGGACAGAAGGGCCAACTTCAATACCACTTGCCTAATGATACTAATAATCTCAATGTCCTTATATATTGATAATAATTATAGTAATAATCATGAAATTAAAAGCTCAAATATTTTGAACACTTGCAATATACCAGTGTTTGTGCATGATAACATTTAATTTTCATAAGAGCCTTCTGTGGATGATTATAAAAATGAGTTTTAAAAAAAGATCTAACAGAAAGAATATAATTCATAGGAATATGGTACATGTTGTCAAGGAATATTTTCAAACATCTGGTCTACTCTGTTGGTCTGTAGGAGTGCTTTCTCTACCTTTGTTATGCTTTCCCAGCTGCAAACCCAGAAAGAACTCAAATAAGAGTCTGTTAGTTGGGCAAAATTCAGGTCTTAATTCCTCAGCTAGGCTTCTCTAGATCAATGCAAACAGCTGACATAATTATGAGAAGCTTGACTCAAACTGGGAGCACACGGGGATAGATAGTACCAACTTGTTGTAGGGATTTGTAAGGATGTAGGGACCAACACACCAGTTGTCATTCCTCACAGTAACTAGCACAATTTTTGCTCATCCAGGGGCTCAGTGAACATCCCCTTATTTACGAGACTGAAGTGATAAGTCAAGAGTTGACAGTGTCTACAGTGCATCTCTAGTTTCATAGAAGCAGGGCACAAACAGATATGCCATGTACATAAGGGTGGCTCTCTGCTCTGGTTCTAAGGAGAGAAGTTAAGAGGACCACAGGTTCTCACAGAATTGTCAAGCCCAGTGCAGGTGGTTCAAGGAATGGGACACAGTGGTCCTAAGGTAGGCTTTGGGGTGAATCTACATGTAGAAAAAGGGGATGGAGGAACAGGATAGTCAAAGAGCCCAGTCTTGAATGGCAGACACAACTCTGCTGTGAAGTTCCCATAGCATTAAAAAACATGCTTAGTAGAGATCTCTGGACACTGTCTTGAGTGGATAGAATGAATTAGCATAAACTGAAGGCATTTTAAGTTGGTGGGGTATAAATGTACAAACTTCCAGTTATAAATAAGTATCAAAGATGCAATGTCCAGCATGATGACTCTAGTTAAGCTATATTTGAAAGTTGCTAAGAGAGTAGATCCTAAAAGCTCTCATCACAGGAAAAAAGCATTTTTCTTTTTCTTCTTTTTGGTACCTATATGAGACATTGGATATTAACGAAACTCTTGTGGTAGTCATTTCACAACATATGTATAACTTAAACTTATAAGTGCTGTAGGTCAATTATATCTCAATAAAACTGAAAGAAAAAATAAAATAAATAAAATGGTGGGATACAGATATTTTCTCAGTTTAACTGAGATCTATGAAGAATCACGGTGCTACAATAGGCTGACTGTGATCCAACTGTCCTGGAAGGGGTGCACTAAGAACACGAGAAGGGGGGAGAAGTGACCTACTAAGGCCACTTACTTTACTCCCCGGGTTTGCAGGTTAGTCACATTTGCATGAGGAACACAGAGCCTTTTGAGAAAGAAGATCTGAAACCACTGAACACTGCTATTCAGGACCAGAGCAGATTTAAATCAAGATGCAGTGGCAAGAGAGAGCAACAAGTTCCCTGGAATTAAATTATCTGGAGGAAAAAGGGAGTCTATGCTGGTGACCAATGCCCATAACAAAGACCGAAGTATTGCTGAGGGAACAAAACTACGTTTTCCACAGTGGAGTTTGGGGACCTCTTAGTATATAGTCATCTGATACTCTACTGTGCTTTGGGATATATTCTAAGCATACGGGTGTGAAGGATGAGAGCTGTGACCTCAGAGGCAGACTGTGGAACCTCAAGGCTGTGCAGCCAGGGAGTCTAAACAGGATGGCGTTACTGCAAGGCATAGAGAAACGCTTTGTTGCTGACATGTCAGTATTGCTGCCCTGTGGCTATAAGTAGGAATAGCAATACTTTAGTTCTCAACCTCTGCTTGTTTATGAAAGGGGACTGACAACTCTGAAAAACTGGCATTCCAACACTCAGGGGGAGTGGTAGTGAGTAGCTTCAAGAAGAAAATACTGTACTTCCTGCTCATAAGCACGTGGGGAGCTGAATGATTAATTTAAAAAATAAAAGGGATATAATTTATTCTCTGGTTTCCTTTTTTCTTCTGGTTTCCTTTTTTTCAGTGACATTTAAAAACAATGTCAAATCAATAGCATGAATCAGGTATTCACAAGGGTATATTGTATTATTATATTTAATAAGATGTTATATTAGCAGTATTTTGCTAAGGACTGTATGTAATAACAACACTTATTTATTTCTTCATCTGCACATCCAAAATTTAGTTATTGAGTGCTTTATGTGTGATGAGCACAGTAGTGATTAGCATAGATGTTACCAAGAGGTAAACTACTTTCAGAGAGATTATGGTCAAAATAGCCCATGAATTATCATTATTCCCAATTTTGCAGGCTAGGCAACTGAGTAAAAAGATAAAATTCTAATGGTCATTCAACTAACAGGGACAAGGATGAAGAGAGATAAATTAGGCATATTTGCTACTAAATCTACTTTTCCTATTGTATTGTCTAGGGATTGAGCTACACTTTTTGACTTCAATTAGATAGATTTGTAGTTTTCTGAAGTTTTTCATGTTCCAGATTATAGATATAGATAGTGCACATCAAAACCCGTCATGTATCGAATTAGTAAATACACGTAAAGTTAGTTACTACAATAAAGGTATCACAGGAATTTAGCACAGTACAAGTTTACTTCTCATCCACATCCTGATTTCAGTGCATGCGGGCTTTGCTTCATGTCAACATTTAGGGACCCATGCTTCTATCATATGTGGGTATTCCACATTACCCTTTGAGACCTCCACAGGTCCTTTTGAATCTGGCTGTCACACAGCGAAGGGAGAGAAAGTGCAGGATCTTGTGGGATGTTTCAGGGGCCAATCTGGGAGAGATTTACATCATTTTCTCTATCATTCCATTGACCAGAATCCTCACATAAATCTAGCTGCCTAGAGGAGAGGCCAGGTGACTAAATATTTATTTCTTAAGAGAAATGACAAAAGAGAGACTCTCACATGTAAAACGTTCATAACCTCTTCCCAAGTGAGACTACCCAAACTCTCATCTAGTCGCTGTATGCAGCACAGAGTCCAAGATCTACAGGAGTGTGTGGTCATCTCCATCCTGATGTGGTTCCTCTTGGACCAATCATCCTCTTTCTCCCATTACATATTTGGCGTACCGCAAAAGAAAAAAAAATTAATGTTTTTAATTAATTAATTAATTAAATTTAAAAGTCAGTGAAATAATTACTTTTATCAGTGTTTTAGACAATGAAACTGAAATATGGGGAGTTTAACTGCTCAATTCATACAGCTGGCAATAGCCCAGCCAGGATACTAAACCTGGCTTCCACACTTAAAATCCAAGCCTCTTTACACTGAAAGTGAGTGTCTGGAGGCTCTTTCCCAAGAGTATATGGCATATTGATCAATCTGTCACTCAGTGGAGAGTAGGAAGAATGAGGCATAGTGATCATTATAACATGTTTATTATTTGGTGAACTAAGCAATCCATTTGGCTAGGAAAAAAGGACTTTGCTGCAAAAGGAAAGTGAAGTGATGATACTAAGCAAGGTAGTATTTTCCCACAACAGGAAAAAAACATCTCAGAAATATCTTCTTGCTGATACTAGTTGGCTGGATAAATGTAGTACAGAACTTCTCAGACTCCTTTTAAGTCAGTAGTGTATCTGGGAAGTCAAGGAGACTGCTCTCACCTCAGCCGTGAGGAAGCAAGACACATGGACCCATAAATACCCTCCTTTGGCTCAATCTACAGACAAATCAATATTTACTTTTTCAGAAGTATGTGTCTAAGAAAAGGCTCAGCCTATCTCTCAAGCAGGACACAGTTCTTAATTCTATTATAAACATCCAAGTAAATGTAATAGATTCAGTGACTTTGTTGAGGAAATTCACCAAGGTCTGTTTGTCCCTAGAATATTGACTCCTCTAGTCTCCCTTCCCAATTATGTCCCAACAACAGTGCCTCCTGGTAGACAACAAACTGCATAAACTCAAAGGCTGGGTAGAAAATCATTGCTTGTTTGAATCATATACGGGACTCCTGATGTCACCATGGCAGAATGGCAAGGCAGGTCTCAGGAATACATTTAGATGGTCCTGGGCAGGGGACTGGGTCTGGGGAAGGATTCAAATCCCTGCATTCCATCCATTGAACTTCTATCCCTGAGATGCAGCTTACCGACGTTCCACCCAGTGCCTTCTCTTCCTTCCTACCACAGGTGATGGGGAATCACTGGAAAACATGGAAGTGATCTAAAAGTGTCCCTTTGCCTTTCTCTCTTATGAGTCTAAAATAAAAGATGGTGAATTGTTTAATAAAACATCTGTAAGAGGCAAACAAGATGTAGATCAGTCTCTAGGGCAGACAGTGTCCCAGAGAGACCAGGAGAACCACAGAAACCTCCAGAGGTTCTCCTACCACTTCTCACTATTCTCACTCCACAAGTTGGATTGTAGCTTGGCAATCAATGTGTATATATGATAGAGTCGAGGCTAATTTTTCCGAACAAATTCTTTTTCCTCGTAAACACAAATAAATTTACATTTTCAGACATACCTACAATTGTGTGAGGCTGTAAGACTAAGCCTGTCCAAGGGAATGGCATGCAGCTCTTCCAGGAATGGCTTTTACCACCTCCTTGATGCCCTCTGCACTCTATCCGCCTCCTCTGGTTAGTTGCAGATAAACCACTGGAACACACGAACCCATGGAAAATGGTGGAACCACACAGTGGAGGAGGCTAGGACACTGAGTGACTGCAAGGAAGAGAGCTTTCCCCTTCCACATTGCATTGGACTGGATGTTATTAAAAAATATAAAATTGTTTTGTGTTAAAACACTGACAAATTGGAATTGATTTTTTGATAGCTGGAAGGTTATTCTAACTAAGGCTGCAGACAATGAGAAAATTGACATCCAGTGCTAGAAAGATCACCTAACAAGTTGACCTGTCTACTAAATGGCAATTCTAGGGAAAAGGTTGAAAGAATTCAAAATAATAATGTGTGTTTGAGATTGCTGATTTCACTTGACAAGTTATTATGAGAAATAAATGAGGTTAGCAGAAAGTTAGCTGGTTTTCAAGCAGAAATGAATCATAATACATAAAGGCCATAAATATAAAGCCTTGAAGAATTTTCCTAGTACTTGGGAAGTCAAAGGTTAAGAGAAAGATTTAGAATGCCTTTAAGTAACAAAGACTCATAGAAAGCAGCCCTGAGAAGAGACTACATTATGTGGATAGCTGTCCTACTAAAGTCTGATAGCCTTAGGTAGACACAGTTATGTAGAAAAGCAGTGGCATGGGGAAAGCAAAAAGACATTAAAAAAAGGAAAAAAAATAAATTTTACCTAAGAAAATCCTTGTTAAGTTTCGAGAGGGTTCGTTGCCAAAGAAACATGAGCTAGGCTTTTAAAAATCCTTTTGATTAAAAATTAAAACAATTTTTAATATTTTACAGACATGAAGCAGTCTCCATATGTAGTATCTGCAAAAGAAGTCACATTCTCCAATGTCTGCTTCATATAAGGCAATGGGGGACATTGAAGAAGGTACAATCCCACATATGCAGAAAAAGGGACATAGAAAACAATGGCCAGGAGAGATTCTCCCAGAGTCATATCCAGGACCTAGTCAGGGAACTTATTCTACTGTCAGGAGATGAAAGTATTGCAAGGCCTGCCCCCAAAGTATTCCAGAATTACCACTGACAAGTTCTTGTTAAATGTATTCCATGTTTCACATCAACTGGGAATCTTTTTGACTGGTATTCAGTTTCTGCTCCACCATTAAACGTGTGGTAGTAGGAGGAAGATGACTGGTCCAAGAGAAACCACATCAGGACCTGATGGAAATGACCACACACTCCTGGAGATCTTGGACTCTATGCTGCATATAGTGGCTAGATGAGAGTTCGCTTAGCCTCATTTGGGAAGAGGTTATGTATGTTTTACATGTGAGGGTCTCTCATATAATTTCTCTGAAGAAATAAATATTTAGTCACCTGGTGTCTCCAGCTAGATTTATGTGAAGTTTCTGGCCAATGGAATGACAGAGAAAATGATGTAACTCTCTCCCAGATTGAGTCCCTACAACCTCCTACAAAATCTTGCACATTCTCTCCCTTCACTTGCCTGACAGATTCAGAAGAACAAGTGGCAGTCTGTAAGGGACAAGAACATGAAGGAGCCAACTAATGAAAGAAACATGGGTCTCTAAATGCTGATGTGAAACAAAGCCCACCTTCATTGGAATGGTATGTGGATGAGAAGTAAACTTTTATTACATTGTTACTGTGATATCTTTGTGGTAGAAACTAACTTTACTTGCACTGACTAATTCAATATATGTTGGGATGCGTAGGGCTCTGCCTTTGTTATTTACAATCTGGAGCCTGAAAAGCTTTAGAAAACTACAAAACTATCCAGTTGAAGTCTAACTATGCAGCTCACTCCTCGAAAATGTAGTAGGAAAAATAGATTTATGTAGCAAATGTGCCTAATGTCTCACTCTTGACTCTGGTCACTATTAATTAAATGATCATTAGTAATTTATCTTTTTGCTCAATTGCCTAATCTGCAAGATTGGGAATAATGATAATTCATGGGCTATTTTGAACGTAATCTCTTTGAAAGTAGTTTACTTCTTGGTAACTACCTATGCTAACCACTACCGTGCTAATCACACATAAAGCACTCGATAACTAATTTTTGGTTGAAAAATGAAGAAATGAATAAATGTTACTATTATATATAATTTGTCCTTAGTCAAACATTGCTAATGTAATATGTTATAAAATACTGAGATTAAAAAAAATACTGAGATATACTCTATCCTTATGAATACTTGACTCATGTCATGGATTTGATATTGACTCTTCAATGTCAATGGAGAAAAGAAAATCAGAGTATAAACTGTTATATATCTTTTATTTTTTAAATTAATCATTAAAATCCCCACGTGCCTTATGATCATGAAGTACACTATTTTCTTTTTTAAGCTATCCACTGACCCTCCGCTAGCACTGGAGATCCCAGGAGTTTTCTGATTTCAAAGTTGTCAGTTTCCTTTCAGACACCAAGCAGAAGTTAACTGGAATCACTTCAGTATTGCTATTCTGGTTAATAGCCACGAGGAGGCACTGTTGAGTTGCCAACAATGAAGCATTTATTTACT
>NW_021703784.1:59078873-59139685 GCF_005190385.1 Monodon monoceros | reverse complement strand
CTCCCATCATTAACACCCATATGCTTAGAATATATCTGAAGCATATCAGATGACTATGTACCAAGAGGCTCCCAAACTCTACTTTATGATATGTGGAATACACAGTTTTATTTCCTCAACAATATTTAGGTCTTTGTTTTGAGCATTGGTCACCAGGATAGATTTCTTTTTCCTCTAGGTATTTAATTCCCAGGTAACCTGTTGCTCTCTCTTGCTACTGGGTCTTGATTTAAATTTGCTCTGTTCCTGAATACTGTTCAATGGTTTCAGATCTTTTTTCTCAAAAGAATCTGCGTTGCTCATGCAAATTTCTCATGCAAATTCAACAAACCTGCAAACCAGGGAGTGAGGTGGTAGGTCCCACCCTCCCCTTCTCTTGTTCTTAATACACCTTCTTCCAGTACAGTTGGACCATAGACTATAATAGCAAAGTGACTCTTAACAGATTTTCTCAGTTAAATTGACAAAACATCTACAGTCTACTAATTTCAAATGCATTAATTAATACTAAATCTAGCCAACCAAGACTGGGCTAATAGGACGTTTTTGGGTTTTTTTTTGGCGGTACGCGGGCCTCTCACTGTTGTGGCCTCTCCCATTGCGGAGCACAGGCTCCGGATGCACACGCACAGCGGCCATGGCTCACGGGCCCAGCCGCTCCGTGGCACGTGGGATCTTCCCGGACCGGGGCACGAACCCGTGTCCCCTGCATTGGCAGGCAGACTTTCAACCACTGCGCCACCAGGGAAGCCCTAGGACGTTTTTAATACTGTTGGAACTTCATGGCAGAGTTGAACCTGCCTTTTAAGATCTGGTTCTTTGAGTAATCCTGCCCCCCACCCCCACCCTGTCTCCTTTATCTGTATGTAGACTCACCCCAAAGCCTGTCTTAGGCCTATTGTGTCCAGTTCCTTGAAGCACCTGCACTGGGCTTGACAATGCTGTGAGAACGTGTGGTCCTCTTTAGCCTCTCTCCTTAGAACCAGGGCAGGGAGCCGCCCTTCAGTATGTAGCTTGTCTGCTCCTTAGAGTTAGGGCTTGACTTCTATGGAACTAGAGATCCACTGTAGACACTGTCAACTCTACACTTAGGCACTTCAATACCATCAGTAAAGGAATGTTTACTGAGCCCCTTCATGTGCCAAAATTGTGCTAGTTATTGTGAGGAATAACAGCCGGTGTCCCTACATCCTTTACAAATCCCTATAACAAATTGGTAGCATCTATCCCTGTGTATACCCACTTTGAGTCAAGCTTCTCATAACTGTGTTGCCATTTGCAATGATTTAGAGAATCTGTATTTTCTCTATTTTTTGATTTTGTCATCAGGATAATGTTAACTTTCTAAATAATTTTGAAAGCTTTGCAAATGTTTTAGTATTGCAAAACAGTTAATATAAGAAACATGAAAAGTTATCATGGTCTACCATCTTACTTGGAAGAAAATCTGCAATGACTTATTTTGTCATCTTCCTTCATATTTTGATCTGTTTAGTTTTTTTCTAAATCTTGTTTGTGTCAATATTGTAATTTCTATTTAGAAACTGATCATTCGGTCATTTTTCTTTATAAACTTACACAAAGTATCATTTTTTTCAGTTCACTTCCTCTCTTAGTTTACATTACTATTACTTTAGCCCTATTCTTTGTATATTCCTTGCTCATTCTACCTTAAATTTCAGCCAGGGTCCCATTTCCTATTAGAAGCCAACTTCATGTTTTTGCAGCTCCTAGAATACCCAGAGAAATCAATCAATATCCTATCTAGCTTCCATACTCAAATGAGAATGACTTTATATTATGTCAGCAGTCATTCTATTTCATTCTGCCCTGAAGCTCACCCTAACGAGAACCGCAGGGCATGAGGTTTCACTGAGTCCTCAAGCCCAGAGAAAGCCCTCTTAACTCTTCAGGCTTTATAGTTTTCTAAATGAAATGCTCTGACCAAGGTAAGGGCTGAGTCCCTAAAGAGCCCCAAGCAATGGGATCATCTGGAGCTGGAGACCTCACTTCATATCAGTGACTGTATAGTAGGATTGGATTTAGTAAGTTAAATCTACATGCACCAGAAGTAACAACCACACTAGAAATACATGTGTTCATTTGTTGTCAAACATTTTTACGTTTCAGAAGCTGCAGAGATTTTCACAACAGTTTTTTTTTTTTGAGTTATTTTATTGGTAAGGATACCGAAGCTCAAAGAGCTCTAAGTGACATTCTCACGTACATCTTCCAGTCAAGGCCAGAGCCTGAATTTAAACCTGTATCTCATGACTCATTGTGCATTTCTCTTCCCACTATATCCTGCTTGGTTTTCATGAAATTCATCATTTTTATAGTCATGGACTTCAGCTTCTGACATGTGAATGAAGAGAATCCCCATGAGAAAGAAAAGTATTTAAGGTAGTTACTGGGGCCACTTTTTCAAACTTTTTTCTCACCTTAGGAATCTTGTAGTATCAGTGGGGTTTAAATGTGAGAATTTTTTGTTGTACTTTTCCTGTGGCGAAAGATAGAGTGATTATTTTGGAATCTTTGAGCTCTGCCTTCTAATGTGGTGTACATTATGACTAATAAGGAAAATGAAGTAGAGGATTACACGTAGAGGATTTTAACAAAAATATTCCAGTGTTTACTTCTGTTTTGATCTTATCATTCCACTGAATGATCATGGAAGATCCTCTTGGGGTTAAATATCAATAGCTTTTAGGGTTAAGCATCCTAAGTGCCCGCTCTCTTATCTGTTTGGTCCTGACCCCATAGATTACAGGGTTAAGGACAGGGGGAAAAACCACATATAGACTGGCCAGAAGTATGGGGATATAATGAGGGATGTTGTGGCCAAAGCAGTGTGTCATGAAGGAGAAGAGTGCTGGCAGGTAGAAGGCCAACATTAAGCAGACATGGGAGCCAAATGTCCTGAGTGCCTTGAGGCGGGCATCCCAGGACGGGAGGTAGAAGACTGCTCTGAGGATTTGGACATAGGAAAATCCAATCACAGAAAGGTCAATATATCCCATGGAAAAAGCAATCAAGCCATAGAAAGCACTGACCTTAATACTGGCACAAGCCAACTTTGCCAAACCCAGGGGTTCACCATAGGTGTGGGGGATGATCTGGGCATCACAGAAAGGAAGGCTTAGGGTAAGGACTCTAAAAGGAGACACACACACCAAAGTCCGGACCATGATGACTATGCCCAGGATGGCTATCACCTTATTGGTGAGTAGTATCATGCTGTATCTCAGGAGGTTGCAGACGGCAATGTATCGGTCTATGGCCACGACTGTCAGCACCGCAGACTCCAGGCCAGTGCATATATGGATTGTGTACATCTTGTGATGCAAGCACCAAACACAATGTCCCTGAGATTGAACCAGAAAACACCCAGCATCTTGGGGATGGTGGCTGTAGATGTAGACAGGCCAAGGTCAGTGCAGGCCAACATGGCCAGGAAGTAAAACATAGGCTGGTGGAGGCTGCGTTCAGTCTGGATCACAAACAGGATGGTGACATTTCCCATGAGGGTTATTAGATACACTGCAAAGAAGGGGGAGCCAATCCAGATGTTCACATTTTCCAGCCTTGGAATCCCTATCAGAAGGAAGGAAGAAGGATGGAACTGTATATTGTTGGGGTGCAGCGTATCTGTGGGAATTAGTTATAGACACATTTTTTGCAGGAGTTTTCTTGCTTCCAGCGAGAGAACATAACCTCTTTCAGAGCATGTTGCCTAGTTTCTGGAGGAATAGAAAATCTATTCTTTAATTCCATAATACAGCAGAGAAGACCTAGAGAGTGAATATGAGCCAGAGTTAAAAGGACACTCTCACTTCAAAGTATTTGCCTCACCTACATAGAAAACCATGTAGAAAATTTCCAAAAACAGCAATTCTGCACTTCACTTCTTATGTCTTTTTTCCCTTCAGTCTCTAAGAAAGAACCTACATATTGGCTTAAAATAACAAATATTTATTAATTATATCTGTTAATCATGATGTAAAGCCTAAGCAAGATGGTGTGTGTGTGTGTGTGTGTGTGTGTGTGTGTGTGTGTGTGTGTGTAAAATCACAGGACTTAGATTGAGTCGGAGGGTTTAGGGGAATGATACATTCTTACAAAATAGTCCTGAAAATTAAGAAGATGGTATGTGGATGAATAAACAACAAGTTCCTACTGTATAGCACAGAGGACTATATTTAATATCCTGTGATAAACCATAATGGAAAAGAATATGAAAAAGAATATATATATGTGTAACTGAGTCACTTTGCTGTACAGCAGAAATTAACACAACATTGTAAATCAACTATACGTCAATAAAATTTTAAGAAAAAGAACAAGGAATTGCTAAGTGAAAAACAAAAAAGAAGATGGTACATGGGAGGGAACCCAGTAAAGGTGGTGGATTGAATAGCTGGTGTTGGGATCTGAGCTAAGGAATGGAATTAAGAAATTTTGACATATTGGGAGACTATTCTATAATTCCAGCAGAACAATAGTTTCTCTCAGAACTACAAAGTCTTAGTACTTTTCCCTTCTAGCACCCATCACCAAATATTTCTTAGCTCAGATTTAATGACATACTATCCAGAGAGCCTTCCACAGTTGGCTTATTTCATGATTATTTATTCTTTTCATTATTTTCCAGGGGTCTATTTATCTTGCTGTTACGTTAGTTATCATTGGTTATCAGTGGTTCTTTTTTTTTTTTTTTTTTTGCGGTACGCGGGCCTCTCACTGTTGTGGCCTCTCCTGTTGCGGAGCACAGGCTCCGGATGCGCAGGCTCAGCGACCATGGCTCACGGGCCCAGCCGCTCCGCGGCATGTGGGAACTTCTCAGACCGGGGCACGAACCCGTGTCCCCTGCATCGGTAGGTGGACTCTCAACCACTGTGCCACCAGGGAAGCCCATCAGTGGTTCTTAAAGTGTAGTCCCTGGGCCATGGGTATCAGCATTATCTGGTAATTTATTATAAATGCTAATTATTGGACACTACCCCAGACTCACTAAATCAGAATCTCTGGGGCTGGGACACAGTAATATGCTATTGAACCCTCCAGGTGATTCTGATGTTCATTCTAGCTTAAAAAAACACTGCTAAATTTTTACCACTAGGGTATAATCTCTTTGAGGTCAAAATCAGTGTCAGATTTATCTCCATGGTATACTTTATATAGTGATAGGCAGTGATCAGCAATAATTAGCAAATGAAAGTTAAAAGTTTACTGGAAACAATCTTTCCAGTTATTGTATACAAGGTCCTAGATAAATACAAACTGGGTTATAGAATAGCGTGTAGAAGGATTTTGGAGGAGATCTCAGGAATTATACTTGTAAAAAACTAGTAATGTATGATTGGGTCAAAGGAGAAGCTGACTCACCATGAGGCTGCATCTGGGGCCTGCATGATATTATGGGAAGCTCCTGTGCTGGAATGGCCCTTCTGTGTTATCCCATAATGAGGCAAGGAAGCCAGTTATTTGTACTCCCATGGTATCCTGTCATTGGCGGAGGATTACCCTGTGTGATAGGACAAAACTTTGGATAAGGTAGTTCCTTGGGTCTGAGGACAATTCCAGGGAGGGGTGCAGATGTGAGCTCCCAGTATCTGATATTCCCAGCAGCTGGGAGATAGGTACATTGGTCCTGAAAAGCAGATCTGGGAGGTGTGTCATAGGGTATACTACAGATGGCATTGTGCTTCTACTCTCTCGGCAGTATCTTCTCCTTCAGTCTTGGGAAACTTACTTTCTTTTTACTCATTTGTCTGCATTTAAACCTCACACCTTACTTTGTCTTATTTCTCTACCCGCAAATGTTTTCTTGTGTCAGAGGCAAAGCTTTAATTTGCTCCTAGATATGGCTTGGAATAAAATTCATGTTTAGTCTTAGTTAAACAAAAAATTCTTCTTAGATATAATCCCCACTCCCAAGGCACACACACACATGCAGTCATGCACAGACACACACACATTTTGATATACTGCAGAAAGGCTTAACAAATTTTGGTTCGTTCCAAGCAACTTGCCTTAGAATGCATGCTCTGTTTTTGCTTTTTCTGGACTTGAGACTGAATCCCATGCAGTCCTCACGACTCCATCTTTCCTGTCATCTGGAGACCAGAAATAACTAAAAATTTTTGCATGTGGCATGCAAACTGGAGAATAAGAAATCCCTCATTTATTAACATCCTTTTGATCTTCATAAAATGTTCTTGTCTCTCAGCTTACGCGGGCCTCTCACTGTTGTGGCCTCTCCCGTTGCGGAGCACAGGCTCCGGACGCGCAGGCTCAGCGGCCATGGCTCACGGGCCCAGCCGCTCCGCGGCATGTGGGATCTTCCCGGACTGGGGCAGGAACCCGTGTCCCCTGCATTGGCAGGCGGACTCTCAACCACTGCGCCACCAGGGAAGCCCCTACATTATATTTTGAACTAAGTCTTCAAAATATGGTGTGTATTTTATATGTACGGCACATCTCAATTCAGACTAGGCATGTCTGAATTGTTCAACAGCCACCGGAGCCTCTTGGCTGTCATAGTGGACAGCCAGATCTTGATATTCAACTCCTTGATATTCATTCCATCCTTACAGCCCCCTCATCATAATTTCTTTTACAGTTAGCTCAAAAAGCATATAGCATCCCTCTCCCAAAGAAAAAGTGCTCATGCACAAGCTGTTCATGTTTGATCATAAAGTAAAGGAGGTATGGAGAAGCTAGAAGAAATCATTCTCTTCCTAAAAGTGCTTCATATTGATTATTTTCTTTTTACATTTTCCTCCCATTCTGACAGAAAAGTCTGTATTGGACTGATCATTTTCCTCTTCTCTCCTGTTTTTACTTCAGTGTGTTTAGATTTTTTTTTTTCAATCACTACCTTAGATTTTTAAGATCCATGAAGTTTGTAGTAAAAACTGAAGTTAGAATCTTTTTTTAAAATTGAATTTAAAGCCACCCAAATTAACATTATAATGGATTTTAGCACTCAATCCTATATGTACTTACATAAAAAAAACAGCAATTTCTTTGCCCATGTACTGCATTTTATAAAACCTGACGACGTTACAAGAATGTAAAATTACAGGTCAATTTCTTTCATAAACAGAGATAAAAACAAAACCTAAACAACGTATGAGCAAAAACAAATCCAGTATTGCATATGAAGAATAACAGTGGTTTATTCCAGAAATCTGTGTTAGATTTAAAAACGGAAATAAATCAATGCATTCCAAGAACAGAATAAAAATGACGTGTGATTATCTTAACAATTACAGCGACAATATATGTTGAAATTCAACTTTCCACTCAGTACAAAAACTGACATCAAATTAATAGAAGAGAATTTCCTAAATTTGATTCCATACATCAACAAAGAAAAATCTCCACCAAATGCCATGCTTAATGGTAAAATGTTGAGGGAACAGTTCTGAGCTTTCTGAGATGCTCTTCCCAGGTTATAATCCTCAAATTTGGCTCGAATAAAATTTTCCAATTCTTTCTTAAAAAAAAAAAGGGGAAAAATGTTGACAGCTACCCCTCACCCATCTCAAGATCTGTAATTAATCTGTCAAGGATGTTCACTGTCACCGCTGGGTTACTCAGCTCTAGCACTGAGTAAATGTTCAACAGGAAAGGAGTGAGAACACAGGAAAATCGGAGGTAAGAAAGGAGAAACTGAGATGCAGAAGAGCCTTGGAGTAGAGAGTACGGCTCAGATGGTGGGAACAGCAGAAAGTTCAAGAGCTTGGGCGGCGCAGGGTCATCGGGACTACACAGTTGCAAGGATTAAAATATGGACATAGGGTGGTAGGAAAGTAATACTTAGAGAAGGTGTAGATGGGGAAGCCGTGGTTGGTGACATTGTAAAAGGAGACCGTGCCGGCCTCATAGTCTAAGAACACCCCAATTCGGCGAGGGGGCACCATCATGGAGAGGAGCAAGGAGGTGGACGATTCCTCATAGGCTCTGTATTCGTGCTTATGATGTAACCCAATCACCCAGTATCCACTTTGAGGCTGGTATCGGGAGTAAACATTCCGATTGTTCGCAAACTGGTTGAAAGAGAACGTAGGTCCCGTTGAATCACTGCACACCCCCAGGATCCAGTCAGTCTTCTTGGCCACGTCTACCTCCCAGTAATGCTTTCCTGAGGAGAAGTGCCGAGAGCCCAGGACACCACAGCCATAATGCTCTTCCAGATGAGACCCAGACAGCTGAGTGCCCACAAATCTCACCTGCCTCCGGTTCTTAGACAGGACGAGATTTAAATTAGCCGTGTGTGGATTCAGAGTCACATCCACTGTGGGAGAAAGGTACAGCATCAGCAGATGAGAATGGGTATGTGGGTCTTATGACTCTGAGAAGAGGAAGCGAGGATATGGGTGGGAGGAATTGGAGCTAGGTTGTGGAGCTAGGGGGCTGGGGGGAAACAGCAACACCTCATACCTGAGAGTGTGTGTGTGGGTATGTTTGGCAAGGATAAGAACGTGTCAGCTCAAAGAGGCCACAGTTTCTACTTACCCCAGTAGCTCTGGACATCTGTCAGCTCTGTAATGATAAAGAGTCAATCACATTATATAGAACCATCAGTCTCAGGTCTGCTGTCTCTCCCTTACCTGGCTGAGAGGTGTGGAAGGGAATTCTATAAGGATGTGAACCAGCCATTTCATTCCCCCTTCAGTATGACCTGCATCTTTTCAGCACATTGTGTCCCTCCCTCTTTGATCTCTTTCCCTGACACTATTCCCAAATACCAACCCTACCCTGCATTCTTTTTATTTCCTCTACTACCATGGTCCCTCATCCAAACGCTGTTCCCTGAAACTCCTCACCTCTAAACACTCGCAGCATCTTTTTCAGATCTGGGGCTCGAAACATACTCTTCAGCTTGGTGGGGAGAGCTTCTGGCTTCTTCAGGGTCCAGAGCTCACTCCTAGAGAGAACAGACATTATGAATCTTCAACACTGCTCACCTTGGGTGTCTCTAACACCTGTCTCCTTCATCTCCCAGGCCCACTGGTGAACTTCAACACTCTTCCTTGAAGAAAATTAGCATCATTCTGCAAAGACCTCTGGCATAGGAGCCAGAAGAACTGGACTAAAAACTAGCTTCTCACCATCTGTGTACACACTGGTAAGATTTTCATTCTTTTTTTATTGGCTGTGTAGTATCTCTCTCTCTCTCTCTTTCTCTCTCTTTCATATATATATATATATACCACATCTTCTTTATCTATTCATCTGTTGAGGGGCACTTAGGTCGCTTCCACATCTTGGCTATCATAAATAGTGCTGCGATGAATACTGGGGTGAATATATCTTTTGTACAGAACAGGGAATATAGCCGATATTTTATAATAACTTTAAATGGAGTATAATCTATAAAAGTATTGAATCACTATGTTGTACATCTGAAACTAATATACTCTTGCAAATCAACTATATATACATCAATTAAAAAAAAAGTTGATAGGATTTATCCCGCAAAGCCTCATTTTTGTTCCTTTGTTTGCTTTGTTGTTGTTTTGTAAAATACAATAATTTTCCCTTCTTTCTCTGCATCCTAGAGACTGTATAATATTAAATAAAATAATGGCTGGGAAATCCTTTGCTACCTCTAAAAAAGATACAAAATACTTAAAATGTCAGCACCCTCTTAGAGGGCCTACAGGTATCTGTGTTGACAGGCAGGACATCAGGACCTGCTGCTAGGGCTTTCATAGTATCAGGTGAAGGGCTCCCTTAGAAGAGTCTGTGGTTTAGGTCTCAAGGTCTTGCAGAGGCCTAGGGAGAAAGACCTTCAGAACAGCCTCTTAGGATTCTCGGTCTCTGGGAACATTACGCCAGTTGGAGAAAGGAAACATCCTCACCTCCAAATTGAGAATAAAGACTTCCGAAGGGACAACAGGCTCCATAGGTCATGTGTTCGTGAGGCGCTTCAAGGTGCCAGGTATGTGGGCTACTTTAGGGGTCACCTTGATGAATGAAATTCTAGAGTAGGTGATAGAGAAGAGAACATGTTTTTGTTTCAGGGCCAAAGCCACTCTTTTCAAGACCTCGGGTCTATATTTTTACTGGAATTGAGAAAAATGGAAGACTGAGGAGAACTAGGTAGCAAGGCATGGCCTGTTCCAAAGCCAAGGGGGAAAGGGAAATTTAAGCAGGTGTCCCAAGAGCTGATTTCTGGACCTTGGAAAAAAAAAGCAAATGGGAAATTTCCCTCTGATAAAGTATGTGGGCAAAGAAAATCCCTGCGTATTTTGAGGTAGCTATGAGCTACTAGAATCAGGACTGGAAGCAGGTACAGAGGTTTGTGGAAAAGGAGTTCTATCACGAGGTACATGGGGAGTCAGTGATATGGTAATCCTTGATTCTTAAGAACACTACTGTCCCAATTTGTGACCTTCTGCCACTCAAATTCTCCTACCATTGAAACCAAGTCATTCCCTTTACTTTGGGGGACCCCAAATTCTCACGAAAAGCCACTCAAGACACCACAGTCCTAAATCTTCCCTGCTTTGTGATTTTTTTTTCCTTTCCCACTGACCACAAGATAACTCTATGGGTACAGGAGTCTTTTGTCAACCCAAGGGAACCACGTCATGTTCTACACATACCTTTTCGCGACATCACTCACATCCTAGGAAAGAAAGAGACAGGTTAAGTCAAGGGTAATAGGACTTGTCCTCTACTACAGCCTCATCCATGTCCCTCATCCCATTCTCACCACCCCATGATGACAGAGGTAGAGATGATCCAATATGGAGGCCACAAAGTAAAGATAAGAGCTGAAAGCAGACTCTCCCTGAGACCCTATGTAGGGATGTCAGGAAATGATTCAGTTCATTCATTAGTACCTTTATTTTTACAACAGAGTGTGTGTGTGTGTGTGTGTGTGTGTGGTGTTATATATGTACCTCATCTTTTATTTGCCAGGCACTGTGCCTTCTTCTAGATGCTCTCACATGACTAAGTCCTGATTTCTGTCTTTGAGATGCTCACATTCTGGTTGCTGAGGACACAAGGGCCATAAAATGTGGTTGTTTCTCAAATTCCACCTCCCCTAACCCTCTATGCTACCTTTTCTGACTTTGTGTATTTTTCTTGATTTCAACACACACATGTGTTGATGATTCCTAAATCTGTACTTCTGCTTACATCTCTTTTATATACCCCTCACATAAGCCACGGGCACCACAAATTCAAGATATCTGAAAGAAAACTTACCTTTCCTGCAACCATGAGGTCTCTTCTGTTATCTTCCATCTTCCTCAATGATCCCAGCATCCAGTCACCAAATGTAGACAAAGTACTGTCCTAAAAGCTACCTGACATCCCATCTTAGACCAAGCCAGTGCATTTCACACCCTTACTGCTCTTTATCATCATCACTGCCACTGCCTGCCTCATTTGAGTAGAATTGTCTCATGGCCTCCGAATTGGTCTTCCTAACTTCTGCTCTATACACCTCAATGCAGCAGAAGGAAAGGCCAATGGTTTGATCTATGTAACATAGGAATAACTATTTTCATGGTATTGGAGCTATTTTTGGTTGTATTTGACAAAAACACAACTCAAACTGGCTTGCATATGTAAAGTGGTAGAGGTGGATCCAGGATTGTATCAATCTTAAGGCATACTTGTAATAAGGAACTCAAATGATCAAATCAGGGTGATACTTCATGCCTCTTCCTCTTAGCTTTACTCTCAGGGTTCACATTTTGAAACTTGAAAGCTGCAGGCTTGCATCCAGCTGTCAAATCTTAATGGGTAACCATGTCAAACAAATATGGAAAAGAGAAGGAGGAAGTGTCTGTGGATGGGCAAGTTCTGGAAAAATTGACTGTGAGATAACACTCTAGTTAAAATGACCATTGGGCAGTCATACTAACTAGTGGGTAGAAGAGTCTAGACAGGTGCCTGGACTAGCTATTATATAAATTGATGATCCATTTGCACTTACGAAGCAATTTTTACAGTTTGAAGAGACTTGTAAAGGGGCTGGAACCAGTGGGGGAAGGAGCAAGCATTAGGGCAACCCAACATCAAAGATGAAGAAAAAAGCAAGAAGAATAAACTGAAGTTGTGAAACCAGAAGCAGTGAATGAGGAAAATCTCCAACAGGTGGAAAATAACTACCCCATGACCCTAATACTAGGGCCCAAGTATAAGTAAAGAAATTATTATTCCACCAGGAAAGGGAGCAAGAGGAAAGCAAGAAAGCAAACAGAAAATAAGGAAGAGCCTGAAGGTTCCAGAATGTCACAAGGTGCATCCTGCTTCAACTTAATAGTCACACTATTCACTCTATGAAGCCAGCAGCTGCTCAGATTTCAACCTCAGTTCAAATCTCTCCATCAGATCTCTTTGGATTTGACAGCTTGCACCCTCCCAAGCCACATACACACACAGACCAGAGCTCATTGTGCCTCAAAAGTCCTGTTCAAACTTCTATTACAACATGTTCAATGATGCTGCCCTAGAGAAGAAAGCGAAGCAAAGAAGGGCTGGTAATTACATAAAAATTCTCTAAGTACTTGAGTTTGGTATGTGTTTGCCTGTGACTGAGCTGAGTGAAAAGCACCTGACCAATCCCAACACGGCATCAGAGACAACGGGTACCTAATGGCCGGTGATTCTCAACAGGGGGAGGGAGGATAAGTTCTCCCCAGGGTCATTTGGCAATGTCTGGAGGGTTTTTTTGTTGTCACAGCTAGTTGGATGCTACTGGCATCTAGAGGGTAGAGGCCAGGGATGCTGCTGAACATCCTACAGTGCACAGGGCAGCCCCTCACAGCAAAGAATCTTCTAGCCCAAAAGGTCAATAGTACCAAGATTGAGAAATGCTGCAGTAAAACATCACTCGATCTTTTACATTGTATCAAATGAACTTTTGGACTATCCTTTATACATAAGAAATAAAAATGAGACATTCCTTTAGCATTTGTACTTTTAATTATCCTGTGCTTTATCCATGAACTTTGAACTGTTTAATAGGGAAGAGGCACTACAGGGTCAAAGGAAATTTTTTTCTTTCCCCCACCAAGATAAGGAGTCCCACATCAGAAGGGAAGGAAAGCTAGTCTCTCTTTGCCTTGACCGTCAGACCTCGGGCTCCTTTGCGATTCCTACCTGCAGCAGCTCCGTTGTTGACCCCTGACACCGGCGCTCCAGGTCTGAGATGAGCTCTCTCAGGGACTGGCTCTGCTGCATCAGCTCACCCTCAGCTTCTGCGATGATGTTCAGCCCCTTCCTCTCCTCCTCCTCCAGCTTCTTCAGCTGCCGCTGCTCCTCTCTGTCCAGGATGCTCCTCAACTGATCAAACTGCTTCTGGATCCTGTGTCTCTCAGGTTCCATCTGATTCTTCCGGAACATGGAAGAGAAAGAGGTTGCTAGTCTGTTGAGCTGAGGGTCTCCTGTATAAGGGGTTGGGGAGGCAGGCTCTGTACTGCTTTCCTGGCAGGTCTCACTGGGGGGGAATGAGCAAATGGGGGAGTAAGTCCTGCAGAACCTGCTCTCTTCTCCTATTCTCCCTTCAGCTCTTCTCAGACCATTGGCCCCAGGCTGTCTTATCTAGGCTTCTGAGATACAGACTTTGATTCCTAGGTGGGATTTAGATTCCAAGCAGCCTCTCTGGCCTCTCAGGACTTACCATCAGCCTCCCCTTCCAGTTTTCGATATTGAGAGTGGCCTGTGCATGACCTATTTTTCCAACTTTCAGAGCTCGAAACTATAGAACAAGGTCCAGAATCAGGAATTAAGGGCTGCCAATGGCCATGGTTCCTCTCCCATGATTGTCTTCAAAAACCTAGATTCCCTTTGATATGTTCATTTTCTAACTCCCCCTTCTCTCTCCCTGGCTCTGCACCAAGAACAATACCCTTGTTTGGAAGGGTTGCAGTGAAGGACGAGGCAAAGGGAAGCTCTTCTAGCTAAATCAGGGAACAGACAGAACTAGGTCCCCTTTGCCCTCGGCTCCCACATCCTGCCCTGATTCCCGTCCCAGGACACCTTCAGAAGAATCTCTCTTACCTTCCAGGATGCCCTCTTCTCTCTGATAACAGCTGTTAGTTTCTCAGCTTCCTGCTGCTCTTGCCTCAGCTTCTTCAGAGACTCCTGGAACTTCTCCTGGAAGAAACACATCAAGTCAAGCAGGATCAAGTGTCAAATTGTTTCAGTGTGGAGACATGGAATGAATGGGGGAGAGATTATTATGCTGACCTCAGGAGATGCCTGTCCCGGAATGAAAAACTGAGAAGGTCAAAGTTATCTTTTATAAACAGGGGATAGAAACCACTGGGAATAGGCTGATTCTCTTTTCTCCAGGGGAAAGAACCTGACCATGAACCACTTTAAGTCCTTTACTCTCACTGCCAACATATCCCCTGAACTCAACCTGCCCTGCCCGCTACTGGCCCCGAGCAGCATCCTCCACTCATGCAGAACCAATCAAGAGCAGCAAGAAAGAGCTACAGTCTCTGCTCTTGGCCAGAGGGGCTTTTTCTAGGTTCATCCTCTACATAAATAGATGGACTACAAAGAAATTAGATTAGAGCATAAAGAAAAGTTAATAATCTACCAAGGAGTCTGTTCCCACCTGCCTTCCCTCCATCTGGGCTCCCACCTGGTACTCCTGGGCCACCTCTTCCATGAGGAACGTGTGGTGACCACGGTGCTCCTGGGACCTCTCGCACAGCCAGCAAATGAGCTTCCCATCCTCCTTACAGAAGAGCTGGAGTTTCTCTCCATGGTGCGCACAAAGAACCACCTTCAGCTGCTTCCCCAAGCCCAACACCACCTCCCTGAGCCTGTCCGCTATGTTGGCCAGGTGCCGATTGGGCCGCAGGTTCCCAGGCTGGTAGCTGGTCTGGCACACAGGACAGCTGCTCTCTTCTTCTTGGCCAATACCCAACTCCTTGCTATCCCCCGTGATGCAGGCTTGGCAGAAGCTGTGTCCACAGTCTATGCTCAGGGGTTCTGTCAGGAGCTCCAGGCAGATGGGGCAGGTCACTTCGTCCTGGATGTCCACCAGGACTGCTGAAGTCATTGTAGCCACTCTCCTGGCTCCGGCCTGCCCAGCCCTGACTTCTAAGGTGTTTCTTGTGTATAGAATCCTGGGTAGATGGCCAAAAAAAAGGGCTCAGGGTAAGAAATGAGGCAGACAAAGGCAGGCTGACTGTTCTGGATAAACAGGTCAAGCACCTGGGGTAACAAGAGCTTCTCATTCTAACTTCAAGCATGTTCTTTGCCCCTGCTCACATTAGACAGCAATTTGCACTCTCATTAGAGCAATGATCACGGTTTCCTTTTACTCCTACTGGATGAAGGGACAATGATGTGCTGGAGAGAAGTGGCCTTGGGTAGGGCACTGTCTGTTTAACCTTTTCTCAGCCCACCAAAACACATCCTCAATGTTCAAAGCACCAGAACATGCTGCTGCCTCAGGATTTTTGCACTTGCTGTTCCTGCTGCAAGGAAGCCCCTTCACCCTGGTATCTGCATGGCTCTCTGACTTCATTCAATTCTCTCCTTACATGTTTTATCAGAAGAGTTTGCTCTGTCAAGCCTAGCTAAGGCATGGCCACCCACACCATCACTCTCAATAGACTTACCTGCTTGATTTTCCTTATCACCACCTAATATGGATCTTTAATTGTTTGAATATTCCCACTGGAATATAAGCTCCATGAGATCAGAGACTGCTTTTGTTCATTATTGAACTAGCTCAGTGTCCAACACACAGGTCCTCAACTTTTGATGAAGAAAACTCTAGAACCTCCTCATCCCTCCATAGATGATTAGACCTTTCTCATGAGCTCCTTCACCTCTCTTTCACATGGTGCTGGCACTGCTCTCCAGGATCTAATCTCCAAGATCAAAAGCATCATTTATTGTGACGATACATCTACCTTCTAACAGCTCTTTACAGAGCCCTTTCATCTCTCATGGTCACCTTCCCCAAAAAACCCAAAGAAACAAAAATGACCACCATAAGGTGATGTTATATCTTTACAATTAACACTTGTATAACCAGTTGTGATTTAGAAATCATATTCCCCTGTTTTCTTTATCCCTCATAGGAGAACTCTGAATTAATAAGAGTATTTTTAGCCTCTTGATAAAGAAATAGAGACGTAAGTGACTTTACAAAATCACACATCTTATAAAATCATAGATGTGTTCTAATAAGAACCTGCTGTATAAAAAATAAATAAAATAAAATTCAAAAATTAAAAAAAAATTATGCTTTGAGGTAGGGTCAGTATACCCATTTTATAGGTAAAGAAACCTGGACATGGAGGTTGAATCAGCTCTACTGTGAACTGAGAGTGAAAGGGGTGGCCCAAAGAAAACCAAGAGACTTGTGAGAAGAGAAGGGACAGTGGGCAGGTGAAACAACGGATGTTTGCTATGTCTACTAGTTGTCCCTCAGCTACCGCCCCTGATTCATTCTGTCTGGTATTATGGTTAGGTGTTTTCATGTGTATCTACCCTCGGATTGAGAGCCCCTGAGAACTATATATCTGGACTATTTGTTATCATTGTATCTCCTGGAGGACCCAGGACAATCCTCCGAATATAGTATATGCTCAATAAATGTTTCTTGACATTATTGTTTCATTAAACTAGTTTAAACCAGAAAAAAAAAAATAAATGTAGAGTTGGCAAAACCTATCATGTCCAGAGTCCTAGTTCAAAGCTCTGTCCTCAAACCTCATAACTTTAACCAAAGATGGTGGTGAAGGTGGTCAAAGTCAGGCACAGACCTGGTGCTTTGGGAGAAGAGATTTCACCAGGCCTGTCCAAAACTCTGTGCCTGTGTGTGGGGGACAGAGGGGACAGGTGGGAGAGTCGATGCCACATATGTTCTAGCGAGAGTTCACAGAAAAACGACCTGAGGCAGAGGTATGCTGGTGGAATGGTCAGGACAAAGAGGTCTTATAGCATTTGGGGAAAGTATTTCAGAATCGCTAATAGGAGAAAAGTATAAAAATGGAGGAAAAAGAGGAATGAAGTATCAATACATGTTACAACAAGATTGAGCCTTGAAAACATTATGCTAAGTGAGTGAAGTCAGATACAAAAGATTACACACTGTATAACTCCATTTACAGGAAATATCTAGAGTAGGCAAACCTACAGACATGGAAAGTAGATGAGTGGTTGTCAAGAGTTGGTGGGAGAGGGAATGGGAAATAACTGCTAATGAGTCTGGGGTCTCTTTTGGGGGTGATGAAAATATTCTGGAATAAGATAGTGGTGCTAGTTGAAAAACTTTGTGATTTTTCCAAAACAATGAATTGTATACCTTTAAAGGATGAATTTTATGGTCTGTGAACTATATCTCAATTAAAAAACAATTGTATGAGAGGAAAATAAGAGGGAGAAGCTATCTTGTGACTTCTGGTTCAGAGCTGTCCCAACCCCACAGCTTTTACACAAGGCATACTGTGGGAGAGGATCTAAGAGTCAAGCACAGTGCTATAGTTGGTATGGGGAGATAACGGTGAATGAAATATATACTCTACGAGGAGGTGTACCATTCAGACTTCGAGCAAGAAACACATCCATTTTTGAACACATAGCAAAGACAATCATCATTAATGCAAGCAAGTATATATGCATGCAGGTATTTGTTTCAAGGAACAGTGGAAGGTAGAAAATAATCAGAGACCATCTTCTGATTGCTTTTTATGTGAGGTAATGGCTGAACTCTTTACAGGTAGTATATTGATGTAATCCAACCCCACAATAACTCTATAAGATACATTTAATAACACCTATTTTACAAATGTGAAAAGTGAACTTCTTAAAAAGGTATTCAATTACCAAAGGTCTCAGAATGAATAAGTGACAAAGTAAAGGTTATAATCTAGTTTTATGCAAATCCAAACCTCAGGTTGTTGTCTGGTCCTTAAAGGAAGAGAATGTTTCCTTTATGCACCCCCCCCCCAAACTTGCAAGGGTGCTCAGGTCACAAAGTGGCTCAGCTTCTTTCTACCCACCTCCTGACTGGTGCTTGTCTCATTTTTGGGGCTGCATTGATTCAGCATAATAGTCCCCTTCTTCCTGGCATTTGAAGGCAATCTACAGCTCTTCCTAAGCTATGTGTAGGCTCCTTCTCCAGCCCTGTTCTGCTTCATTCCTGGTGGCACATCCCCAGGACTCAGGCTGCTTCCCTTGCCCTGGCAGGGTGAGGTGAGAAGAGAAGGCACTGACACTGGAGTAACACAGACACAGGTCTGAATCCTGAATTTATCTGTCTCTAGTTCTGGAACACTGGGGTAATCCCTGATCTGAGACGTGGTTTAATGTTTTGTGTATTGCTGATAACAAGTCCTCCCTTATAGCACACTTGTGATAAATTATCTGAGCCAGTGTGTAGAAAAGTCTCTGTCACTACATTTATACTGTCATTGCTCTTCAATCCTTCAGTGCTCTGCCCTCTTACCATGAGGAAAAGAGCCTCTTCAGTATTTTACCAGAAATAGGGATAGAGCAGAGTCTGGTGGATGAATAGCTCTATATAAATATCTGTATAAGAATGAATGCATCACTTTCTCACCCCCTTTCATATCTTCTTCCTTGTTTTGGACCTAGGAGAAAAATCCACTACCTCAATTCATAACAAGATTTAATAAGATGGCATTTAAGGACAATGTGAGAATGCTGGACCTCACCCAGTAGTTTCTGTGTGCCTGGCATAAATAAGGGTCAGTTAAGAAAGCTAGTAGCTTCTCTGACAAGACAACTAAAGATGCTGGAACTAACCCTAACTTTATTTTTTGTCTGGGCTGAATTAATATGTATGTCCCCACTGAAAAACATCTTATTCTCATTCTTGAAAGTTTTCAGTCATTAAATTATATTACTGTTGTCTTAAATCACATAATTATTTCTGAATTTTATTTATTTACTTTTTATACAGCAGGTTCTTAATAGTTATCTATTTTATACATATTAGTGTATATACGTCAATCTTAAATCACATAATTTTTTAAAGACATTTAAGATTACTTATTTATTTATTTTTACTATTCCAGCATTGAATTACTCATTGGAAGCCATATGCTCCGTTTGTCTAGCTGGAGTCTGGTTTGGGCCACCAAAGAAGAGCCAGCTGACAAACGCACTGCCTAGTTGGAGCCACACTACCCCTGACCCCAGCTGTGACCCTTGTGTACAGGATAGGCCACAGGGTGACTAAAAGCAGATATAATTCCACAGTGTTTCTTTGTCTGGCCCCCCCTGCAAAGGCAGATGTACAGTGATGTACAGCTTGGTCAGTGTGGGCATAATTAAAGAACACAAGGTCTGTCAGCTAGGCAGCAGTAGGGAAGGAATGGGGTTAAACGAAGGTGTGCTTTGTTTTGCAGAAACTAACCACTAAGTTGTATAAAGTTCCAAACACCAGATGTTTCAAAAAGGTTACAGTGCATTCCAATCAACAAGCTATCAAAGTATAAGCAAACAACCAAGCACTTGCTTGCTTGCAGTTTTTGGCAACCTAGAGAAACCCGTACTAGATGGAAGATCATGCCTGCCCCTGCATGAACATGCACGTACCCCAGACATAAAACTTCCCTGATCCAGCTGTTTGGAAAGACAGTACTTTGAGAGCTATCTCCCTGTCTCCTTACTGGTCACAAGTAAGAAATGCTTCTACTTTAATCAAAAGTACTTGGTGTGTCCATTGGCTATGCACCCCAAGTGACTGGACCATTGAGTCTAGTAACAGGTCCTGTAACTGTCACCAATTTTCCCCTCCTGAGTGAGTGGTAGGATAAAAAATATCAAATTGCCTCTCAGTAACAAGAAGCCCTTACAGGAGAAAGGCCTGAGAAAGTGTCCCAGACTAAGAAAACAGTCTGTGAGATACAGCATAGATGAGCAGGGTGAGTATAGGGCATTGCTGGGGATCGAGTGAGCTGTAAACATGACCTCAATGAGTATTACCAACCAAGAAAATGGATGTACTGATATATACAACAAAATAAATCTCAAAAGCACTACGCAAAGTGAAAGAAGCTAGACAGCAAGGATAAGTTGCTGTATGATTCCATTTATACGAAATACTAAAAAAGACAAAACATTACTATTTGAGATCAGATTAGTGGATACCAGGGCCCAGGGCTGTGAGAAGGGGATGAATTGCAAAGGGACACAAAAAAATTTGGGGGGGTGACAGAAATCCCCTATATATATCATGATTGTGTTGTTTGGACAACTATATACAAGTCAAAACTCACGGAGTTGTATGCTTAAAATTGCTAACTTATTAAATGTAAATGATAACTCATTAGAGCTAACAAAAACAAAATAGAAGAAATGCAATGAGAAAAACTGAGGCTTGGCGTTTTTGATCTTCTAAGCACAAGTAATAACTGTGTTGTCAAATATGGTAGCCACAGGTGGCTACTGAGTGCTTGAAATGTGGCTAGTTGGAAATAAGATGTTTTAAGTATAAAACACACACTGGATTTCAAAGATTTGGTAAGAAAAAATAATCTAAAACATTTCATTAATGGATTTTTTTCTAAATATATTTTGGAAGCATGGAGTTAAATATATTAAAATCAATTTCATCTGTTTCTTCTAACATTTTAATAAGGCCAATAGAAAAATTTAAATTATGTATGTGGCTCTATTATATTTCTCTATTACTTTTCCATCTAATGCTCTACTTGAGATATTCAAGGCAGAGAAGGAATCTTGAACAGAAAAGATTATGTAAGAGTTGATGTCTCTTGTTAAGGCTGGGAAAGGGAGCGAGGGGAACAGAGTCAGCTAACATTCAGTTAGAAAGGGTTTGCGTAGCCCTGCTCACATGCCAGCAGGCGCTTGACCACTGCTACTCCTGATCGCCACCCAGAGGACACAAGAAAAGCCAACAGAGTCCCTGACTAAGGACACATCTCAAGAGCAGTGTGGGTGGCAGAAAGGTAAGTCTGGCTGTGTGAGGAGCGCAGATATCAGACCTTAAGGGGAAGAACCTTGAAGATCAAATTAGCAAATGAAACAGGCCAAATTCACGACTAGGGCCAGTTAAATCAGAAGCAGATGCCAGAAAAAGGCCGTGCGGTCTGCTAACTAGCCTCACTGGCGTCCAGTGGAGCTCTTTATGCAGAATCTCTAGGCCTCACCGAGACCAATTCAGTATCTGCGCTTTAATAAGATCTCAGGTAATTCGTATGCACATTAAGGCCTCAGAAGCATTGCCTTAAACACAGGAGCCTTCTTCCCAGGTAAGTGCAATTTAGGGTGCAAAATAGAAAAGGGGGAGGGGGGGTGGGGGAGGCCAAAGAATGGACTGATATGTAGATCTGAAGCATCTTTTAGAATGAAAGCTCACACAATTCGATATTAAAAGGGCTTTCAGAATAACACTAGTCCAGGCTGGGGCTCTGAATGAAAGTTAGAAATAAGATGGGTGGGACTGCCCCCGAACTGGGAGCTCTAGTGAAAACAGGGTAAAAATCTAAACACGTGGCAACTGCATGCATAAATGAGTTGAGATTGTGCTGAGGAAATAATTTTCTTTTGCAGGAAGCACTCGATAAATGTTTGAATTGGAACATACTTTAAATTTTTTTTAAAACTTCAAAAAATCACTACCTCATGCATTCAAAATTTATAATGATTCAATAACTTTCCAAATTCTTAAAATATTGTCCTGCACAGGTTTTCTTCTCCCTGAGTGTTAGATAATCCATTAACTGAGTGTCTTTTTTTAGGTTAGATAATAAAATTCTAATCATTTTTTTCTGCATTTGTGATATTCCACTTGTAATTCCTAATCGTTTAAACCCTGCTGTATTTTAACTTGTTGAGATGTCAGAAGGAGTCATAGTCTCCTTTATCATAGTGCATTTGTACATATTTTATTCCCTACTCTAATCTTTCACAAATTGTTTTGATTTTGCATTTTTTAAGGTAGGCATTGAGTTTGTCCATAATAATGACTTAATAATTTGAGTATTTACTATTTTTTCAGGCACTCTCCTGTGTGTTTAAACTTCTGCCTCACTTAAGCCTCACCAAAACTCTATAATATAAATATTACTCTGTCCATTTTATAGGTGGAAGAAACAAGCTCAAAGAGCTCAAACAAAAGGTGGGGGGTACACAGCCAGCGTCTAAGTGTCAGAGGCAGAGTTTGAACCCAGGCACTCTGTTTGCAGCACCCATGCTCCTAACCACACATTTCTGTCTTCATTGATTGATAGATTAAATGTTGTTGCTAATCTCGCTGAGTTCATTCGCAGTGAGGATGAAAAGATAAATTATCTGTATCATGAGCTCCTAAAGGGAAGGGACCCCATTTCTTTTACCGCCCTGTCACTTCAAGTGACAGTAAGTGGCCCAGCCACAGATGGCATACATCTCCAGGTGACCGGCACACGGAGGCTCCAGATGTGAGGCTCCATGTGGTCAAAGCTCCTCTGAGCAAACCAAGGAGTTTTACATAGATTCTGAGCAACTGAGAGCGCTCACTCGTTTGGTCTTTCTTCTTGAACAACCGCGCACGGCCCTGCTACCTAAGGCGAAATGCACGGCTGTCGGGCCAGCCCGGCCTTTGCACAGACTGAATGCGGAAGGCTCTTCTCCCAGCTCCCTCTGGGAGGAGTCAGGGCCTCCCGGGGCGGGGTGGGGGGTGGGTGGGGGGGCGGTAGGATAAACGGTGCTCACTTCCTGGAGCAGAAAGGCTGGAGATGGGGGGAAGGGCTGCTGACCTCTGGATCCACACCAGCCGCAGGGTCTGCCATCATTCCCTATGAAAACTTTCAGAGCTGCCGCCCCTACAGCCTTCAGCTTCCAGAATCAGGGTTTCATTATCACTATCTTTACACAGGCTACTCCCAGCTCCAAAGGTGCCTCTTCTGTACTCTCTTCCTGAACTTGAGTCAACTCAAAACTGCAGAGGTCTCCCTCGCCCTGCCTCCACCCGCGAACCTCCCAACCAACCTGTAGGGCGCGTCAACCTCTGAGTACTAGTGGGGACAGCGGTGGCTGGCCAGAAAACGGATTTGCTCACCAACCTGGAATCTGTATCTTGGATCAGAGCCGAGGATTTACAGCTGCCGCAGCCTCCACCAAAGCAGAAAGGCGTAAGGAGAAAGGGGCGGGGCGAGGGGGGAGGAGATGCTGCTGATTTGTCCAGCGCGGCATTAGGTCCTGCACTCCAGGGCCCCGTCCAGGGTCAAGAGAGCTGTTCCGCTTACCTGATGAGCTGAAAATTCTGAGGCCTTGGAGAACACCTGAAGGCCAGGGGTGGCACTTGTAAATTGTCTTCACTTTAGCTTTCCGACCTCATGTCAGTGTTAATAACACTGAGAATACACCTGTACCCCATATTAAAATACCAATTAAAATGTCTGAATAAAAAATATCTAAAGTTATATGAGTAAGGAAAAATAACCACTGGCATTATAATGGCATGTTTTGCAAAAAGATCATTAAAAGTTATCAATTTAAAATTATGAATATAATTTAAAATTACATTACAGATATAAGCTTATATCTGTGATTTTAATCTATATAACTGAGAGACTGTAAATGTTTGTTCTTAGGTCCTTATGAATACATGCAAAGCTTATAAAGCCCTGGGAACCTTAACTATAGGGTTTCAATAGCAAGGCACCTCTGAGAAGAAAAGGAAGGCTAAACTTCCTGACCCAAGGAAATTGACCTGGTCTGGGAAGGTGAGCTGTGGGAGGAGGGCCTGGACCTCCAAGGGTGTCCAGATGAAAGTCAGGACAGAGGGCGGGGTGACCTAACGTAATATTTTCAGGGTTCATCTATGTTGTATCTTGTATGAGTACTTTGTTCCTTTGATGGTTGATAATACTCCATTGCATGGATTTTCCATATTTTGTTTATCCATTCATCAGTTTTTTAGACATTTGGATTGTTTTTACTTTTTGGCTATTGTGAATAATGTGGCTATGAATTTTCTTGTACAAGTTTTTTTCTAAACATAGGCTTTTTATTTCTCTTGGGTGTATACCTAAGCATAGAATTGCTGGATCTTGTATTTACTTTTCTGAGGATCTTCCAGGCTATTTTCCAAAGTGATTGTACTGTTTTGCATTCCTACCAGCAGTATAAGAAGGGGTCCAATGTCTCCACATCTTTGCCAATACTTGTTATTATTTGTTTTTTTTCTACTATAGTCATCTTACTGGGTGTGAAGTGATAGCTCATCGTTATTTTAATTTGCATTTGCCTAAGGTGTTTGCCTAAGGTGTTTAATTTGCATTTGCCTAATGGTGTTTATCATCTTTTCATACACTTTACTATCCATTTGCATATCTTTTTTGAGAAAGGTCTATTTGGATCCTTTATCCATTTTTTAATTGTGTTATTTGTCTTTTTCTGAGATCTTTCTATATTCTAGATACAAGTCCTTTATGAATTCTGTGATTTGTAAATATCTTCTCCCATTCTAAGGGTTGTCTTTTCATTTTCTTGATTGCATCCTTTGAGGAACAAGTTTTTAATTGTGATGAAATCCAATCTTTTTGTCACTTCTACTTTTGATGTCATATCTATGAAGGCCTTGCCTGATCCAAAGTCATAAGGATTTACTCCTATATTTTTTTCTAAAAGTTTTATAATTTAGCTCTTACACTTAGATCTAGGATCTATTTTAAGTTCGTTTCTACTGTGTGAGATAGAGGGTCAATTTTATTCTTTTGCATGTGGATATCCTGTTGTCTCAGGACCATATTCTTTTCCCATTGAATTGTTTTGACATTGTCAGGAAACCATCATTAAGGAGTTTTGTGTATGTGTGTGTGTGTGTATGTGTGTGTGTGAGACAGAGAGAGAGAGAGAGAGAGAGAGAGAGAGAGAGAGAGAGTGAGAGAGAGAGATGGTAGGGGGCAGATGAGGAATGACATGTTTTGAATGTCTAAATGTTAAGTGAGAAAAGGTCACCTGGCAGCCCTGAGCAAGTTGAAGAGGTCTGGAGCTGACAAAAAATGCCTAAATCCAGGACGAGTAAATGGCTAGTTATTGCTTTTAGTATGGAGGAAAAGTTGCTTAACTAGATGCTACTGAGTATAGATAGAAGAGAATAAATTTGTTAATAATTGGTTTTCTCTTCATGAAATTGTTGACAATGTGTAGGTGGGGATTAAGGATAAGTAACTCTAGATGTACACCCAGGTCTCTTACTCTCACATCTCAATGAAGGACATTAAGCGAAAAAGTATGTAAGTTAAGAGATGAAGAATACAAATAAGGAGAGAAATGAGCTGAGCAAACCAACTTTACTCCAATAAAAATTAATAAAATAATCTTAAAAAAATAAAAATAAACAGAAAAAGAAAAAGAAATGTGAGCTGATATTCAAGGGAGCACATGAAGAAACTTATTTCTAGGGAATGTTCCTTGAAGGAACAGAGCAAAAAGCCAAGGCAAAAGCTCAAGGGAGCCTTGATATTAGAGAAGACCAGTATCTAGGTCTGGGAAGGAAAAGATTCAAAAGAAGTTTGGTATCTAGCACAAGAATTAGCTCAAAATTCATTTCATCAAAAGGTTTTTTAAACATGAGGATGAATAAATCAAAGAGTTGGTCAATTCCATTCAATACAACTTGCATTTCTTTTCTGATTTGTACTTCTCTTAAGAGACCAGCGACTCCAAAATTCCAAGTCAAAAGTTACGCTGGGGTTTTTAGAATATCTTTTTATCTTCAAGTTCTCCTAACAAGTTTTCCTTTATCTTTCTTATTTCCTTCACCCCACCGCACACTTTTGAACCCCTACTTTATTCAAGCCCAATCCACGCTCCCTCACCCCTTAAATGTATCTTCATTTGCTTTTACAGATTCGGTTTTTGCACTTAAAATTCAGCTTATCACAGAGAAGTTTGTGAAAAATGGAACATGGTCTTTACAAAGAAACTCTGAGAAACTCAATTTACATTTGTTTGCCTAAATTAACTGGCAGATCAGGTACTGAAGAGCTGTTGTTGTGTAATGTATCTGCTCATCTACTTTCCATCAATCAATAGCTATTCCATGACGTTCGATTTTATTCTTTTACAGGCAATGGAAGATGCAGTAATTTGTATTTTGGGTAGATCTGTTGGGTGACCGGGTAGTTGGAGGCTTGGAAGTGCACAATGCTGAAATCAGGGAGATCCATTCAATGACTATTGAAACAGTCCAGATGAAACTATAAAAACTAAGGCAGTAGAGTGAGAATATGAAGGAACTGATGAAACAAGTTGCTAAGACGGAATGATTAGGCTGTGACAGCAGCATATTGGAGGAAGGAAGAAGGAGGAATCTAAGATTGATTTTTTTTCTTTTTTAAATTTTTTTATTGAAATATAGTTGATTTACAATGTTGTGTTAGTTTCAGGTGTACAGTAAACCTATTCAACCATATGTATATATATATGTATTATATATAATATATATATTATATATAATACATATATATATTCTTTTTTTATATTCTCTTCCATTATACATTATTACAAGATATTGAGTATAGTTCCCTGTGCTATACAGTAAATTCTTGTTGGTTATCTACTTTATATAGAGTAGTGTGTATATTTTAATCTCAAACTTCTAAGATTGATTTTTGCATTAAGCTATTGGAAAGATGGTGAGGCTCTTCACCAAGGTGGGGAATTATGGAGATAAAGCAATTTGCTGAGGGAAAGAAAAATGCACATTTGTTGTTGTTTTTTAAACCAAGTTAGCACTTTCTGGATATCATTCATATGAGATTAATAAATTCTGGATCCCAAGTAAGCTGTAGCTACTATATTTTACTCTAGATTTGTGAGTCAACACACTATGCGAGGGTTAAAGCCATGGGATACAATTATAGCCCTAAGGAGTATATATGGAATGATAGGAAACAAGAGGCTGGAGAATAACACTCTGAACTCTTTAAGGCCAGGGATCATTTCTGTATTCATATGTGTATATCTAGAGTGTAGAACAATACACAGAATGTACTAATTATTTAGAATTGGCTTGTGGAAGGAAGAAAGTACATGACTTCCTTTTCAGGGATCAGATCACCAAAAGAAAGTAATATAGACTCCTCTTTATCTCCAGCAAGTCTCTCTGGCTGTAGACCCTGGAGTTCTTATTTTTGTATCTTCTCATGACCCCCAGTTGGTTCACTAGAATAATCTGCCTGGACCCTGATCTTGTTTTTATGACGGCAATACTAGCCTTTCTAAAAGGGGGCAGTGTTTTATGACTTCTGGACTGAAACTGTTTTTCTTTTCTCCCACAGGAGGGGAAAAGTGTCCCAGAAAAGAATATATGGATGGGGGTGGGGTGGGGAGTGTCAGTCACTTTGTCTTGTGAACTGTGGTATGAGCCCTTATGGGAATCATAGTGTAGGGAAGATGGGATATTGAGCAGTTAGCAGATATGGGTCACTGATCTGGGTATTAAGGATTCGTGATCAGCAGGAATGGGCAAGTGTCTACGGTAAGAGAGTTGGGCAAGTTCTCAAAGTCAGTGGGGGATGTGGAGTAAAAAGAGTCTCAGGATTGGTGATTCTCTTCCTGTGTCCTCACATTACTTTTATTACTGAAAACTTGGTTATTGTGCTACAGAAATTGCAGTCTGAGCCATATTCTGCCTGTCGATCTCATCACTGGGAGTGTTTTGACTCACTTGCCTCTTCAAATTCTGAATCAATTCTGGGAGTTGTAGCATTATGACCCATGCTTTCCATCACTGTAGAAGGAAGAACTCAAGTCTTGCCCTCAGGCCATGTAATACCCATACCCTAGATCATGGAATTTCTAGAGTTTTTCCATACTTAGTCACTCAAAAGCCTCTCCTGTGGGGTTAATGTCAGGTTAGATTGTCCTTCTCTGACTTCTTTTAGCTCTTTCTATACTCACCTTCATGTCCTCTGTGAAGCCTTGGCTTTAGCTGAGGAGGCAAAGAGTCTGTTCCTTTGAACTATAGGAAAGACTCAAGACAAATTGAACTCTAGGTACTGAGAGTTGTACTGCACTTCAGCAAGATGTTCTGCACTTATTATATCCAAAGTCTTTAAGAAGTAAAACTAGGACAGACTGGCATCTGATATAATAGTGTGTTATTATAATATATCAATTATCTCCTGAGTCAGACCTACAAGATAGTGGAGAAAGGGGTATCTCTTTTTAGGTAGGAAAGAGGCTGGGATCAGGAGCTACCTTCATTCTTAGGCAGTCAACCACATTCTCTCTTGTAGTCCCCCAATATCTCCAGTATAAACCAGGAAATGTACTTGGAACAAGCACAGGGAAATGGCAATTTCAGGTCTGCACTTCATTGAACAAGCCCAGAGACACTGCTTTTTGCTGTGCAAATGTCCAGTTTGGTAGGTCGCTGGAAAGCCCATTTCTGTGAACAAACTCTCTACAATTTTTCTTTCTTCATGTTTGTGTAGTACATTTAATTTCACCAAAGACTTTCAAGCCATTATTCAATTTTCATGACAACCCAGGAAAATAAAATGGCAGAGATTATCATCTTCTTTAAGAGATTATAGCTGAAGCATGAGCTCCAAGAAAAATAAAACAGAAGTCTAAATATGAGGCATCTACCATTCTAAATGAATTGGATTTACTTTAACATATTTTATTCATTAATTAATTTTTCTAACATTGAATTTCTAGTCCCATTCCCAGGGGTATAAATGAGGGCTAATTGGGACATGGCAGGAAACTGTACTTACCATCATTAGCCATAGGGAAATATAAATCAAAACCACAGTAAGCTACCATTTCACACCCACTAAGAGGGTTAGAATTTTAAAAAAATATTAATAACAACAAATGTTATAGAGTATATGAAGAAATTGGGAGTTTCATACATGCAAGTAGAAATGTAATTTGGTATAGTCACTTTGGAAAACAGCCTGGCATGTTCCTCAGACAGGTAAACGTAGTTACCATATGACTCAGCATTTCTACTCCTAGGTATAAACCCAAGAGAAATTAAAACATAATTCTACAAATACTTGCACATGAATGTTCATAGCAGCATTATTTATAACAGCTGCAAAGTAGAAATAATTTAAATGTCCTTCTACTTATGAATGGATAAACAAAATGTGGTATATCCTTACCGTGGCATATTGTTCAGCTATCAAAAGGAATGAAGTACTGATACATGCAGCAACATGCATGAACTTTGAAAACATGCAAAATGAAAGAAATCAGTCACAAAAGATCACACATTGTATGATTCCATTTATTTCAAATGTCCAGAACTGGTAAATCTATAAAGAGAGAAAGTAGATTAGTGGTTGCCTAGGGCTGGGGGTGGGATGAGAGAAAAATGTGAATGATTGCTAAGGGGATACATTTTGTTGGGGGCAGGGGAGTAATGGTAATGTTCTAAAATGAATTGTGATAGTGGCAGATCTATGAATATAATACCAAAAATATTGAATCATACACTTGAAATAGGTGAATTGTATGGTATATAAATTGTATTTCAATAAAGTGCTAATTTAAATTTTAAAAAAGGGAGAAAAGAGACTGGACTTACCTCCTGCAGCAGAAAGAAATGTGGGCTGCTGGCCTCTCAATCTCTTCTTATCTCATGGCTGAATTCCTTTATCCAAGGGATTAATCCCTTTATCCAAGGCTTCAGGCCTCCCCCTCCCATCTCATTCAGCTTTCTGGGTCAGGGTCTGCTGGACAATGGCCTTTGCACAGCCACTTCATGGCCCGAGATCAGCTTTTCTATGTTTCTCCCCAAGCTTGGATTACACTTTAAATCTGCAAAATTCCCTACATGTCTCTACCCAACCCCAGCCAACTGCTGAAGTCTGGTGGGTGAGGTGAAACCCTCTGAAGGGAAGATGAAGGCTGCCTGGCTTCACTCACCTATACTTTCACATGCAGAAAAGGACAGAAAGTAAGGAAAGCTTCTGGGGGTGGGGAAGTATCTTGAAGCAACAGGAGGAGCCAGAAACACCTCCTATAGAGCCAATTCAAATACATTCAGTCATTCCAAGTCTAGAACTCTGCAGCACCAATCAGAAAGTGGGAAGAGGAAGAAATGTGTGTCCTGAGCAAGAAAGAACTGTGTCAGGATTTTAAAGAACAGCAGGTACAACAGGCTTTAATAATACCAGAGGCCAATAGATAGTGATATTGAGGTCTCAGCCTCAGTGATCTTTGCTTTTCCATCACAATTTAAAACAAAGAAAACACGCCTACATCCCACCTATTAAAAGTAATTAGGAGAGTTGAATTGAAGCATTATTGAAGTGTGGTTAATAGTGAGTTAAGCATTGATTAATTTTGGTTTTGTAGCTTACTCTCCCCCCTATATTAAGGAGTCATTAGGTCCATATTGTTTTTAGGATCCAAATATGTTTATAAGCACTCTAAAAGTTATGGAGTCTAACATTGTGTAGTGAAGGCATAAAAGAGCCTGGGAAAACCTGACTGCCTTGTGGAGAATAGGTGAAGTCCATCTCGTCCAAAAGGGGACTGGAATGTTGGGGTGATGCCCCAGGAATCAAGAGACTGCTCCCCTACTCCAGAGAAGACCAGCCCCTCCCCCAGCCTCCACATCTCCATTCTCACACCTCCCTCCTCATAATACTCCCCACCACTCACTGCTATGAGACCATTGGGAACTATGCTATTATGTATCTTATCCCTGTTTTGTCAGATGCAAGAAGCTCATGATTCAAGGTCATCACTCAGATCCTCATCTCCATAAGGCTCCGGATATCCCTAGTTTTGATTCCATATATCATCCGTCTCCAACTTTTGAAATCCTTTACTGAGTAACCTGTGACTCATATTCAGCCATCAGCAAAATGCCCTGTATTATCAACTTCTCCTTGGAGCGTTCTCTTTACTTTCTTTTTTTTGCCATACGCGGGCCTCTCACCGTTGTGGTCCCTCCCGTTGCGGAGCACAGGTTCCGGACGTGCAGGCCCAGCGGCCACGGCCCACGGGCCCAGCAGCTCCGCGGCACGTGGGATCCTCCCGGACCGGGGCACAAACCCGCGCCCCCTGCATCGGCAGGCGGACTCCCAACCACTGCGCCAACAGGGAAGCCCCTCTCTTTACTTTCTTGGCTAACTGAAACCTGTATCTCCATAGTACACTTGTTCATTCTCTCCCACACTTCTCAGATCTCCTGGCCTGGAGGTCACCCCTGCACCTTATCACTAATCCCTTCCTTCTATTAAAATATAAAACCCTAGCATCTTTATGTCACTTTATCATACTACACTTCTCACTAATTGTCCATATTCCTGTTACCTACTAATTCCTGTTTTTTCCTTCTTTCCCAGGTGGCATCTGCTTCTGCTTCTGAATCTTTGTCTTTATCTCTCTTCTCTCTCCCCTCCCCTCCCCTCCCCTCCCCTCCTCTCTTCTCCTTTCCTCTTCTCTCCATAATTATTCTCTTATCATGATCCTTGATGACTTCAGTACTGATGTAGATGATCCTTGCTTATTCTGAACTTCAGTTCTATTCGCCACTTCTCCAAAAATGAGCATGTCTTTCATTTTCATCCTTCCCCAGTCTCTCACTCCCATGGACTTGCAGCACTTTAAGTCTCTCAACTTATTCAAGGCTATTCAGACCGAAGAGTTAAGGACCAAAGGGAAGAATATGAGGTGAGGTAGAAGCAGTTACCAAAATTTGCTAAAATGGAACAGACATCTTAGGTTTGTTTAATTCAAATCATAATTGATATGGACATAGATAGGCAAATACATTTTTTAATAAACTTTCTCATTAATAAAACTAGCATAAATAAAGGATGGTGACCATCAATAGGCTGTGACACCTGGAAACTCACACACAGAAAAGTATTATCTGAAGTCTTTTGATGTTTGTTCTAGGGCTAAAGTTTAAATTAATGAGATTGAGGGCTGTGAGGCTTTGAAAAGTGCAAGTGGGATGGGGAAGGAACTGTTCTAGCTTTTTCTTCTTACTGTTCTTTCAATTTCAATTCTTCGGAGATTTGTCAAATTGAAAGGTAAAGCCATCATTCATTAGGGCATTCTCAGAGATACTTGAGAATAACTCTTTAGATAATGATAGGGGAGGGCTGAGATGGAGACTTGAAAGAGTGATAGGGACTCCATGAGAAGAAATATTTCAAACCCCTGGATACTTTTTTTATATAAACTATGTCATACCTGCTTGATTATACCTCCTTTATTCAATCTCCCTCTCAGATTCTTAACCCTCAATCCACAAGGAAAGGCTCCCTTGCGGTGTTTCTTACATAAAAAAGGGAAGATTTGGGCTTCCCTGGTGGCGCAGTGGTTGAGAGTCCGCCTGCCGATGCAGGGGACGCGGGTTCATGCCCCGGTCCAGGAAGATCCCCTATGCTGCAGAGCGTCTGGGCCCGTGAGCCATGGCCGCTGAGCCTGCGCGTCCGAGCCTGTGCTCCGCGATGGGAGAGGCCACAACAGTGAGAGGCCCGCGTACCGCAAAAAAAAAAAAACAAAACTCTAGATGGGATCAATAGCAGAATAACTTTCCTGTTCTCCATTTTTTTATACTCTCATCCACATATATATGGGTCCTCCAGGGGAATGTAAAAGGCACAAAATCCATTGTAGAGTTTATGAATGCGGATCCTGGGGCTTCACTCTGAAAGGCAGTATTAGAGTACTGGGCCATCTCATTATTCCAACAGGTCCACTGTGAGTCCACCAATGTGTTAAGAATTTTCACAGGCACTGCCCCACTTTTTTTGTCCTAATTTGTCAATCCTTACATAATTTTGAGAAGTAGGAACTATATTATCACCTTTTTATAGATATTAAGTTCCTTGTTCAAAGTCCTTTATCTGGTAAGTGAGGGCATGACCTCGAAACCTAGGTAGTCTGAGAGGTGGGCACACACAGCCACACACAAGCAAGCACAGAGCTTACATGCAAATGTAAAACAAAAGTATACCATGAGGCAGTGTTAGCTTACAGGCCTAGGCAGTTAATATAATCTTCTTTATACTCTTCCCTTGAGAGTGAGAAGACAGCGTGTTAGGGTCCCTCAGGCCCTAACTATTTACCTCTTCTCCATGGAAAAAGGTTCAGAAAAAAAATCAATAACTGAGCAGGGAATCAACCTATCAGTCCTTTCCTTCCCCTTCCCCTTATTTCTTTGGTTGGCGTGCCTGCTCATCTTGCAGATTTTCTGTGTGTCTTTCACCATAATTTTTCTGCTTTCCACGTGGCCCAATAACCAACTAGGTGAGTGCTGGCTATTTGAGGAGTTTGGTTGGGACTACGATTTGGAGAAAAAGGAGGAGGCAATGAAAAGCTCAGGGTTCCATTTCCCAGGAGCCATGGATTGAGAACTACAACATTCTTTCCTGAGCAACTCCCATTTTTAAGCTGAGGTCATGGTCTCCTGTACTTGGATATACGCTCCAAATGATTAGAACAGGTTAACAGTTATACAGCTGGGTAAGAATGGCCATGGTAAGTTTTGTTCAGGCAATTTCTGTCAGACATGGGACAAGGACCCATAGCCCTAACTTGAGGAGTGGCTTTAAGTGTGTGGATACTCTTGTAAGTTTTTAATACACCTGTCTATTTCTGTCCTCTTCTTCACTGTGTGGTCTGACTGCTGGTGATAATACAGATGATATAAAATATTATCTAATAAAAGGAAGTAAATCTTATTATATGCTTACTAAATTTCAGACACTGAACTAAGGAGTGGTTTGGGGGGGCATGTCTTGTTTTGTCCTAAAAAATAACTAAGAATTAGAGATATTAGGCCCTTTTCAAAAATGAGGAATCCAAGGATCATTTAGTTCAAGTAAGCTTGCCCAAGTTCACACAGTTAGTAAATTATGGAACTGGAATTAATATGCCAGCTTTTGGGCTCCACTGCATATACTCTGTGCCAATATTTTATTGAAATACTCTGGGCACCTGTGTGTGTGTGTATCATAATATCATAATCACATTTAATAAAATCAACACTAATTACTTTATATCATATAATACCTAGTTCGTGTTTAAGTTTTCCCAATTATACGTTATCTTCTATTCCTGGTTTATTTAAACAGAATCCAATCAAGAATTGCATTTGGTTGTTCATTCTCTTTTTTTTTTTTTTTTTTTTATTGCTTTGCCAGGCAAAGGGGGCCACAGAGGGCTCCTGCCTCGAAAACCTATGTGTCCCAATCTGGGGGGGATTTTATTTAATTTATTTTTTATACAGCAGGTTCTTATTAGTCATCAATTTTATACACATCAGTGTAGACATGTCAATCCCAATCGCCCAATTCATCACACCACCATCCCCACCCCCCCGCAGCTATCCCCCCTTGGTGTATCTAAATGTATTTTACTTTAGAAAAGTATTTTCCTCCTTCAAGTACCCTTTTAATAGCGATGACTTGCTGAAAAGACCAGACTGTTTTGTAGATTATCCCACATTGTACATTTGTCTGACTGTAAAATGACAAGCCTCAGAATTAACTATGTGTGCTCATGTGTGTGTTTGTAAATGCTTTTGGATGACTGTAGAAACATCTGTTGTGTTTGAGTGCATGAGGATATAAAAAAATAGAGGAGGGCTTCCCTGGTGGCGCAGTGGTTGAGAGTCCGCCTGCCGATGCAGGGGACACAGGTTCGTGACCCGGTCTGGGAAGATCCCACGTGCCGCGGAGCGGCTGGGCCCGTGAGCCATGGCCACTGAGCCTGCGCGCCCGGAGCCTGTGCTCTGCAACGGGAGAGGCCGCGGCAGTGAGAGGCCCGCGTACCGCAAAAAAAAAAAAAAAATAGAGGAGATCTTTCCTCACATATGTATGAAGAAAACATGACTTCACACAAGCTGGAAGAGCTGTGATTCAAAGTATATGATTTCAGGGTGCTGACGCCACGTATTGTTTGAGTATGTGAGCAGCACAGAAGAGGGATTTTTGACACAGAAGCTGCACAACCTAATCAGATCTCTACTCTTGGCAATAGGTGAGTTCCATGTCCCCAGTGGATAAGAGAATCGAGTGAAAGTGATGACTGAGAACACAGATACTCAGCATATAAGGGGCTGGTTTGTGGGCCACTGTCTGAACTCTGCACTGTGTTCCCAGAGCCCAGACCATATGAACTATGGAGACACTGTAGGGGAGGGTTTGAGTTGCTATAAAAAACTGATTTTACTTTTAGATAAGGGAAGGTCAGAAAGAACAGAGGACCTGGTTTCTCTTTAGAAAAAGCATTAACAGGAGACACTAAGTGTTGGCCTGGGAGATGGAAGGTATGGTTAGCTGGGCCTAAGAATGTGGTAAAAGTGAGTCTAGGGATAAAGTGGAACATGAGTTTTGGCCTTGTCACATTAGGAATCTGAGGCACGTGGCCATCACAGGCTTCCTCTTAGTGCTAATCCTGGGGGTCCCTGGCCTTGCTGTATGGTTGGTTATCTCTAGATTAGAAATCACTTTCTACATAGATTCATTATTGGAGAAGGAAGAAGGTTTAAGAACCTAGTCTTTTTTTTTTGCACATAACGTTCTTTAACCATAACTTGAACAGCTGAGTCACAAATATCCTTATCCAGCAAACAATGGGAGTCTACGGCTGCCCGCACCCCTACTGCCCTCCTCTCCTGCCCTTAAGGGAACAGCTCACCTTTGTACCCACCTGGGAAGCAAATCATTTTTTATACAATTTTTAAAGGTTACACTTCATTTACAGTTATTACAAAATATCGGCTGTATTCCCCGTGCCGTATGATATATCCTTGCAGCCTCTTACACCCAGTAGCTTGTACCTCCCACTCCCTCACCACTATATTGCCTCTTCCCTCCTCTCCTCACTGCTAACCACTAGTTTGTTCTCTATATCTGTGAGCCTGCTTCTTACTTATTTATTTTTGCGGTACGCGGGCCTCTCACTGTTGTGGCCTCTCCCATTGAGGAGCACAGGCTCCGGACGCGCAGGCTCAGCGGCCATGGCTCACGGGCCCAGGTGCTCCACGGCACGTGGGATCTTCCCGGACTGGGGCATGAACCCGTGTCCCCTGCATTGGCAGGCGGCCTCTCAACCACTGCGCCACCAGGGAAGACCCCTATGCATTTACTTTTAAACCCACACCAATTAGGTTTTCTGTCCTCACCACTTTTCCAAATTGGCCTCATCATGGCCCTCAATCTAACCTGTCTCTCTTGTTCAAATCCAGTGATCAGTTCTCCGTCCTCATCTTACTGACCTACCAGGATCACTTGACACAGTTGGTTACTCTCTCCTTTTTTTGAAACTCTTCTCCTTCTTCATTTGGCTTCTTTCTCTCTCTAACTTCTTTTTCTGACTTAATGTTTTATTTCTTCTCAATTTCCTTTGCTGAATTCATCTAATCCTCCAGACTTCTAAATATTGTACTATCCATGACTCAGTTTTTTCTTACCTCTATCCTTTTACTATGCTCACTAATTGCACAATTCTAAATACTCTGTTGATGCTGATGAACTCTAGACTCACAATGTTGAACTACCTTCCTACACTTTTATTTGGATGTGAAATAGACATCTTAAATATATGTAAAACTGAACTCAATTTTCCATTTAACAACCTTATTTCCTGGTCATTTTTTTACCTCAACAAATAGCCAATCCATTCTTTGAATTTTTCTGGGGGATAATAATAATGGGGAAAAAAATAAAAAGTTTATTTCATCCTGAACCTTTCTTTCATACTCTAGATCCTACCCATTAGAAAGTCAATATGTTGAAATATAAATAAAGAATTCATGGCTAATGTTGAATCAGAGAGGAAACAGGAACATATGGTGCCAGGAAGTGGCTCAACTGGCAGGTAGCTGAATTTGGGTTTTCATGGGCACACAAGGGATTAAGGAGCTTTTCTTAATTGTCCAATCCCAGCCTGAGTCTCCACATACCACAAAGCAGCTGTGTGAAAGCAAAACTCTTGGCTTGAGAAGGAAGTGTCAGCCCAGGCCCCTCACTATGAAGAAGGCAATTGAGACAAAGGAAATAGAAGAGTTGAAGGGTTGGGGGAAGATGAAGCCCCCAGGGATTCAGAACACCTTGGAGAAGTCTCAAAAGTCCATTGTATGAGGCTGTGATGTCGGTGCTGAGGTCACAGAGGAGACCTGATGGAGTGAGTTCTGGCTTAGAAGGCTTCAGTGGTGGTTGTTCAGCAAGATGAGGGCAGTTTCGAGCCTTGTATAAGAGGAAGGACGGGGCCACAGCTAATTGGTATGTTTCCCCAAACTGGGCCCTTCATGCTGCCCTTGCCCCTTCACTCATCAACTGTAGACCTCTTTCCCAGGGCCTCAGGTTTCCCTCCCATGACCCCCGACATCTCTCAAACCCAAAATCTTCCCAAAGCATCCTATCCCAGGGACGTCATAACCCCTTCCATGTGGACCTGCAGTCCCCCCACCCTGAGATCCCAGATCCTCTTCCTGCTCACCTTTCCTACTTTCACCACTGCCCAAAAGGCTGATCTCGGTCTCCCATCCCCATCCCCCTAGCTGTGTTCCTACAGACCTGGGCCTCCTGCTGCCCACCATGGCCAAAAGTGGAGAGGCCCTGCCACAGGGCAGCCCGGTGCTGGTCCAGGATCCTCACCTCATCAAGGTGACAGTGAAGACGTCCAAGGACAAGGAGGATTTCTCAGTTACAGACACTTGCACCATCCAGCAGCTGAAGGAAGAGATATCCCAGCGCTTTAAGGCCCACCCTGATCAGCTGATCCTAATATTTGCTGGCAAAATCCTCAAGGACCCTGACTCACTGGCACAGTGTGGGGTCCGAGATGGCCTCACTGTCCACCTGGTCATCAAGATGCAGCGCCGTACTGTGGGCAGTGAGTGCCCAGCTGCTTCGGTCCCTATCCCAGCCCCAAGCCTTGGATCACTCCCTCAGCCAAGCTCCATTTACCCAGCAGACAGGCTACCCACCTTTAGCTTAGGTGTCCTCACAGGCCTCAATGGGCTAGGCCTGACCTCTGGTAGTTTCCCCGACCCGCCAAGCTCACTGATGTGGCAGCATGTGTTTGTGCCTGAGTTTGTGGCTCAGATCATTGATGACTCCTTCATCCAGGGTCTGCTGTCCAACACAGGCCTGGTGCGCCAGCTGGTTCTTGACAACCCCCATATGCAACAGCTGATCCAGCACAACCCTGAGATTGGGCACATTCTCAACAACCCTGAAATCATGCGGCAGACAATGGAGTTTCTATGCAAACCTGCCACGATGCAAGAGATGATGCGTAGCCAGGACCGGGCACTCAGAAACCTGGAGAGCATCCCTGGTGGCTACAATGTGCTCCGTACCATGTATACAGATATCATGCACCCAATGCTTAATGCAGTGCAGGAGCAGATCGGTGGCAATCCCTTTGCTACCACCACTACTGCTAATGCTACCACCAGTAGCAGCCAACCTTCAAGGATGGAGAATCGTGACCCTCTCCCCAACCCCTGGGCTTCCACATTTGCAGGCTCAGCTGGTAGGAGAGGCAGGAGGCCTGGGGACCAGGAGGTATCCGAACTTAGAAACAGGGTTTGCAATATTCTAGGTAATATAAGGCTCTATGACTATCTCCAGCAACTACATGAGAGGTCCCTGTCCCTGAGAACCTATCTGCAGGGGATTGCATCTACCCTCAGCCCAAGCCAAGAACCACCACCAGGAAGCCAAGTTCCCCCAACTTCACCCTCATCCCAGGAACTTGAGTCAGGCCAGCCTCTCCCCAGGGAGTCAGTAGAAATCAAGGGGAAGCCCTCCTGCCCCGCATTCTTGAGATATCCCACAGAGAGCAGTGCTAGAAAACCTGGAAGCCAAGATGGTGCAGGGAATGGCTCCACTGCCCACGGCACCAGCATGCCTGATCTTGTCTCCAGGCTGGAGTGTGCTGCCAACAAGGCCCCATTTGTTCCTTCCCCACCTTCACCCACGGCAGTTACCGCTGGAAGCCCTGAGCATGTCTGGCTGCCGCCACCAGCTTACCCAAGCTCTCTGAGGCCCGCCAGAATGAATGAGGCCCCACAGTTGCAGGACGAAATGCGCTGGCAGCTGCCACTGCTGCTGCACCTTCAGGCAGCCATGGCAAACCCTCGTGCCATGCATGCCTTGCTGCAGATTGAGCAGGGTCTGCAGATCCTGGCTACTGAAGCCCCTCGCCTCCTCCTTTTGTTCACGCCTTGCCTAGCAGGGCTGGGAAGTACGGCAGGAAGTACAGAGCCTCGAGAGGGTGCCCTTATGCCCGCGGATCCTCCCCTAGCCCCAGGTCCTGAAGTTCCCTCAGCACGAGGCTCTGTGGTGCTGGGCCTCCATTCCATGCCCTTCCTCCAGATGTTGCAAGCCCTAGCTGGCGCCAATCCCCTGCAGCTGCAGCCCGAGACCCACTTCCGGGTGCAGCTAGAGCAATTGCGGGCCATGGGCTTTCTGAATCCTGAAGCCAATCTGCAGGCCCTCATTGCCACCGGAGGTGACGTAGATGCTGCTGTGAAGAAGCTGAGGCAGTTGTCGGAGACCTAGTTGTTCAGACCGTATCTTTTCCTCTGTGCTTTTTCCCCCATATCCCCTACCTTAACTCCCCCATTCTTGAATGCAGCTGCACTATGAACCAAATTTACTATGATGCTCTTTACGGTGGAGACAATGTTGTTCCAGAATCATTGGGAAGAATGAGAGCCAGAACAGGGTAGGGGTGCTGTGAGTGACCCAGCCATCCCTGCCACTGTACCACTGTACCATCGTGGGATCCCAGTCTGAGCTCTGCTAATGCCTATCTTGAGATGCAATTACATCCAATCTCCCGTGTCATCTGCTGCCTGAGTCTGATTTTTTTGTGGGCTATGAGAAAAGGGGAGGGTGTATAGGAGAAGAGGTGGTGGTAAGAGCTGTCTCTACATGGATGGGAGGGCTTGGATGGGAAACCAAAACGTTTCAAGTTAGAAGATTCAGAGGCACGGGGAACAGAGGAGGGTGAGTTGAAGACTGCAGCTTTCCTGGTGTCCTTCCAAAGGTCCCCCCAGATTTGGTGTCCTGTAGGAGCTGCCACCATGCACTCTGTGTTCTTTGGGGCTCTCTACCATCAGGCAGACTGAAAAGTGGGCACAGCTTCTTATTTTTACTGCCTCTGAACATTATCCTACAGGGGGCTCTCACTTTTGGGATTTGATTCTGATCTCTGAGTGGATAGCAATAGAGCAAGAATCAGGCTGAGTTCTAAGATTCCCTGATCTCACCAAGTTTACAAAGTTACTGTCCCTGGTAGCCAGATTTATAGTTGATTCCACTGCCACGGACCCAGCTTGTTCTGGATTTTGTCTTTCTTGCAATATCTGGCTCAGAAATTGAGGACCTACCCTGTGCTCAGCGTTCTGCTAGGGATTAGGAGTTCAATGTGAGTAAAAAAGGCATGGTCCTGCCCTCATGAGTGTATGATGGTAGCTGGAACTATTCAAACAGTACTAATTATATATAATCACAAACTATGATAAGTGCTATAAAAGATGGGGAACTGTGAAATAGCGTAACAGAGGCTTGGTCTAGTCTGTGGAGAGAGGGAAGGGTTCTGTGAGCAGGTTCTTCAATCTAAAATCTGAAAAGTGGTAAGAATGAAGTAGGTAAAGATTCGAGAGGGGAGGGAAAAGTATTTCAGCAGAAGAACCATTATGTACAAAGGTGCTGAGGCAGGGTGTGCATAGCACACAGGAGGTGCTCTCAGCATCTCAGACTAAATTCTCATTTGCACTCATGGATGCTTCTCAATACCCATGTGCTTCTGGGGCAAAAGTGTTACAATTCATGAATCAAGTGAGCGAGTCATGCCTTCCAGCAAATAAATGTGCCAGTGGGCTCACACAGGTAAACACACTATGGACTAATACACTAACACAAAATGCATATTCACCCTTTTTTTTTTTTTTGCGGTATGCGGGCCTCTCACTGCTGTGGCCTCTCCCATTGTGGAGCACAGGCTCCGGACGTGCAGGCTCAGCGGCCATGGCTCATGGGCCCAGCCGCTCTGCAGCATGTGGGATCTTCCCGGACCGGGGCACGAACCTGCGTTCCCTGCATCGGCAGGCGGACTCTCAACCACTGCGCCACCGGGGAAGCCCAGGGCTTTTATCTAAAACAAATTAAATTTGGATTCTTTAATTGTTGATGATCTGCTGTGGTATTTCCATTATTAACACTAAAGTCACCCGTTGGAAATAGTGAGTTATTATTTTTTCCCTCAATTTATAATGTCAGCATCTTTAGGTACTGTTAGCACTACCTACTGAGGTACCTCTGCCTCTGGTCACTCTGTTAATTCTTTACGATGGAATTTTATACCTCTAGGCTATAACTCAGGTTTTTACAGTTTGGTCAGTTTCCCTACTAAAATATTAAAATCTTAAAATCCTATACTCACATGTTCTTTTGAATGTTTGTATTTTATTTTAAAAAAAACCACGAATATAAAAGACCCTGGTTCCTGGGAAAAGCCTATGAGAACTGAGGAATAAACATCAGAACATCAGAATGTGGTGTGCACGTCACAGTCATGTGCTAGTGCCCTGTATATACTAGAAATGCGGTGAAATAAATCCAGAACAAGGTTCTTACTTCAATATCCATGGTGGTCTATAGCTAGGGCCAGCAAAAAGAAGGGTTCAATCACAATTCTGACCACTAAGTGCCTCTGAAAAAGGCAGCCCCCTGGGTAGCCACTTTTCTGAAATATGGTCATTTGGCTCTTTTCCTGCTTCGTGTTCAATGGCTGGAGCTCCAGGACCAATGGTGGTAAGGCAAAGCTTTCTCCACCCCCATGTCTCTCCCATCACATTCTAGTACCTCCTCTGAGAGCCCTCAGTTGTTGCGTCAGCGATGTACTTCTTTCTTTGTTATTCTCTATTGCATCAACCTTTCATTTCTTTCATAGCAGTTACATAAAGTTGTAATTATTTATTGTTGCATTTAAAATTTCTTTATTTGCCTTCCCTCTTAAAATAGAAGCATCACAGAGGCAAAGAATATATGCAGTGGTAGATCCTTGGTAACTAGTACTCACTAAAATATAGGGGCTTTCCATTAAATAAATGAATGAATGAATAAATAAATAATTTTCATTAACTAACTAAATAAAGCAGAATAGATGTTTTCTATCATTAAAACTCAATGCCCAGTGATAGAACAGTAACATATCAAGAAAAGTGCTCCTCTAGGGATTTGAGTTTAATTTTTTCTAAAATGACTCTGACCTGATGATCTGGCCACTTTAGTTTAGTCTACATAGATAATATATGTATTTCTGTCTCACTTTTCTGTAGCAGTTCCAGTCTTGGCCAGTCAGTATAAGAGGTAGATATGTTCTTCACCTATTTGATGTCTCATAGCATTAATAATCCAAACTCTGAAATTTAGGGTTCGCTATAAAAGACTGAGACTGTCAAGGATAGGAATAATACATAATAACTACCTTCATGATTACTGTTGTCATGGTTGCTTTTAAGTCACTGTTTGGTAGCCTGTAGCATTTTCTTCTTATTTTCTCCGTTTTTCTCCAGGAGCCGCATGTAGATGCTGTACAAGCCACAAGATGGCAGGAGTGGTTTATGGAACCGCTGACTCAGCTGGGGCCATCCAGAGGGCACTTTGAGGGAAGAACTTGTAGACCCCATACAAGGAGGGTTGGAGGTGGGAAACCAAGGTCTCTTTCCCCACTTCTTTTTCCCGAGGGAAGATGCTAAAAGTAAGTCCCTTTTCTTTCCATTGTTGACAGCAAAGACAACAAGGTCATTACTCTTAAAAAAAACATTGGCTTCCTTGGAGTCTTAGTCTGTATTCACGTTAACCCAAGATGCACACAATCTAACAATGCTCTTCGTGTAGGATGATGGAAACAGCCCCACACAGCTCCTGGCTCCAAAAACAAGACTGTATGCTTGAGTATTTTTATACATGTGTATGTACGTGTGTTGAAAAAAGGGCAGAGGGATTGTAAATAGGGATTCTCTCTAAGGAAGGTACGAAGGTAATGGTGAGGGGTCTTTCACTTTATATTAACATGTATGAAGTATATCTATTATGTTATATTTGTATCATGGAACTATTTAAGGTATTCACGGAAATTTTAAAAGACTCAATTATTTACTGGTTACATGATCTTAAAAGATTTTCTCAAATTATCATATTTTATTTTTTTATTAGTAAAAATAAGATTAAAAAATATGTTTCATAGAGTTTTATTGAGGAATATTGAATGTAAATCTCCTAATAGTGCTGCATGTGGCTCACAGTGGCTGCTAAAATACCACTGCTAATGGATTTCTACTAACTATTAATTATCATTTTGTGCCTACCACCCCACATGCATGCACGTACGTATCATCTTCTATCATGTTGGCCTCATGCAGTGCTAGGTAATAAGCACGTGCTTAGCTTATATTTGTGAATGAATGAATACCTACCTTTAAAAACTTCATCCTCCCTAAATGTCTAATCCTAGATCCTGGTCATATAGCCATATATATTTTGATATCCCAAGCACTCTAGCACAGATTCTACTTCAAAGGCACTTAACAAATGTTGGTAAATGAACATCTGTCTAATCTGGTTCACATGACTGACCCATGATGTAGGCTTCTTACAGGTCTATACTAGATTTGTGAGGGCCACAAGGAAGGCAAAAGTTTCTGAGTAGATGCTTCTAACATCCTCAGAGAAGAGTTCCCCTGAATCTTCATGAGAATGTGCAAATTCAACATTCTACTCCCAAGAACACTTTGGCCTACAGAGGAAAGCCACCACTAGCTCTGTAAGTTTGGTTCTTCCTGTTTCTAAGCATAACACCTTAAGTCACTCAGTCTCTGGGAACCTCAAAAATCTTGTGATAAATAGGACTAAAACTTCCGCCAGGTCCTGTTTTTCTCACAGGGTCCTTGTAAGAGTAGAATACAAGTCTTTCCATTAGAATATCTTACATACTATTGAGCATTGTGCTTGTAAGCAAAGTTTTGCAAAGTCCTTGCTTTCTGTGGCAGGTCAGACCAGGTCTCTACTCATCCTGAATATCCAATAATCCCATTTTCACAAAATGTCTAATAATAACAATAATAGTAATAATAATAATAACTAAAACATCTATAATATTTACTATGGGCCAGGAACGATTAGGTGCATTACATGTATTAATGCATTTCATCATTAAAACAATCTAACACACCAAAGAGACCAAAGCACAGAAAGATGAAATGATTTGCCAGAGTACACAGCCAGTAAGTGGAAACTGACATTCTAAACCAGACCATTTGATTCCAAAAGTACTGCACTAGTTTATGTATAGAGAAGCATGAAACAGTGAGTTTTTAGAAATCCAGAGAGGCCATAACTGGACTACCCATGCTGAGCCATAATTAAGTGGTTGAAAGTGCAACAAATCTAAGTGAGCTGGCGGCTCCATAGAAGCAAAGAGTCAAGTGAAGCTGGGGTTACTTGTGAGGTGTAATTGTAAGAGGGGTAGTTTTGCCTTGGTAGAAGTAAAACTTTGAAGAATGTCTGAGTCCTTACTAACTGCTGAGTAAGGACCGGGAAATGCTTCATCTTGGTTAAGATTTGGTTGTGAGGCATGAGATAATGAGAATAGATACAGGGGGAATGCTTAAGGAAGAAGATACATTTGAATGCATACATTGTGCGAGTGTCTCTGTTGTGACAAGTCAGCACATCAGAAACATCACTTTTCTTCTTAACTTCAAAAACCTCTGTTAAAAATGGCTTTATTCCAGTTAACAAAGAAATGACTAAAACCCAGTGGTTAAAGGGCTTTGCAAGTTCACGTGCCTGTGTTCAGTTCTCTTCCATCTGAACCACATTGAGACACTAGAGACTGTTTTCTGCCCCTTTCCTAGAGCCTTTCTTCTAGTTCATTCACTGTAGGGGGTGGGCTGTATTTGCAAAGCTTGGGAGGGGAGTGGTTAGAGACCATAAGGTCTGTGGCTAAGAGATAAGACTCCAAGTCCTAGAAGGGGCTAAAAGTTTGGGCCGGTGTCTCTGGGCTCAGATAACTGCCCCACCTTAACCCTCCCAACCCTCCATGCACAGGAACTCCTGCTTGGGCCTGGATAGGGGTTAGTCATTGGTGAAGAATTATTTTCCTGAATTTTTTGGGGACCCAGAGGAACACCCTGATTTCCCGTCTTCTTTTAACATCCGACCCACAGAAAGACCTTCCCTTGACTCTTTTCTGATCTTCATTTCAATTTTCTGGCCCTTTCTCCCTTGTCTTCTATCATCCTTTCACTCATTTTCCTTTCCCTTTATTCCAATGACCTTTCACTGCCCACCTAAGGCTTGCTCTGTCCTCTTCACTCACTGTTTATCTTGCCCACTTGGGCTCATCTCTAAGGCACCTAATCTTTAGCACAAGCACAAAAGCTGGACAAGCAACGCATGCCCCTTAGGAGCTCTTGCGTTATCAACTGGCCCACAACATGCTTCTCCACAGGGTGGTTGATTGAGTCTAAGCCCCCCTCTAACTATCTCCTAGCAGTGCTTCAACTTGTATGTTTCCCAGAGCAGGTGATGGTTCTGGGCCTCCCCTCTCCAGCCTCCATTCATGCCTCTGTGGCCACAATCAGACTCCTCAGATCCCCCAGAGAGGCAGGCAGAGGTCCTCCATGAATGGTTAGGGACGTAAACTTTGTCCTGTCTTCAACCCAGCATATATATATATATATATATATATACATCTTTATTGGAGTATAATTGCTTTACAGTGGTGTGTTGGTTTCTGCTTTATAACAAAGTGAATCAGTTATACATATACATATGTTCCTGTATCTCTTCCCTCTTGCATCTCCCTCCCTCCCACCCTCCCTATCGCACCCCTCCAGGCAGTCACAAAGCACTGAGCTGATCTCCCTGTACTATGCGGCTGCTTCCCACTAGCTATCTACCTTACGTTTGGTAGTGTATATATGTCCATGCCTCTCTCTCGCTTTGTCACAGCTTACCCTTCCCCCTCCCCATATCCTCAAGTCCATTCTCTACTAGGTCTGTGTCTTTATTCCTGTCTTACCCCAAGTTTCTTCATGACACTTTTTTTCTTAAATTCCGTATATATGGGTTAGCATACAGTATTTGTCTTTCTCTTTCTGACTTACTTCACTCTGTATGACAGACTCTAGGTCTATCTACCTCATTACAAATAGCTCAATTTCCTTTCTTTTTATGGCTGAGTAATATTCCATTGTATATATGTACCACATCTTCTTTATCCATTCATCCGATGATGGACACATAGATTGCTTCCATCTCCGGGCTATTGTAAATAGAGCTGCAATGAACATTTTGGTACATGACTCTTTTTGAATTACGGTTTTCTCAGGGTATATGCCCAGTAGTGGGATTGCTGGGTCATATGGCAAGCCAGCATATATTGAGCACCTATGTTTTGCTAGAGAATGTTGATTTAAGTGGAGGTGATGCCTGGACCATAGCCCCTGCCCTCAAAGGTTATTGGTAAAGAATTTTTTAAAACGCTATATAATTTAAATGTATCAGTTTGTACTAAATAAAATCAGGTGTGTTTTATTGCAATGTTAAGTCTCACCAGGGCCTCAGTGCACCTGGAATTGTGTGAAGCTAGTAGTCAGAGTCACACCCAGAGCCCTGTCAGGGCAACAAGATGACATGTGTATCTCACTAATGTGTTAATTCATGAATATGCTTTATGGAAGGACTGATTTAGGGTAGTAAAAGGGTAGTAAAAGCATATCCACATCTTAGAGGAAAAGATGGTTGCTGACTGGCTGTTATTCTACTCTATCTAAATGCACCTCTTCACAGTATTTTCTAGCACATGTTTACCTCAGGGGAGGAGGGATAAGTAACTTCAATGACTCATTGCCAGGCTGGAACTAGCAACACCCAGCTTTCAAACGCGCTGTTTATGGGCAAAGAATTTGACAATTATTTAACAACTCTGATTTACAAATGAAAAGCGATAGTTTTCAACATTTCATAATTTAAACATGGTAATGAAGATGTTGTAATTTTTCTTTCCTTTCCTTTTATATTTGCCTGAAATCTGAAAAAGAAATATTTTTACCACTACATTTCACAAACATTTTACTAAACCTCTTAAAATCTCCGTTCCCTGGGTCTTGTCCTCTTCCCCTTATTTCATGGTGGTTTGTAGGCATGGGCATGGGTGTGTGTGAGTCTGTGCATGGGTGAGTGCATATGTGTGGGTGCGGGTGTCCCCAGAAACACTCTCTAGCCATGTGATCTTCTCCAGGCCTCACCTCAGTCTTCAGTTCCCAGTTTCTCCATCTGCGAAACAAGGTTACTGGATCTTCTCTCTCTCTGTCTCTGTCTCTCCTTCTTAATTAGCATACTGTAAAATGGACTTGTTCAGGATGCAGAGCATTTCCAACATCCTAAAATAACTTCTTCTCACTGTGTTTTATAGTTTTACACATTCCATGCCTAACCCCTGACCATCACATTTGTCTTTTCAAAAACATATAACAAAAATTGTATGATGTGTAATTTTTTAAGATTAACTTCTCTCACTTAGTATAATGGCTTTGAAATTCATCTAAGATGTTGTGTTTATCAATAGTTTATTCCCTTTTCATTGTTGAGTAGTATTTCTCATATGGATGTTCCGTTACATGGATATTAACTATTTTTCTACCGTTTCTTAATAATTTTCAATTGGCTGGTGTTAACCTCCACTTATGTTCCACTTTGACCACTCTTTCCATGCCCATTCCTAAGTCATTTCCATCAGACAGAAATCTCCCACATCCAAATCTTAAATGCCAGATCCTCCTATCTTTTTACCTCTCTTTCTCACGCACCTTGTAGCAATCACGTGAGTCTTGTTGTCTTTATATTATATGTATAATTTTCCTCCTTTCTTTATTTTCTGTCCATATTGTGGATACTCCTTCATGAGACCTCTTCCCCAACCACTCCTGTTATCTGACTTCTTACTGATTCCCCTTATAGCATTCACTAGCCTTGACTTCTCTGATAGCCCACCCAAGCCTCTTGGCATGATTATCAAAAGTTATCACTGTTGAACAGCTGGATCCAAAGGTATTGTTGACAGATGGGGCAAGGGAACAAAACTAGCAAAATGAATTGTAATAAGGATAAACATAGGTACTGCACTTAAAATTAAGATTCAACTCCATAACTGTAAGTGGGAAATACAGGTATTTTTAAGATGGCTTAAAAGCTTAGGTGTAGGACCTGGATGCTCACACGAGTTCAGGGTGTAACAATAATAGAATAAAGTCAGTTATGTGGTCCTATCTTACTGTTGCTACTCAATGCCCTGAGAGCTTCAAACTTTAATCGATCCTCCTACAAATTCTTCGAGTTACTTTTCATTAAAACTCCTAATATACAGATGAAAAGACTGAGACTTAGGTGGGTTTCTTAGGTAGGTTAAGTATTTTATCCAAAATCATACATTGTGGAACTTAATAAGATATATTCATAAAAAAAGAGTTTGTGATGCAAGTGAGGTGTTTTGGTCAGATGAACATAAGTAGAATATTCTGTCCATCTGTCACACGTTAAAAGGGACCTTGCATACCTGCTGAAGACTTGAGTGAGGGGTACATAGCTCAAGCTGTCATATCTGAAAGATGTATGAGGGTGAGTGACCCTAAGGAGAAGGAGAAGGAGGTTGGCAAGGCTATGTTTATGAGAGTATATGTAAGACCCACATTATGCTTGTCTGTGTGAAGGGGCTATATTTATGAATAGTGTGTAAAAGTGTGCAGGTTTGTTCCTAAGTCCTCTGGTGTGCCTAGAGGTATCAACTTCCTCTGGCTCACAGGTGTCTATTCCTCTATTATATCTGTATGCCTGGGTATATCTACTTCCCTGAATCTCAGTGGTAAGTTTGTATCATACTGAATATCTAATAAATTGCCTGAGGGATCATTTAAAATTTATCCATTCACCAAAATTCATTAAGTGTCTAAACTGCACCAGGTCCTACAATGGGTACTGGAGAAACAAAGGTAAATAAAATATCCCTAATTATCCCTTTAGGGCTGTGTAACCTAGTTAGGGAGAAAGAAATGCAAATACAGAATTGAAATATGTCAAAATAAACTATGAGAAATGCAGCATATTTATCAGAAGCTTCTGGGATCATAGAAAAGATGGTCCAGCTCACACTGCCAGGGGCAGATAAGAAAGAGCTAACTGATAAGTGACTTTAAAAGAGAAAACGTACCAGGACTTCTCTTTCCATATTTCCTCATCATGTTGTCATGGTGAAACAGATGAATACAACAAATACATTTTAAAAGGTAATATACAGGGCTTCCCTGGTGGCGCAGTGGTTGAGAGTCCACCTGCCAATGCAGGGGACACGGGTTTGTGGCCCGGTCCGGGAGGATCCCACATGCCGCGGAGCGGCTGGGCCCGTGAGCCATGGCCGCTGAGCCTGCGCGTCCGGAGCCTGTGCTCCGCAACGGGAGAGACCACAACAGCGAGAGGCCCGCGTACCACAAAAAACAAAAACAAAAACAATAAAATTCTCACCTAGGGTAAAGAGACTATCGTTTCCAGACCTCCAAAAATGGAAAAGATTTTCTTAGTTCTTTCCCCATATTTGCTCATTTCCTCAAGGTCACCTAAATTGATCATCATTCATGAACTGTAAGGAATCACTGCACTTTATCTAAATCCATTGTTGCATCCTTATGCATTAGACATTTGAACTTTGACCCAGATTTCTGAATAGATTTAAGACAAAGGCCTCTGCAGTGTTTTACCAGTCACACCCAGAATGACTAACACCAAGAACCTTCTACTTTAATCTCACAGACACATCCCTAGCCCTCCCTGTTTGGATCTCTATCCCATTTTGTTGTCTCTACATGTCCCCATGGGCAGTGCTGCCATTCTGGCCAACATCAGGAAGGAACCCTTCCTTGATGAGCCTATGTTCCTTTCCACGTGGATTTAAATGCATCTGGTCTTTACCTTCCCCATCCTCCCCACAGTCCCGGGTCCTGTGTTTGAATGCTTCAGAGCTTATCTTTTAAGCCTATGTCCAACAATGCTTCCTCCTTAGATTATCCCTTATGGAATCCTCTGTACTGACAACCAAATCCTTTGACTACCATGTGGTTATCTGCTACTCCCTGCGTTATGCCTCCATCTTTATTACCAGAGTCTCCTGAACTGTTAGTATCAGAATCATGTGTTGTTATGTCCTGCCTATTCTTTTCTACTGGCCTAGATCAAATGGCTTTTCATTTCTTGCTCCCACCATCTCTGTCCTCTTATCTTCATGACATGATCCACTTAGCCTGTGCTTATGTCTGAACTAATAATCAGTGCAGATTTATGCTAGGGTTGCTCATCATAATATAGGGCCCACTGTCCACTATTCTTCCCTATGCACTGACTGGGAGAAGGATTGTTTCTGGAAAACGTTTGTAAGCTTTCTAATTCACTCTGCTTAGCAGTTTCAGCTTAAACCTGTAAGCATAAAGATAAGTTCTTCTCTGATTTAATGTTCCACAGCCGGTTGGACCTCAGTTAAAACCTGAGCAATCATGTGAAAGACTGAGAATGTCAGTGGGAAACACAATGATAAAAAAGACAAAAAAATATATATATAGATATATATATAGTCTTTTAATTAGTGTATTATATTCTCCGAAATATATCTGGAAGATTTGTTTAGACAATTAGACTGCTGCTGTTGCTATGACCATTAGAAGGAAGGAAATACCGATGAAGTTACTAGGCTAAGATGGGTGGAGCCTCCATATGAGGGGACTGTTGAAGGGGGTCTCTTGATTGAAGGTGGGTACCCCCACCTTGCAGAGAGAAGGTATCTGGGTACCTCTCCAAGCTTCCCTTTTCCCCGGTAATGTCCCCTGAGATAATGGCTAATAGTAAAGCCAGGGATAGTAAAATATCACCTTGCATTTTCAAAATGTCACAGAACTTCAAAATGATTTTAGATATTAATCTGTCTTTATTTATTCCAGGATTTCAGAAAGGACAATATTACCTTCAATTTAACATAATGGAAAGAGCTTTTTCAAGAGATACACAAATATTGAATCTCTTTCCTCACCCCTCTGTTCCTCTTTCTCTCTCTCCCTCTCCATCACAGCTTCCCTCACCCCATATATCAGAAGTATATTCCACAAAGATTCACACCAGACTGCTAAGGCTGGTTTCCTTTAGGGAGAGGAATGAGATTAGGAAGTTAGGGTTGCATAAGAACTTTCAATTTTTAATTTATATGCATTTGTATGCTAGAGTATTCTATAAATGAAATTATTTTCTAGCTGTACAATGCTTAAATATTTTATTGCATATTCTGAGTTATACTTTACTCACTTGGAAAAGGGGAATAAATGCTTGCTGCATAGTTTATTAAAGACTCAGTGAGATATTGCATGTAAAGTTCAGATCAGTAAATGATATGCTGAAGGTGCTTAAAATATATATATTAAAAGGTAATATTTATAAGGTTCTTACTTTATGCTAGTCACTATAATAAGTATGTCGATGCATTAGATAATTAAGGTGTAATTTAAACACTAGATGGGAGACACTATTATACCAATTTCATGCTGAAGATCTCTGGACTCATACAAGTTAATTAAATTTCTCAATGTCATATGTATGTTCCAAAGACTGAACTCAAACTGCAGTTTGTCTAATTTTGGATAATGCCCTCCTACACATTACACTCTTCTGATATTTTGAAAATTATTATTCTGTGGTTATTATGAGGATATTAAAACACAAAGAAGGCAGGGTTTACTGCCCCCAAAGCATCTCAAAATTAAGCTAAGCCATTAACAGAGACTTGCAAGGTAGTCTGGGGACCACAGGGGGGCAGCAGAGTTGTACTTCCACTTTAGTTCAACCCTGAACACACATATCAACACACACACACACACACAGACCTGAGCACTTACATACTATTCTACATGCTAAGCGTTTTGCTTACATTTATGAACGAATGAATATGATAGATGATAGGTAGATAGATAGATAGACGAATAGATGAATGGGTAGATGAAGTAAATGCTTCCCTTCCTGATTGTCTCCTTACCCTGTTTAAAAAGCCCAGGTCTCATACTAACCTGGCAAGGGAGATACCATGATCACAAAGGTGGTTTTCCGAGGGCAAGGCTTATCAATTGCACTCTGGATGTGCTGACCCCTGCAATTTCCCCAAATGTCGGAAACTCGACTGCATAATTTGTGGCAGTGGGGGCAGGACAGGAGGAAAGCCCCAGGTCTCAGATCTGAGATACTGGCCTTATTTAATTCATCAGTGCCTAAGTTAAATTCTGATGTCAAAGGAAATCAAAAGATTTGGGGAAAAAAAACAATTTCTGACCGACAACTCATGCTTCATAGATGATGGAACTAAAAATTTTCAGGAGCATTTAATAGGTAATGAATGGTATGAGATCACTTGTATGTGGAATCTAAAAAAATAATTCAAATGAGTGTATATGAAAAACAAAAAGAGACTCACAGATATAGAAAACAAACCAGAGGTTACCAAAGGGAAGAGGGAAGGGGGCACAAATTAGGAATACAGGATTAAGAGATACAAACTACTATGTATGAAATAGGTAAGCAACAAGGACACATAGCACAGCAGAGGGAATTACACCCATTATCTTGTAATAACTTTGAATGTAGTATAATCTGTAAAAATACTGAATCACTATGCTGTACATCTGAAACTAATATAATCTTATAAATCAACTATAGTTCAAAAAAAAAATAGGGCATGAACACTAACGACTCCTCTTTCCCTGAATCTGAGATCACAGGTTCTCAACTTTCAGTCTCTCTCTTACTGTGTCAGCCGCGGAAGTAGACAGGAGAGTTGAACTTGGTAGACAAAGAACAGTATGTCAACCCCCAAAGTCACAGTCCTAAACTCTTCAAGTCTTTCCTCACCCTGAAGGTGGACCAGGGTCACTCTCTGCTGACTTTAAAGGACAGGAAAAGGACTTGTTTGCACTTTTTGTATGAGAAAAAATATTACCTCCAGGCAGTGGCTTTTTGGGGACCACTAATTCTTTACAGAGATTCCTACAGACTACTCATTCCATCCAGCCCCCACTGTTAGAAAGACCCAAGCTCCTGTTTTTGATTTAAGCTCTTTTTATTAACAATTAAATTCTGACCTCCATCCCGACCCTGCTCTAGTCACTTTTTTTGGAACATTAACTATGTATTGTCTACTGTTTACTATCCTATAGTCAGGGTCAGGAGGTTGTCACTGGAAACCTCTGCAATGCCTTTCCTTGATTTTTTACCATGTGTCAGGCATTGGACTAGGTGCTATATATACATTATCACATAACTGTGTTCTTTTTATAATATTTATATTATTGATAAAAAACTAAGGCCTAGTGATGATAGCTTTTTATTTTTTATTTTTTTGCGGTACTCGGGCCTCTCACTGTTGTGGCCCCTCCCGTTGCGGAGCACAGGCTCCGGACGCGCAGGCTCAGCGGCCATGGCTCACGGGCCCAGCTGCTCTGCGGCATGTGGGATCTTCCCGGACAGGGGCACGAACCCGTGTCCCCTGCATCGGCAGGTGGACTCCCAACCACGGCGCCACCAGGAAAGTCTGATGATAGCTTTTATTTTCTGAACTTGTATGGCTTTCTCTTTTATTCACCATAACATAACTTTCCCAGACACTAACAATTAAAAGCTATTGTGAATTTCCACAAACACAACAAAGTTGTTGTGAAATTAAATCTATTGTCAGTTTATGGGGAAAAAATTATGCACTTTCCCCACTAAGTCACTGAAGCAAGAGAAACAAGAAAAAATTGAAATAGTAAATTTTTCAGTGATTCCTTTACTATCATGTAAAGACAAGCATGTGGACCTGGGAGGAAAGGTATGGTCCATGTCGGGTGTGGTGTGACACAAGGGTTTGTATGGTATGGCATATAGTGCAAAGACCTCACCATGATGTTGAGAGCAGAGATCTCTTTAAGGGCTAAGGCACACAAAAAGGGAGGCAAGGTATATACAGACCTCTGAGTGTCATTCCTTTTCTTAGGGGGAGAAGAGTCATAGCCTGAGTTTGTGGACTATGAGCCCTTTCTCCTCTCTCCCACTTAGCATCCAGGTCAGAATGATATGGCTTGTCCTGCCCCTGTGCTAGGCTGACTCACTTCAAGGCCCAGGCATGGGAGGGGCTCTATGAGGTCTCCGATAACACTATCTGTAGGGCCAGGACCCAGGACGGGCAGCTTCTCCCTCCCAGCCCCTGAGCAGGGTTTGCTTAGTTCTGTATTCAAATGCCATATTTATTTTTAAGGAGCTAGCCAGGAGCCCACTCAGCCTGACTGTGGCATGGAAACTACCTAAGATATTTTAGATTCCATCTGTTCCTTCTCTCAGAAAGACCACAGTTCAAGGCAAAAGGGCTCAGGGAAAGTGCATTGGAGAGCAAGTCAGGAGCTTCGAGTCCTAGACTGGGCATTTCTATGACAAATTATATCATACTGAGAAAGTCCCCATCCTTCTCTGTGCTTCAGATCTCTCTTTTGTAAACAACAGGCTAGAGTAAATGGCCCTTCTGCCAGGAGAGAATTTCTGTTGATTAAATTCAGAGGTTCCCTTAACTCTTAAACCAGGACTTCTTTGAACCCAATACTAGCAAGACATCCTCAGATCCTCTCATTCTTCTTTAACCAGGCCCACTGGGTACTAGCTGTGTGTGTGCTGGCTCACTTGTGCATGTGGAGAAGAGAGAATACCCTTCTTTCCTCTCTTCTCATACCTTTAGGAAAGAACTTGACACCCTTCCCACTTAACCATCACCACTAACTCATTTCAGAGATTCAACCCTTTACTGCAGGGAAGTCTTAGGCGGTAGAGAGCAGTGGTTAAGAGAACAGACTGTGGAGCCAGACGGCCTGAGTGGCTGAACTCAGCAGCTCTTTGTATCTATATGACTCAGTTCTCTCACCTGTAAAATGGGGTTTTAACATCCTCATAAGATTGTTCTGACATTGAGAGAGTTAATATATGCAACGTAGTGGCTTATATATGCTAAGTACTCTTAGAGACCTTTGCTATTTTTATTGTGTCCAACGTGCTACAGTAGACCACTATTTTATTCTGCACTTTACATCAGTTCATTTATAACAGTAATAATAAAATAACTGACATTTATTGAAGGCTTACTAATGTGCCAGACATTGCAAAGATTGTAAGGATTTTGCATAACTTATATCATTTCACTTATTTCTCTGAGGTCAGAGAAGAGTATACAAGTAGAGGAAGGGTAGTGATTATGATTATTGTCTTTGTTTAAGTAGTTGGCTTTGTGAAGTCAAGGACATGACTCTCTGGTTCACTGTTATGTCACCAGCACATGTTTCAAAGCATGCAATTTGGGTTTAACAAATGTATGAATACTCCAATATGGAAAGGTTATCTTCTGAAACAGGGATTTGAGTTATACTATGTGACAAAGGATTAAAGGATTTTAATTTGCATAAGAACTTTGTAAATATTATGTTGTCTAACAAAAACATGGGCTCAGTGGAAAAGCCGTGAGTGCCTCCTCATGTTAGAAAGTGCTTCACTCATGATAGTATGAAACAGGGGTGTTTCAGAGGGGATTCATACCCTAAGCAGAAGGTAGTTTTTGATGAATGCCTAGACTCACATAGCTCTGTGAAGGCTTATGCCATTACATTTTATTCTCTGTTTCCTCATCATATACACGATGATGGATGCACATGAGAAAAGGCTCTCCCCACACTTTTTTTTTTCACAAATTTATTTATTTATTCAATTATTTAATTCTTGGCTGCATTGGGTCTTTGCTGCTGCACGTAGGTTTTCTTTAGTTGCTGAGAGCTGGGGTTACTCTTTGTTGTGGTGCGCGGGCTTCTCATTGCGGTGACTTCTCTTGTTGTGGAGCATGGGCTCTAGGCGCGCTGGCTTTGGTAGTTGTGGCTCATGGGCTGCAGAGCACAGGCTTAGTAGTTGTGGCACATGGGCTTAGTTGCTCCGCGGCATGTGGAATCTTCCCGGACCAGGGCTGGAACCTGTGTCCCCTGCATTGGCAGGAGGATTCTTAACCACTGCACCACCAGGGAAGTCCTCCCCACACTTCTTGATTGGATGAATCAAACTATCAAGGGGATGTCTTGAGGCAAATTGGGAAAAAGAGCTAGAAAGAGTTCCAAGTGAAGTGAAAACCAAAACATTCTCTCCCCATTCAGGGCTCCAGCAGATGGGAATTTAGGGTTTTGAGAAGCCTGGCTGAAAATCAGGAGCCCCATAGGACATGCATAGGAAAGAGACCCAGTGCCCACATGGAGCTGGTTTCCTTCATGTGACAGGGAGCCCCCTGCTCCAAACCTCCAGAGCCCTTCTCTTCAAACTGTCCTATCAGAATGTCCTCACCTCCATCCAGAAACTGTTCTTCCCAGTCTGTGCCCCTCTTAGTTGAAGGAGTTTCCCATGAGGAGACCCTCCCAGCATCCAGAGACTGGTCCTCAGCTTCTTACTCTCAGTTTTCCAAATCCAGTTGCCCAGGGTTCCTTCCTTGGCTCCTGCTGTTGACCTTGACCCTCCCTCCTCCCCCTGAACCCTGCTGAGATGATCCATTGAATGAGTATTGCTCCTTCAAGAAATACTTCACTTGTTAATGGCTTATCCCCAAATCCCATTCTAAATATCCAACATCACTATAAGTAAGAGAGGATGAAGAGAAATATGGGGGAATAAGGAGAGAGAGAGTGAGTAGGAGAGTGTGGGAGAAGCTGGACAGGATGATAAAATCTACTACTATATTTTGAGAACTTTTCTAAAGTCTAATTAAACAAGCTACTGCTTCACAGACAGTGTGTCATATTTCTTTCCAACCTCATACTAACTCCATAAGATGGATACAATTATTATTCCTGTTTTTAGATGACAAGACTAAGCTCAGAGGAATCAAAGAATTTGCCTAAGGTCAGACATGTAAGAGACAATGCTAGTTCTTGGACCCAAAGTCAGAAACTGGATCTACTGCTCACAAGCCCTTTGCTGCACTGTTGAGGAACATTAGATGGATAGGCCTAGGAAAACAGGGCCCGGGGCTCTGGTTGAAGGAGGCAGGCATGGAGAGGTCCATTACTATAACTTTGGGAGCAGGAGTTTCTTAGGGCTTGAACTTCAGCGAACCTTGACTCAGCAAACCTGAGGTCCCCATGGGGACACTGGGAGCTGGGGTGCAAGATGTGTCTATCAGAGATCACAGAGAGGGCAGGGCCAAGGCTAGCTGCCAGTTATCAGAGTCCAGAAAGGCTACAGGTCTGTGGGCTCAGATAGGTGGTTAGGGCAGGTTGGCGGCTCCGGGTGGAGCCATGAGTCTCAGGGCAGATAGACTGGGTACAGAAGCGAGCACAGGAAAGGGGAGGGAGGCACAGCATAGGAGCAATTTACATTTTACCACCAAGTGAGACTCCCCATCCCCTCAACTAAGGGCAAAGAACTTAGTGCTGACATCTGTAAAATAAGAGTAATAATTACATCTATCTTATGGGGTTATGGAGGATCAAAAGAGATGCACACTGTCTGGACCAGTAACAGCAATTCAGGTCAGAGCTATGGGTTCCCTAGGGATCAGACGTCTCAAAGCAGCAGGTAAGTTCTAGAAAATAACACCAATCACTCTTAAATATGTAGAGACTCTCAAAGCCCAATATATCGTTTAACAATGGCCTGAGATGTCATGTGAGAGGAGCCTTCCCCTCCCTCAGGAGGGCTATCTTCCCAGGTACTGTGGTCAAAGTCCAGAACTTAGCTTTAAGGCTGAAACACCTGAAGCCACAGGTGCAGATGAAGGCAGATGACAGCAAGTTTGCACTTTAAGAAAACCTCACTTCACAAAGAGCACGTACAATCTTAGATTCTGAAGCATAAGAGATCCACTAAGAATCTGAACAGAAGTTGAACAGGAAACAAGATGATTAAGGAACTAGAGACCACAAGAAAAATATTTGAAAAAACAGAGGAGATTTAGACTAGAGAAAAGTTAAAAGAGGATAGGAATTAATACTTATTGAAATCTTTCTATATGTCAGGTACCATTCTAGGGTATTTAAATAGTCTCATTTAATATGGTAGTTCTGTGAAGTATATATCATGAAACATGTTGTAATTCATGCTAATGATAAGTGATGTCTCTTGAGTATTTAGTATATACTAAGATATAATTTAAGTTCATTATATGAATTAGTTTATCCTCATACCAATATTCAGAAGTCCATTAATGTTTCTCAACTGATGAGGAAACCAAGGTGCAGAAAATGTAAGACAATTTCTTGAATAAGTAGCCAATTTGCAATCTAAACCCAGGTGGGCCAGGCTCTCCTACTGTCTACATTACACTGTCTCTTTTTAAGTGTGGGGGACTTGAGGGTCAAAGAGATGAAATAACCTGTCCAAGCTCATAGAGCTAGTAAGTAGTGAGGTAAAGATGTAGGCCCAGTTCTGCTGCTGCTAAAGACTGTGCTCTTCCTACAACAAAACACCAACACGGACATCTACTGTGGACCCAAGAAATAGAAGCAGATTAAACTGCCCCTATTCCCCACTTTTATACCTTGGATATTACAGATTAGGGTTCAAGTCATAATTGCAGACCATACGTCCTCAACATGGGTGTGTCTCTGTAAGAAAGTCTGAAAGAGAATGAATTAAAGAAAAAAATTGGAAACAAGTTCAGAATAAAAAGAGGCTCTAGCTTGGACTACAGAGATTGTTGGATTATAGGTTATGTATAGGTCCCTGAGAACACTGGAGGTCTATAGTGGCCCAAATGACCTCTTGACCCTTGGTCAAGCCACAAGTTTGGTTAAGGAAGAGAGTGTATTATATTCTTTAGTTATTCTTCAGACCTAGCTGCCTGCTTCTCTCTTTACCCTGCACTGGCTTAGAAACTCACTGCACCTAAAACATATGTGTATCTATTTATTTAGGTCTGTGTGACATCTTAGTTAGTGCCAAGCACTGAGGACACTAAACCATACCACGGGCAGTGCTGTGGTGATGAGTTAAGAATATAAAAAATGAGAAGAAGGTCTGCAAGTTCCCTGCACCTCCCTTTGCAGAGCTTGACAATGAGAGTCCTTGCAAATGTTACCAGTGCAGGACCCTGATTTATAAGTTAACTTCTCCAAGATCAGTTTGGGTTTCATGCTGTCTTTCTCTCTGCAAGGAGAATAGAAGACAGATAATTAACTTGGCTATCGTAATCACTTTGCTATGTATATGTATTTCAAATCATCATGTTATACACTTTACACATGTATGATTTTTATTTAAAAAAGAAAAAAATAAAAAAGAAGTGATTCAAAATATCTGTATTTCTGATCATCCTTTGGACATAAGATGTGACTCTAATAGTTATATGTAAATACTTATTATAATAATATAACAACAGATAATACTTAGTGAGCATATATTGTATCTCTATCTCTTTACATAATAAACTAAATTAATTGTCATGATTTATACTATGAGCTAAGTCATGTTACCGTCCTATATTTCATAGACATGGAGACATTAAGAAACTTGCCCAAGGTTACATAAGAAGTAGGTGGTGATGGGATCACGGAGCCTCTCCCAATTCCTCATGGCAACATTTGGCTAAAGCATTGTCAGCCCTATTTGATCAGGAACGGGCTTGTATTCATTGAAGACCCTGACGCCCTATTCCTTTCTGTGATTTTCCTGACCTCAATAGACTTACGAAACCTCTGATGTAGAAGAGAGGAGGAAGGGAGAGTTTATTGTGGTGAGTGATGAAGTCTCTTTCTGTGACCATGCACCAGGGGGGCTCCTCTCTAAGGCTAAATCCCTTTGTCTCACTGCATTTTAGCTAGTCCTATACACCTTGCCTAAAGAGCGTTGGAGAACAGGTATTCTCCATTATGAAAAATCCATTCATCTCTCAAGACCCAGCTTACATTTCTTTAATCCTGTAAGATCTTTTGGTACATTATTTACTCCCTAAAAAGATCCCAGACTTAAGAGAGTCATAAGTTTCCTCTCCCACGTATATCTGTATTAAGTATGGAAAATATTGTAATATTGTACATAATTAACTTGTTTTTGACTAGGACTCCTGGAAGGCAAGATACATGTCTTATTCTTATTTATGATTCAAGCACTGAAATTAGTGTCTAGCACATAGCAGCTACTTCAAAAACATTTACTAGATGACTGTCTTGCCTACAAGCCCAGGCCCCTCTATCCCCTTCAGCCACCTTATCTCCAATTAAATAAGCTCCAATTTCCCCTTAATTCATATTTCATTTTTGTCTAAGCCTCTGCTGCTGCCTTCCCATAGTCTAAGCATAGACATTTATGCCCGGGCCCCATTCTGAGTCAATGTCCTGCTCCCTATCTTCTTGGTCTGCATAGCCTTATAGGCCAGGATCTGGCCCCAACACAGCCATGCTGAGTCATGCTGAGGCTTAGGGTGTACGGCCAGATGTTCTCAGCCCTGCGTGATGACTGCTATCTGGGTCCCCAGCAGGAGGCTTACAGGACAGATGACAAGAAAGGAGAACTCCAGCCAGCATAACGAAGAGAGAGGGATACCGAGGCAGAATGTGACATGTCCTGGAATATATTCCCTTTGGATTTAAAACTGTATTTCTGGCCGTCCCATAAATGCCATAGAATGATCAGTTGTTGTTCATCTAACAATCATCTTGCAGGTAGTCTCTCACACCAAGAAGCAGGAAAAAAAAAAACCCTTATAACTACACGTGTATGGGTTTTTTTTTTTTTTTTTTT
>NW_021703784.1:59056794-59078773 GCF_005190385.1 Monodon monoceros | reverse complement strand
TTTTTTTTTTTTTTTTTGTGGTACGCGGGCCTCTCACTGTTGTGGCCCCTCCCGTTGCGGAGCACAGGCTTCAGACGCGCAGGCTCAGCGGCCATGGCTCACGGGCCCAGCCGCTCCGCGGCATGTGGGATCTTCCCTGACTGGGGCACGAACCCGTGTCCCCTGCATCGGCAGGCGGACTCTCAACCACTGCGCCACCAGGGAAGCCCATGTGTATGGATTTTTAATTCACAAAATATACAGTCATTAATCAAATGCGATCAGAGTAATTAGAAGCATAAGACCTTTGCTGGTGAGATCCCTGACCCTTTCTTATGCACCGTATAACTCAGGACAGGACATTTATATACAGTTTTCTCGTGTATATAAAGATGCGGCAGGGCTGGATGACTAAATAATTTTTCCAGGTCTCACCTTTTTAAGATTCCAGATACTGCACACCTACTTTGCAGTGTCCTGTAGGTAAGGACTAAGATATGAGGATGAAAGAGAGAGGCATGAAACAGAGGAAAAGGAAAACATTGTTCAGCATTTTAGGGTACCCCCAGACATCTGCCGACAAAGGCTCTGTGCTCTTAGAGGTCCCACGCTCACATGCTGGTCATGACTAGGGATGCCACTTGGGAACCCTCAACTTAAGGAAATATCTCAGGCCAGTCTTGGTGCTACTACTGTCATGGGAAAATGTCTTAACTTATAAGCCTCTGCTCAGCACCCAAGAGATGCTCGCAGTCTTCACATCACTTTGGGTAAAGTTCTGACGTGTGAGATATTTTCTGATTTTCCGACTTACCCTTCCACCATCTTCACTTTAAAGCAAGAATTCTGAGGCAGTTAGTGTGCTGAACAAAGAAACTGACAAAACTCAACATAAAGACTCTCCTTGTTCAGCTTCCAAATCCTCACACTGACATATACTCACATTCAGAAATTAACATGTACAAGAGCATGGGCATACACGTATGCACACACACACAAAAGCACCTCCCAAATTCCACATCCAGTTAGAAAATCCATTTGGTGTTACTTTAAACATTTATTTACAGTCTGACCCCTTGCTACCACCTGCATTGCTACCACCCTGGTGTAAGGCGTTATAATCTCTACCTGAACTCTTACTGTGGACTCCTAATTGATCTGTCTCCTTCTACAACTGCCACCGGACAGTGTCTTCCCAATACTGTAGCCAAAGCACACTTGTAAAAGTGTAAATCATGTATGGTAACCTCTTTGTCCAAAGGTCTCTGATAGTTTCCTGCATCAATCATAATAAAGCCAAATTTCCTACCATAACAATTTCCTACAATAACAACAATTGCCAATGTTTGTTGGCACATACACACATATATGTGTGTGTATATATGTGCATGTTTATATGTGTATCTGTAAATATAGGTGTATATGTGTGTATATATATAACATATTTGCAGATATAATATGTATACATATATGTTTATAAATATATATATGCTTTTTCTTACAACTCTATGATACAGGTATTATTATTGTCACAAATTTTATAGATTAGCACCTCCACAACCAGCACTTCTACTCTCCCTCTCAGTCTGCTCCTACATTGGCCTTATTTTCAATCCCTGAAAATTCTAAGCATCCTCCCACTTTAAGATACTTATATTTGTAATTCCCTATGTCTTAAACATTTAATCCATATGCAGTGGCTATTTATAATCTGTCGGTGTCTTCTCAAGTGTCCCCTTATAGTGAAGAAATCCCTACCACACATTTTAAAGTAGTAATACCCTTCCACCCTTGTCCCCATTAAACTCTATCCTTCATTCCAGTGTTCTTTTCCTCCATAGCACTTAACATCATTTGGCATATACCATGTATTTTATTTGTTTATTTACTTATTGTTTCACTTCTCTTACTATCAACTCCATGAAAATGTTTTGTTTTGTTTTGCTTCTGTATACTTAGAACTTTTGCAGTATTGAATGAACAACTGAAAAGCCAAACACATACATCTATCACTACAAACACATATACACATACACCCACCGCTACACACATACCAAGATATACAGTGTAGTAATGCCAAAAGAGGTAATGCCAACTAGATGTATTTAGACCTCAGCAACCAGGACCTTGATCGAATTACTTAGTTCTAGGATGTGGCCCATTTGTTCTGTAGGCTGAGATTGACTCTTGAAGTCTTATTCTTGTTAAAATGAAAGGCACACAAACCTAAAAATAGAAACCTGTGTACTTATTTATCCATTTACATTGAGATTTATAACTTGAATACTCATGTCTTTGTGAGCAATACATTCTTTCCTTATATCAATCAAGTAAAAGTAGAGGAAACAAACTCTTCCAAAGCAAGCAGCTGGATGCAATCATGCTAAGTAAGCATCTTGCCACTAGGCTCAGACATAGCTTATTCATCCATCTTCATGGGAAGGATAAGTTTGGCTTGGACATAAATGTTATGTGAGGTTCAAAACATCTCTAGATTCTGAGCCAACAGAGCAACATTCCTTCTCCTATACTTTCCTTGTTGGCCAGCTCTCTAATGATTAATACACTTCTCTTTATACATCAGAACATTCCACAGATTATAATCTAACTATAATGATAGTTCAGAGCTTCTGGCCTGGGAGTCATTCTGTTTCCTTCAGGTGACTTTGAGTCTCTCTTTTTTATCACTAAATTTATTTTTAATAGCAATTGAAATTAGCGTGAGATTTGTTCCCCTGTCCTTTGAGGTCTTGCATATTATCTAGTCACTGTTGCCTTCATATTTTGATAATACTCACATATTTGTACACACACACACACACACGCGCACACAAAAATATTTTACACAGAGCATATTTATCAGGCATTTCTAAACAGTTAACCATGCAAGACCCCCAAACACTAACCCAAAATCTCTTTCACTTGTCTACTTGTATAAAAGCCAAGAACAGAGTCTTTGAAGCCAGTAAGAAAAGCACTTTGTCTTTCACTTTTTTAGCTAGTCCTCTTCTTTGCCACAGCTCTGTGTAGTCCTGAGCTCCTATCTAAGCTCACAGTTTCTGATCCCACCCAGCTATCAGCAGCCCAAGTCCCCAGAAGGAGAAAAGCACTGGATCTGTCTACCTCTGTTAATTAAAAACAAACCAAAATAAAATAAATGCCCCTCAACCCCCAGAAAACAAATGAATACACAGAAGAAGAAGAAGAAGAAGAAGAAGAGGAAGAAGAAGAAGAAGAAGAAGAAGAAGAAGAAGAAGGAGGAGGAGGAGGAGGAGGAGGAGGAGGAGGAGGAGGAGGAGGAGGAAGAAGAAAAAGGGGAAGGGGAAAGGGAAGGGAAAGAAAAACAAACAAACAAAAAACAAAACAGGTGCAGGAAATAACTGGTGACATTAATGCCTAAATGGGGCTGGAGTAGAGAGAAGGGCTACAGTAGCTTGTTGGTCTAGTAATCTAAGAGGTTTTCCTTTCCCTCAGAGATGCCTCAGACTCAGTAAGATAGGGGTTGTGAAATTTTGGTTTCAGAAGGAGCCCTCCTGGGGCTAGAATTAGCAAAGGCTGAGAGGGGTGTGGGAGAGGAGTGATCATTAACTGCCCTTGCTAGATCAAAGGATCCTAGTTTCTCATAATTCCTCATGGTAGATGATCTTGTTAATGGGTGGGATCTAACCATACTGCTTCCATTTAAGGCCTGCATAGTTACCAAACCTCAAATTTATACTGTTTGATAGATGCAGATTTTTTATTCAAGAAACATGCTATGCTATAGCTTCAGTATTGAGTATGCAAAGTACTGAAGATAACGTGACTAGGCAAAAAAAAAAAAAAAAAAATAGTCATTAACTTTTCGAAATTCAAAGTCATCAAGTCAAGGACTTCCCAATCTTGGGACACAGGATTCTAAGCCTTAAACCTAGAATAATCTCATTTGAATCAATCGTAGGTAGAAATTTAAATATTGAGTTTATGTGTGCTTCAGAGCTACTATGTATGAACAAAGTTTGTAAATTACTACTTGACTAAAGCCTTGAGTAAGATCCATGAGATATGGACCAATGAGCTATAGTAGTGTGGTAGAGGGAAGGAAGATTAGCAAGCACTGGCTCTAATGATAGTGTCATTCCTTCTAACTATTCAGAGCTGTCTTAGTTCATAGAATATACTAGGCAATACTATTTAAACAACATAAAAAACCAGGAATTTCTCAAAAATTTAATCATAAAAATAAATGAAGACAACTTTGCTTAAGGTCAAAAAGCATCAAGGGAGCCAAGAAAGTGAAGTTATAAAATGGGAATATGGGAAGTTTCTGACTTTTCTAAGTTGCCAGATTCCAGCTTTAACCTTCAAGGTTCATCGTGTAGACAAGTGTACAATAACTGGCTGGTTCTGCCTTTCCACTCCCTCTTCCCAGTGAAGATTCTTCTTGCTTAATTAACACTCACATGCATCTCTGGCTATGCCTTAGTCACAGTGGTCCCAGAGGTCAGTCAAACCATCAATGTCTGTGTTATAAGCCTCCAAGAAAAGAAATGCCTCTGAGAATGAGACCCAGCTTGGGTTCACAGTCACCTGCAACCTTTGTGAGATATGATGCAGAGGCCCAGCGATTACAAAGCAGTAGTGTTGCTTGACCAGTGATCGTGGTCTATTCTCTCATTCTTTGCAATCATAACAGAAGATATTCATTGGCTCCCTGCATGGAAGCCATTAGAATTTCCTGCTACTCGTGGCACGCAATTTATTCTAGACTAATGCAACACTTAATAGGACTTTTATCCCATCTATTTCTGCTATAAGAAGATAAATTGAGATGCATAATGAAAGCAGACTAACTTATAGCTTCACTAATCAAGAATTCTAAGCAGCTTTTTTTGTACCTTCAGTGGTTTATAAACCCAGTCCATAATTTTCCATTTTAAAATTAAAAAAAACTCATTTGTGGTAAAGAATAACTTTTGAAGGATTTTTTCTCAGCTAATATTATGAAAAAATGTAGTGAGATCAAAGACCTATCTTATCTATTAACAATGTAACTTATATAATCCTCCATACTAATAGCACCTAAAGATAATACAGTATTTGGCTCACAGGATTAGCATATATGTCATAAATGAGCTAGCAAGATTTAAGGAAATATTTTATTTTTCCTTGCTAAAAAGAGGCATCTTACATCTTTCTTAAAGTCCTGCGTAGAGTTTACCAAAGTACAAATGTCACAGGATATCCTAAGAGGCAGGAGTTAATCTTTAACAAATTTTGAAGTTTCTTTTAAAACTTTCCATTTAAATACCTTAAGAGATAACATTTTTATTTTATTAATTTTAATTTCTAGGCAATAAATGAATAATCTTAGTTTTTTTCTTTTTTCTGACCATTTAATCTTTCTGATGTATCATGGATAATCATGTCATTTATCTCTCTAAACTTTGGGTTTTTCATCTAGGAAAAAGAGACAATAATCATGGTATTTCACAGGAGAAATAAATAAATACTTCAAAATGAGCAGCTGAGATAATTGAGCTTGAATCAACAAGCACCTAAGCAAAAATGAAAGTATATTCAGCTTAAGTGACTTCAGAATCAGAATTCATAAGCCTTGAACTGAGTTACAGACATGCTGCCTTTCAACCCTGTAACATTTCTTGAAGCCTTTTTCCACAACCTTTAGTAATAAGAAGGTAAGGGATGGGCCAGATCCTTGGAGGCAAGCCAGTTCTTTTCCCAAACGCTGTTACTAGAGAAGGATATATGAGCCCTGAAATGGGTATAAGGGAGGAGAAGGGAGATCAACCCCACACTCTGAATTTAAGAGAAGCCTGGTGTCCACACTCTGAACCGGAAGGAGAATGGAACACACTCATACTGTCTGCTTCAGATGAGGTTTGTTTCCCAAACTCTTGGTCTTGTGCAGCCTGGTTCTTATTCCCTGGGCTTTGACAATGTCTGATCCTCATACCCAAGGTCTAAGGGAAGGGTCATTGTACTCACACTGTGGATCTATACAAATTTGCCTTGGAAACCTAGAACCCTATCTCTACTGATTAAAAAATCATCCGTAATTTAAAAAGACACATGCACCCCTATGTTTGTAGCAGCACTATGTACAATAGCCAAGACATGGAAGCAACCTTCATGTCCATTGACAGATGAATGGATAAAGAGATGTGGTACTTATATACAATGGAATATTACTCAGCCATAAAATAGAATGAAATAATGCCATCTGCAGCAATGTGGATGCACTTAAAGATTGTCATATTAAGTGAAGTAAGCCAGACAGAGAAAGACAAATATCATATGACATCACTTATATGTGGAACCTAAAAAAATATGATACAAATGAACTTATATACAACACAGAAATAGACCCACAGACATGGAAAACAAACTTATGGTTACCAGAGTTTGGGATTAACATAAACACACTACTATATATCGAATAGATAAACAACAAGGACCTACCATATAGCACAGGGAACAATACTCAATATTTTGTAATAGCCTATAAGGGAAAAGAATCTGAAAAAAAAATATATATATAAAACTGAATCACTTTGCTGTACACCTGAAACTAACACAACATTGTAAATCAACTATACTTAAAAATAAATAAATAAAACTCTTATTCATACAAGGGCTATTCTTCACTGAGCAGCCAGATGCTTCTTGTCCTTTCATTGGTCCTCTACTTCAGTGATCAAATGTCTTCTCTCTCAACCTAGAATTCTGTCATCCTAGGTTACATAGTCTAGCCCAGGGATTCTTTCCTATATTTCTTAAGGGGGGAATACTCTAAGAAACACTTGTGAAGGTCACAGCCCAGGAAAACTGGTCCACTGAAGGCTGATTTTTAATTATACAATTATAGATGGCTTCTCCTCCACCATTCCTTACCACTATATCAACAGGACTCCAGTATAATAACAGAGGATTGCAGCTGGAAAAGTTGCAAGGTATATAATCCATTTCCTGATGATGTGTTCTTAGGGAAACCCAGAGCCAACAGGGACATCAAAATACAAAAGAAAACAAAAAATAAGGACACTAGAGAAACTTGAAGTCTCCTGAACTGATGGCTTCAACAAACTTTAAACATACTCCAACTGCTAGCCTATCATATCAATTCATCTACTCCTCAGTTTGATCACAGGTCCTGTTTTTAAATCATTTCAGACTCCTTAGCAGCCACACTGGTATAAATGAGTACAGAATATCAAGAAGAGCACTCAGGGCAATGTCTCCAGAGTAGACAGTTTCCCTTGTTCTCATAGAGAAATGGACAGAGAGAGAGTTCCCTGGAAGCACAGGATGTAAGCTTATTCTACCTGTTCTGTCTATGAAATAATCTTTGGTTATGTCACTTTGGGATTGAGGTCTTATTTCTATTGTAGATCCCTTGCATCTCCGCTCAGCTTCCTGAAGTAACCATGTATGTGTTTTTCCTCCCTTAGAAAACTAAAATCCAGAGCTTGGCTATAATCCACTCCTCAAGAGAGCTAGAACTGGCTGAGGTTCTGTGTCAACAATTGTATTTTTTTTTCTTGACTGTGTTTTTGTCCCTGTCACCATCTCACCATCCTTAACCCAAATATTAAACCTGGTTTGACTGGAACTCTATCTTGGGCTTAGCTGCATTCTATGGGTCTTTCTGGGATAAGGAGAGTGGGAGAGATGGATGTCATCATGGAGGATGACATGGGGAGAGAAGAGGGTGAAAAGAGAGAATGGATGAAAAATTGTGTTGAGGATGGAGGAGGAGCCAACAAAAGAAGGATGTTTCAGGAACCAACACATTATCACAGACTCAATATACATCTTCCTTGCTGACCATTTCCTGACCTGACTCCACCCCTGAGGGACACAGCTCAGCCTTGACCAATGACTTTAAAGGATTAGGGGGAACAAAGGGCCAGAAGTTCAGCAGTAAAGAATAAAAGGTCACACCTTCCAGCAGCAGCACAGACTTGCTTCTGACACTTCTGTGATCACCAGTAAGCTTCAAGACCTGACATCATGGTGCATTTTACTGCTGAGGAGAAGGCTGCTATCACTGGCCTGTGGGGCAAAGTGAATGTGGAAGAGGCTGGAGGCGAGGCTCTGGGCAGGTAGCAACTGGACTTCATGGGGGAGGATGGTGAATATGAGCCTGGTAAATTGGCCAGGAAATTCTTCAAACTTTTTGAGTCACTGATTTTCCATCTGTTATGGTCTCATCTCATAGGCTCCTGGTTGTCTACCCCTGGACCCAGAGGTTCTTTGACAGCTTTGGCAACCTGTCCTCTCCCTCTGCCATAATGGGAAACCCCAAGGTCAAGGCCCATGGCAAGAAGGTGTTGACATCCTTTGGAGATGCTGTTAAGAACATGGACAACCTCAAGGGCGCCTTTGCTAAGCTGAGTGAGCTGCACTGTGACAAGCTGCACGTGGATCCTGAGAACTTCAGGGTGAGTTCAGGAAATGGTCATGTGTTCTTTTTATGCTTTTTACTTTGGAATAATAATGGAAGTTGAGTCTTTGGTTGCAAAGACTAGCAAAGATCTCAGAAATCATAGATCAAAGTTGGTGTTAAGAGGGCAGTATTCCAGTGGACATACCAAGAGCACCTTGATTCAGGACTAGTGACACTAAAGGGCTACTAGCCCTTTTAAGCCTGAGTTTGCTTAAAAGTTTTTGGGGACTTTTGTTAGAACTGGATTTGTTTACCCTAGAGAATATCAGAGAATAACAGACTTGTTCAAGGAGGAATGGAATCTGGGTTTTGGTAGATGAAAACCTGTCTCAAGGAAAGAGAAATGTCTTATTTTATGTGGCTCCTGATGATTGAAGTTTAGGAAGGTATTTGGGAGAATAATTTTTAGGCAGATTGTCTCAAAGAAATATCAATAAATTCTCTAAATATATTAAATTACCCATCAATATTGGGACTAAGTGGAAGCTTATTCCTGCATTGGTTGGAGACTTTACTAAACTCACTCTAAGAGCCTGTGCAGCCCTGAAATCCTATGATGTCAAAGATTAGACAATTGGTAAACGTGAGAGGGAGGGAGAGAGGCAAATAAAAATGGTGAAATGGGAGAGAGTGAGGGGATATAGGTAGACAGAATGTTGAATGGAGGGCTCATAGAATTTAAATAAAATTTAAGAACTAGCTTATCAGAGTTTATTGCACAGATACAAACCATGGAGCAGTTTACGATGTGGAGTTCGGAGTGGGTGTAGGTATTAAGCCATTATTTTTGGCAACTCTTTTAGGAAAATTCTACTCAACATATCTAACTGTCATTTTGTCTCTCACCTAACAGCTCCTGGGCAACGTGATGGTGATTATTCTGGCTTCGCACTTTGGCAGAGAATTCACCCCTGAGTTGCAGGCTGCTTGGCAGAAGCTGGTGGCTGGTGTTGCCACTGCTCTGGCCCACAAGTACCACTGAATTCTCCTTTCAGTTCACCATTTTTAGTCCCCATTGCCTTCCTTCTACACATGGGGATTGGAGTTTGGCCTTGAAAGCCCGGCTTCTCTTTAATAAAGTACATTCTGTTCAGTGATCAAAAATTAATATTGTATCTTCTCCATCATTTACTCTTTTTTTTAAATTTTATTTTTATATTTTTTTACATCTTTATTGGAGTATAATTGCTTTACAATGGTGTGTTAGTTTCTGCTTTATAACAAAGTGAATCAGTTATACATATACATATGTTCCCATATCTCTTCCCTCTTGCATCTCCCTCCCTCCCACCCTCCCTATCCCACCCCTCTAGGTGGTCACAAAGCACCGAGCTGATCTCCCTGTGCTATGCGGCTGCTTCCCACTAGCTATTTTACATTTGGTAGTGTACATATGTCCATGCCTCTCTCTCGCTTTGTCACAGCTTACCCTTCCCCCTCCCCATATCCTCAAGTCCATTCTCTAGTAGGTCTGTGTCTTTATTCCTGTCTTACCCCTAGGTTCTTCATGACATTTTTTCCCTTAAATTCCATATATATGTGTTAGGATACGGTATTTGTCTTTCTCTTTCTGACTTACTTCACTCTGTATGACAGACTCAAGGTCTATCCACCTCATTACAAATAGCTGAATTTCGTTTCTTTTTATGGCTGAGTAATATTCCATTGTATATATGTGCCACATCTTCTTTATCCATTCATCCAGTGATGGACACTTAGGTTGTTTCCATCTCCGGGCTATTGTAAATAGAGCTGCAATGAACATTTTGGTATATGACTCTTTTTGAATTATGGTTTTCTCAGGGTATATGCCCAGTAGTGGGATTGCTGTCTCATATGGTAGTTCTATTTGTAGTTCTTTAAGGAACCTCCATACTGTTCTCCATAGTGGCTGTACCAATTCACATTCCCACCAGCACTGCAAGAGGGTTCCCTTTTCTCCACACCCTCTCCAGCATTTATTGTTTCTAGATTTTTTGATGATGGCCATTCTGACTTGTGTGAGATGATATCTCATTGCAGTTTTGATTTCTATTTCTCTAATGATTAATGACGTTGAACATTCCTTCATGTGTTTGTTGGCAGTCTGTATATCTTCTTTGGAGAAATGTCTATTTAGGTCTTCTGCCCATTTTTGGATTGGGTTGTTTGTTTATTTGTTATTGAGCTGCATGAGCTGCTTATAAATTTTGGAGTTTAATCCTTTGTCAGTTGCTTCATATGCAAATATTTTCTCCCATTCTGAGGTTTGTCTTTTTGTCTTGTTTATGGTTTCCTTTGCTGTGCAAAAAGCTTTGAAGTTTCATTAGGTCCCATTTGTTTATTTTTATTTTCATTTCCATTTCTCTAGGAGGTGGGTCAAAAAGGATCTTGCTGTGATTTATGTCATAGAGTGTTCTGCCTATGTTTTCCTCTAAGAGTTTGATAGTTTCTGGACTTACATTTAGGTCTTTAATCCATTTTGAGCTTATTTTTGTGTATGGTGTTAGGGAGTGATCTAATCTCATACTTTTATATGTAGCTGTCCAGTTTTCCCAGCACCACTTATTGAAGAGGCTGTCCTTTCTCCACTGTATTTTCCTGCCTCCTTTATCAAAGATAAGCTGAACATATGTGCGTGTGTTTATCTCTGGGCTTTCTATCCTGTTCCATTGATCTATATTTCTGTTTTTGTGCCAGTACCATACTGTCTTGATTACTGTAGCTTTGTAGTATAGTCTGATGTCAGGGAGCCTGATTCCCCCAGCTCCGTTTTTTGTTCTCAAGATTGCTTTTGCTATTCGGCGTCTTTTGTGTTTCCATACAAATTGTGAAATTTTTTGTTCTAGGTTCTGTGAAAAATGCCATTGGTAGTTTCATAGGGATTGCATTGAATCTGTAGATTGCTTTGGGTAGTAGAGTCATTTTCACAATGTTGATTCTTCCAATCCAAGAACATGGTATATCTCTCCATCTATTTGTATTGTCTTTAACTTCTTTCATCAGTGTCTTACAATTTTCTGCATACAGGTCTTTTGTCTCCATAGGTAGGTTTATTTCTAGATATTTTATTCTTTTTGTTGCAATGGTAAATGGGAGTGTTTTCTTGATTTCACTTTCAGATTTTTCATCATTAGTGTATAGGAATGCCAAGATTTCTGTGCATTAATTTTGTATCCTGCTACTTTACCAAATTCATTGATTAGCTCTAGTAGTTTTCTGGCAGCATCTTTAGGATTCTCTATGTAGAGTATCATGTCATCTGCAAACAGTGACAGCTTTACTTCTGCTTTTCTGATTTGGATTCCTTTTATTTCCTTTTCTTCTCTGATTGCTGTGGCTAAACTTCCAAAACTATGTTGAATAAGAGAGGTGAGAGTGGGCAACCTTGTCTTGTTCCTTATCTTAGTGGAAAATGCTTTCAGTTTTTCACATTTGAGGACGATGTTGGCTTTGGGTTTGTCATATATTGCCTTTATTAGGTTGAAGAAAGTTCCCTCTACGCCTACTTTCTGGAGGGTTTTTATCATAAATGGGTGTTGAATTTTGTCGAAAGCTTTCTCTGCACCTATTGAGATGACCATATGGTTTTTCTCCTTCAATTTGTTAATATGGTGTATCACGTTGATTGACTTGCATATATTGAAGCATCCTTGCATTCCTGGAATAAACCCTACTTGATCATGGTGGATGATCCTTTAAATGTGCTGTTGGATTCTGTTTGCTAGTATTTTGTTGAGGATTTTTGCATTTATATTCATCAGTGATATTGGCCTGTAGTTTTCTTTCTTTGTGACATCCTTGCCTGGTTTTGGTATCAGGGTGATGGTGGCCTCGTAGAATGAGTTTGGGAGTGTTCCTCCCTCTGCTGTATTTTGGAAGAGTTTGAGAAGGATAGGTGTTAGCTCTTCTCTAAATGTTTGATAGAATTCGCCTGTGAAGCCATCTGGTCCTGGGCTTTAGTTTGTTGGAAGATTTTTAATCACAGTTTCAATTTCAGTGCTTGTGATTGGTCTGTTCATATTTTCTATTTCTTCCTGATTCAGTCTTGGCAGGTTGTGCCTTTCTAAGAATTTGTCCATTTCTTCCAGGTTGTACATTTTATTGGCATAGAGTTGCTTGTAGTAATCTCTCATGATCTTTTGTATTTCTGCAGTGTCAGTTGTTACTTCTCCCTTTTCATTTCTAATTCTATTGATTTGAGTCTTCTCCCTTTTTTCCTTGATGAGTCTGGCTAATGGTTTATCAATTTTGTTTATCTTCTCAAAGAACCAGCTTTTAGTTTTATTGATCTTTTCTATCGTTTCCTTCATTTCTTTTTCATTTATTTCTGATCTGATCTTTATGATTTCTTTCCTTCTGCTAACTTTGGGGTTTTTTGTTCTTCTTTCTCTAATTGCTTTAGGTGCAAGGTTAGGTTGTTTATTCGAGATGTTTCCTGTTTCTTAAGGTAGGATTGTATTGCTATAAACTTCCCTCTTAGAACTGCTTTTGCTGCATCTCATAGGTTTTGGGTCGTCGTGTCTCCATTGTCATTTGTTTCTAAGTATTTTTTGATTTCCCTTTGATTTCTTCAGTGATCACTTGTTTATTAAGTAGTGTATTGTTTAGCCTCCATGTGTTTGTATTTTTTACAGATCTTTTCCTATAGTTGATACCTAGTCTCATAACATTGTGGTCGGAAAAGATACTTGACACAATTTCAATTTTCTTAAATTAACCAAGGCTTGATTTGTGACCCAAGATATGATCTATCCTGGAGAATGTTCCATGAGCACTTGAGAAAAATGTGTATTCTGTTGTTTTTGGATGGAATGTCCTATAAATATCAATTAAGTCCATCTTGTTTAATGTATTATTTAAAGCTTGTGTTTCCTTATTTATTTTCATTTTGGATGATCTGTCCATTGGTGAAAGTGGGGTGTTAAAGTCCCCTACTATGAATGTGTTACTGTAGATTTCCCCTTTTATGGCTGTTAGTATTTGCCTTATGTATTGAGGTGCTCCTATGTTGGGTGCATAAATATTAACAATTGTTATATCTTCTTCTTGGATCAACCCCTTGATCATATGTAGTGTACTTCTTTGTCTCTTCTAATAGTCTTTATTTTAAAGTCTATTTTGTCTGATATGAGAATTGCTACTCCAGCTTTCTTTTGGTTTCCATTTGCATGGAATATCTTTTTCCATCCCCTTACTTTCAGTCTGTATGTGTCTCTAGGTCTGAAGTGGGTCTCTTGTAGACCACATATATATGGGTCTTGTTTTTGTATCCATTCAGCCAATCTGGGTCTTGTTTTTGTATCCATTCAGCCAATCTGTGTCTTTTGGTGGGAGCATTTAATCCATTTACATTTAAGGTAATTATCGATATGTATGTTCCTATTCCCATTTTCTTAATTGTTTTGGGTTTGTTATTGTAGGTCTTTTCCTTCTCTTATGTTTCTTTCCTAGGGAAGTTCCTTTAGCATTTGTTGTAAAGCTGGTTTTGTGGTGCTGAACTCTCTCATCTTTTGCTTGTCTGTAAAGGTTTTAATTTCTCCATCAAATCTGAATGAGATCCTTGCTGGGTAGAGTAATCTTGGTTGCAGGTTTTTCTCCTTCATCACTTTAAATATGTCTTGCCAGTCCCTTCTGGCTTTCAGAGTTTCTGCTGAAAGATCAGCTGTTAACCTTATGGGGATTCCCTTGTGTGTTATTTGTTGTTTTTGCCTTGCTGCTTTTAATATGTTTTCTTTGTATTTAATTTTTTACAGTTTGATTAATATGTGTTTTGGCGTATTTCTCCTTGGTTTTATCCTGTATGGGACTCTCTGTGCTTCCTGGACTTGATTAACTATTTCCTTTCCCATATTAGGGAAGTTTTCAACTATAATCTCTTCAAATATTTTCTCAGTCCTTTTCTTTTTCTCTTCTTCTGGAACCCCTATAATTCGAATGTTGGTGCATTTAATGTTGTCCCAGAGGTCTCTGAGACTGTCCTAAGTTCTTTTCATTCTTTTTTCTTTATTCTGCTCTGCAATAGTTATTTCCACTACTTTATCTTCCAGGTCACTTATCCGTTCTTCTGCCTCAGTTATTGTGCTATTGATCCCATCTAGAGTATTTTTAGTTTCATTTATTGTGTTGTTCATCGTTGCTTGTTTCATCTTTAGTTCTTCTAGGTCCTTGTTAAATGTTTCTTGCATTTTGTCTATTCTATTTCCAAGATTTTGGATCATCTTTACTATCATTATTCTGAATTCTTTTTCAGGTAGACTGCCTATTTCCTCTTCATTTTTTAGATCTGGTGGGTTTTTATCTTGCTCCTTCATCTGCTGTGTGTTTTTCTGTCTTCTCATTTGGCTTATTTTACTGTGTTTGGGGTCTCCTTTTTGCAGGCTGCAGGTTCGTAGTTCCCGTTGTTTTTGGTGTCTGGTTTGTCACAGACCTTGTGAGGATAGACTAGGGATGCGAGGGGTTGGACATCAGAGCAAGGGATAACTGTTTTTAAAGTCAACTCCAAAGTACTTGTTGTGGGATTTACTAAAGAACTGTCTGGTTAAAGTGATGAAAGCTGCCTAGGAATGTTAAATTGATTGCTGTTATCAGGAGAGAAATGTGTGCAGATTGGCTACAGCATTTATGAAGAGAGGTCATTGTAAACTGCTCAGAAAGAGTGATTATCTAAAAAGGGTGAGAGAAAAACAGGAATTAGAGGTAACTTCCAGAACTGTTGCCTGGTTTCCTGGAAAGATGGGTGGTTATTCCACGACACTCAGAGTTGCAGATGCCCCTGAGTCTGGGGGCTTGCAGGGTGCACATACTCTGCTGAAGATGGGGGTCAGGACCACCAAACATCAAGTACCTGGATCCACCCCAGCAGGCCAAACCCACACCTGAGTGTGACTGGGATTCCTAGCTGTAGTCATAGGTCCCTCTTCTTTATTTTATTTCATTGACCTCTTATCTTGAAGCAAATTCTTTTAGCATTAATTCAAACTCTTTTCTTCATATCTCTGTACCAAAGTGCTCACATTAACATAGCTTGGGATGGAGAGCTCACAGATAATCATGCCTGTCATGGTAAACCAGCTTCCAGAAACTTAGCAATTCTTATCCACATTTTACATTTAAGTCTTTTCCAAGCTGAATAGATAAAAGCCTCTTGCTATATCAAATAGACAGAAAGGATTTATTTTCTAGTAGTAGAAATTCATCTATAATATACTGAATATATCGAGTTGAAGTTTTTAAATTTTAGAGTACCTCTGTAAATACACATGGAGATTATTATTTTATTATTATTATATGTATATATATTTATAAGATTGATCTCAGGGAGAAACAAACAAACCAGCTTTCTGGAGGTCAAAATGTAGGAAAACAAATTCTGAAATAAAGAAACAAAATGAACCATTCCCTCTCCCACTACAAGTGTGCCTTTTCTGGTCCTGTAAATGCTTATTTGGATGCGTGAGACCAAAGTACCTTAGATCACAGTGGCAGTGGTGTGTGGAGTACTGTCAGTGAAGATTGCCTCTGCCTGATTAGATATGAAGAAACATTACACACAGCCAGAGAGTGTGGATTCAGCACACAAGAGACAACTCCATTATTCTATAGCCATTGCCAAAGAGGATTCTAATACTCTCTTCACTGAACACAGGAACACCTATTTCCCCAACAGCCAGTTGTGTATTCTCTGATACAAATGCATAGATACATGTATTGGCCAGAGACACTTGTCCATATAATCAGAGTGAAAAAAATTATTCAGGCAAGTGCATATATTATTGGTAGAACTCAACAACAATTGGGTGGTGCTCAATTTTTCTCTAAATTACCCAGTTTTTACCTATCTTATTTCTAAACAGATTCTGGATTGAGGTCTTTTTTCTTGGTTACAAGAACTATAAAATTATGAGCCCCATATAAGCTTTAGAAGCATTGGTAACCAAGAAGAGCTGTGACTTCTTCCATACCCTGGCTGAAGAGCAGAACAATGTCTTGTAAACACCTGATACAATGTTCAACAGAGTTCTAATTGTTACTCTTCCTAATTCTGTTTATGCCTTATGGTCAATTCAGGGATGGTGGCAGGGAGCTTGAGATATGAATTGCACGGTAGATGGTAGGAGAGAGGACAGCAGAATCCCCCTGATAGAGCCACCCAACACTATCAGAGACACAAATGTCCATCCAGCCGACCCTCCCTTGCCCAAGTCCCATCCCTGGTGGTGACAACCCACCTTTGAAAAATAGTCTCATTTTATTGGGAGAAGTAAGGGCCTGAGGACAAGAGATGAGGAATAAAAGGCCATGCAGAGAAGCAGCAGCACAGACTTGCTTCTGGCCCATTAGTGATCACCAGTAAGCTCCCAGACACCATGGTGCATTTTACTGCTGAGGAGAAGGATGTTGTTGCTAGCCTGTGGGCCAAGATGAATGTAGAGGTGGCTGGAGGTGAGAGCTTGGAAGGTAAGCACTGGACACAGGTAGGACAGGGGGCAGAAAGGCAGAGATTTTTCCAGAAAGACGGATTGGTCAGGTTTCTTACATACTCTGACTTCCCATCTGCTCTGTGACTATGACCATCCCATAGGTTCCTGGTTGTCTACCCATGGACCCAGAGGTTCTTTTACAATTTTGCTAACTTATGCTCTGAGTCTGCGATAATGGGCAACCCTAAGGTCAAGGCCCGTGGCAGGAAGGTGCTGACCTCCTTTGGAAATACCATTAAACACATGGACGACCTCAAGGGCACCTTTGCACATCTAAGTGAGCTGCACTTTGACAAGCTGCATGTGGATTCTGAGAACTTCAGGGTGAGTTCTGGGCATGCTTGTGCTTTGTTCTTTCATCCAGGTATCTGTTCTGTGGTTACAGTAGGGAACACAGGTACTTAAGTCTTATCGTATAGAGGTATTTTTTGGAGGTAATATTTCAGGAAAAAGCTTGATTTTGGTAGTTAGGCTGTTCCTAAGGTCAAAGGTAAGACCAAGTAGAGTAATTAATTATGCTATGACCAGTGGAGGCCACTGGCCATCTGATATTTCTTAAAAATAAATGTCGTGAAGAGCACTGGACAAAAGTGAGCTAAATAGTTTGGTCTGGAGAATACAAATCGAGCCAGGGAGAAGAACACCTTGCCTTTGATAACTGAAATTTTCTATAAAAATTGATGAACACATTTCTGCATGGCTCTTGAGCTTTGAACGAGGAGTAAGCAGGGCAAAGTAAGAGCGACTTTTTCATGGTTTGCCCCTCCTCCTCTCAACTCCAGCAATGATGAAATGCTCTTGTATACAAAGCACTGGATTCTTTGTCAAATGGGTGTCCAAACAATTTGAATGTATGCAATATCTGAAGACTTAGACTACGCGTATCAAGCCCCAGCACTATAATCCTACTTTTAAAAAAGGAGAGAAGCAATCCACAGCAATGCTCTGGGGTCGGAAGTTGGCAGGGAAAATGAGAGAAGGATAGAACACATTGGGGGTTCAGGACTGGGAGTCACTGAAGCCAATGTCAAGCATAAAATGATGCACTTTTGTGGGAGCATGACAATGAAAGTTGCTCAACCTCTTATCAAGAAGGAAATGGATGTTATATCTATTTGCTGTAAGGGCAGCTTGAGACCTTCTGTTCACTATGCACTATCTTCTTTTTATCCCCAGCTTCTAAGCAACATGATATTGATTGTCTTGCAACCCACTTCAGTGAGGAATTTACCCAAAAGACACAGGCTTCCTGGCAGAAGCTGACAGAAGCTGTGGCTAATGCTCTGGCCAACAAGTACCAGTAGTTGCCTGGCCATCTATGTTGGTGCCTACCTGAGGGCCCTGGGTCCCAACAGTCCATCTCCTGAAGGTGGAGGGAGAGAGCCCTGCCTCCAGACTTAACTCCTATATAATACAAATAAAATAAAAGTCATGCTCTGTAAGGAATATCCTTGTATTTTCTCTCTGTCTTTATCTTTTATAAGTTGATGCAGCTAAAAGAAAGCACTCCTATTGTAATGAGAATATTGGAGATTGAGAGTTTGGGGATGATAGAGAAGGGACCCTTATAAGATTCTACGGGATAAGAGTGGCTTCAAAGGGTAATTACTCCTAGGAAGGGAAACTAGACTCTTGAGTTGGACAAGGTCTTTAGAAAAAGGAAGGAAATGGAATTACTCTTGAGAGATGCAAAATGATTATTGATAGTGAGTTGTTAGGACACAAAGTAGGGGACCTGTATAGGCTGTTATTTGTATAAACTCAGGATAGAGTTCTTTTTGGACTATAGCTCAGTTCTATTTAATATAAGAAACATATTTTTAGCAGCTATAATGCAGTGAAGATGGTACTTTTTAGAGACCCAGTTAAGGACTCTGCTCTCAACTTTTTCCTAGCATCTTCAATGGTACTAATGAAGGCAACATCCCTAAAGCATATGAACTGGCAGCTTTGGTTTGAATCTGTCATCACCTGGTAGCTCTGTACCTAAAACACATTTCTAATTCTACTGGTAGAGATAAAGGCCATTTATGAGGGAAAATGACAAATTCAAGAATCAGCATGCCAGGTCTAATTGACAGAGGAGAAACTGGCCCATTAAAAGCAGTGGGGTGGTATAAAATTAGAGAATCTGCTAGAGAGACCAGAAGAAGAAGGAAAAGAAGCTATTGTTGCAAACAAAATTACTAGTGAGGTTTCTTGCACACCAGAGTGACATAATCAATAGGGTATTTTAGGGAAATTGATCCATGTGTGGGCATAGACTTGACAAGGCAGAATCTACCCTGAATCTGGGCGTAGGAATTTGCTGTGAGTATAATGAAGTGATAGGTAAAAGACTAAACTTGACAGGAGCAGTGGTACTAAGAAAAAAATCAAATAAAGGACCGCTGTGGCAAAGATGCTGCAGGACTTGAAACATAGCGAAATAGAGAGTGGAAAAGTCATGGAGGATAGCCAGGTTCCCTGTCTAGTGAATGCAAAGAGGAAATCTATTGACAGAAGAAGAAAAAACCTAGATGTCTCTTACTTAGAGCTGGCAATGGGCATAGCCACCTGTGTAAAAATCACTTCAAATTTCTGTACTGAAGTCCCTGGCATGAAGTGAAAAGCCAGGGCTTTTGGATTAACAGACAATGTCAAATTATTGCCCCATTGGCTTGAAATATTTAGTTAACATTTTTCAGAATTAATTTCCTTGTTTGTAAATGCGATAATTATCCCTACCCCACAAATACATTCCAAGGTTTCAAGGAGATATTTGTAAAGTGCATTGTCTGTCATTTTTGAAAAGGTAGTGGTAGTGGTTTATATGATGCATTATGATCTGTTCCTCTATGCCCTGCTTTTTTTTTTTGCGGTACGTGGGCCTCTCACTGTTGTGGCCTCTCCTGTTGCGGAGCACAGGCTCCGGACACGCAGGTTCAGTGGCCATGGCTCACGGGCCCAGCCACTCCGCGGCATGTGGGATCTTCCCGGACCAGGGCACGAACATTGGCATTGGTGGGCGGACTCTGAACCACTGTGCCAGCAGGGAAGCCCTGTGCCCTGTTTCATTGTATATTCTTGAGCTGATTGCATTATTTCTGAGCTTCAGAACTAGATATCTAACTATTTGCTTAATATCCCATTTTGGATTGCTCAAAAGTACAACAAATACAGTATGTCCAAGACTGAACTCCTGATCTTTTCCTAATTTACTCCTGCTAACTGACGCTTCTTTTTGTGTTCCCCTTCTTAATGACTATCCCATCATCAATTGCTCAAGCCTGAAAATAGAGGTGTTTTTACTTCCCTCCCTAACACAATATCATCCTATTTGTCTCTCATTTATTTTACCCCCATGTCCACTGAAGCCAAAATAATACAAATCAAATCATGCCGCTCCAGCCCTTGAATTTTTCAAGTTTTATTTGACTTTCAGGTTAAAGAAAAAGAAACTGTAACATAGTGTAAAGATCGTTCATAGCAACTTCCTATCATATAACATTCCCCCCGGTCATCTGAATTACAGTCACACTGTCCATCTTTCTATATATAAATCATATAATTTGAATTATTATCCCTGGTAATTTTTAATCAACATTATGTTGTGCAATTAATCTGTATTACAGCATGTGATACAGATTCTTTTCATTGTTGTATAATATTTCATCCTTTTACCATAGTATAATTTATCTATTCCACTAAATGAGGAACAATTAAGTTGCTACTGAATTGAGATTCTGAGGCATATTGATGTTACAAGCATTCCTATACATGTCTTTGGATGCACACAAGCAAGCATTTCTGTATATCTAAAAGTATAATTGCCAGGTCATAGGTGCTGCATATATTCTGCTTCAGTAGACACCACCAAATATTCTCAAAAGCAATTATACTGTTTTACACTATCGTTAGCAAAGTATAAAAACTTTTCTTTATCTACAGCCTTGCAAAATTTTGGAATTGTCCATCTCTCCTCTTCTTTATATTCTTTTCCCTCCTCCTTCCCTTTCATTCCATTATTTTCCCTTCTCTTACTTCTTCCGTCCCCTCCCTTCTTCCCTCCTTCCTTTGTGCCTCCCTCCCTCCCTCCTTCCTCCCTCCCTCCTTCCTCCCTCCCTCCTTTCTTCCTTCCTTCCTTCCTCCCTCCCTCCCTTCCTTCCTTCCTTCCTTCCTTCCTTCCTTCCTTCCTTCCTTCCTTCCTTCCTTCCTTCCTTCCTTCCTTCTTTCCAGCTATGCTGGTGGGTCTATATTTGTATACCATTGTAGTATTATTTTGAATTGAGAAAAGAGTGAAATTCAATTTGAATCTTCATTCCTGGGTCCAACTCCACATTTTTCTTGAGGACCCAGCTGTGGAAATTTCTGCACTTGGCGTTTTCCCAGAAACCCTGTTAGACTTTAACAGGCTGAATAAGATAAATCTTGTTTGCAATTCCTTTGCATTCTCTCTTTAGTCACATCATATATTTAAGTACTTATGCAATAGGTATCACATATTTTTCTTTATTTCTCATTAAATTGTTCCCATTATAATGCATGCTCCCCAAACCTATTTCAGTAGGTGGTAGAGAGACAATATTTATTACTTTTCTTTCACTTAATGGACATTTATTTCAATAAAGGGATGGGAAAGGAAAGAATTTTGTGACCCAAAGTATTATACAAAGGAGAAAGAAAGTTAAATCTATGGCAAAATATTTATCTACTCCAACCACTTATAAACATATCTAGAAACAAAGTGAAGCTCCATATAGAGTCAACTTCATAAAATTTTTGCTTTCTAGGTTTCAGTTTTCTTATGTATGAATTGAAAGAGTTGGATGGGTTAAACTGTAAGATACATTCCACAATGTTGACTAAAACATTTATGCATAAATGAGACTGACAGTATATTTGTAGAAGCTACTGATGAAGGAAATGAAGCTGGGAGGTAAGTACAGGGAGAGCAGGGTTTCTGAGTCCCGACGCACTGGACCAGACAATCACAGATGAAGGGAGCTGAGGAACAAGAGTGCATCTCACATTCCCCCAAACCAATGAACTTGTGTTGTGCCCTGGGCCAATCTGCTCTCAGAAGCAGGGAGGGCAGGAAGCTGGGTGG
>NW_021703784.1:58916278-59056784 GCF_005190385.1 Monodon monoceros | reverse complement strand
CATGGAGCATTTTTGTTTTATTTAATTGTATTTATTTAATTTAGTTTGTTATATTTTATTTTACTTTATTATTTTTGGAAGAATGCCAAAACTGTGGTAACTAAGATATTGTGTATCTGGGAGAGAAGAGTAAATAATAACTGCTTTACCCAGAAAAATATAGATTAGATTGCTGAAATGGTCTACTTGGGGAATTAAAATTGAACACTAGAGCATGTATAAAAGTGTTCTCACTGAAAAGTAATTTTTGAAACAGATGATAAAACCACACATCTCTGGATGAATGTCATAATTATATTATATTATAGGGGCACAGTTTGTGATGAGACTGAAATATGCTGAGTCCAAGCTGGGTCCCTCTATAACCATGCCCTTGTTTCTCGACTCTTCCACACAGCTCCTGGGCAACGTGCTGGTGGTTGTGCTGGCTGAGAACCTTAAAAATGAATTCACCCCGGAGTTGCAGGCCGACTATCACAAGCTGGTGCCTGGTGTGGCTAATGCCCTGGCCCACAATTACCACTAAGCTCCCTTTCCTGATTTTCAGGAAAGACCTTTTTGTCCTCAGAGCCCAAAATCTGGATACAGAAAAATAAAGAAGAGTTTTGAGCATCTGGTCTCTGCCTAATAAAAACATTTATTTTCATTGCACTGGTGTATTTAAATTACTTCACATCTCTCACTCAGACGTCTCTCACATGGGAGGGCAGGCATTTAAGTCATAAAGAAATAAGGGGCTAGTTGAGACCTTGGGAAAATATATCTGTATCTTGGACTCCATGGCAGGAGTTGTTGTAAACAGCTAATATAAGTGGAAAACAGACTCTGCTGCTTATTCTTACTTTCCCTTAAAGAATTCAAGTTGCAGTTTGATTTGGGAGTTAGATCATTGCTATGTTTCATTTAAATCAATTATTTTATTTAGCCTTCCTTGTAAATGTCTTCTCTCTCTTTAATTGTCCAGAACATAACAGCCATAATTCCACTAAGTTCTTCTGCCTAAAGGCACCACTGTTCTTCTAAGATTTTCCTTATGTATTTTACTGTCCTTATTGCTCCTCCTCCTTTGACCGCTCTTATCCTAGTTTCCTCTGTCATCTTATAAAGATCCGCATGAAGGACAGAAACCAGGGGGAGGTAGATTTGCTACCTCTTCCCTTGTATTGTAATACTGTGATAAATATAGGACTGAAGACAATGTAAAAAGGGGCTTTTGTGGCTTGATATTCACTGCTGTCTTGTAATTCTTTCATGGTCTTACACCAAATGGAATTCCATTCTCCTCAAGATGGTTTAACATCTACATCCAGGAAGTGATTGGAGGTCTGCTCTCTTCTTTATCCTGTCTCTGATGGTTTCTCTGCCTTTGTAGTTATTAACATAGTGTTACCAGCAGCAACACATGCCAATTTAATTTTATTATTCAATAGCCACTTATGTGGATGCTTGATTCTGGAAATAATATATAAATTTCAAGTAATCCTTGTCCCCTGCTGCATCCCAATTCTGAATCTAGTTGGGAAGATTCTGAAGGTAATGCATCTAACAAGTGACTATAAATGAGTGTGTACAAGGCTTTATGAGATCAGAGAGTGAAGCTCTTGGTATGAAATGGGTGATAAAGATAAGTAGATACTTGTCCAAAAGAGAAGAGGAAAAAAACCAGAAAAGAAAGGGAGGATAACATATGCCAAATCATCGATGAATAATGTGTTTGTGTATTCTGAGAATTTCAAGTAAATAAGAAAGAGAATTGAAGCAAAACTGCCTGGAATGGAATAGAATAGAATAGGCTATGAATATGAATTTGAATAGAAGAGTATATGAATTTTGGTGAACACTGTGGGGGATATATTTAAAATTAAAAACTCACAAACAAGAAGATACAGTCTCATTATTCATGAGATGCTTGCACTGCTAATTGACAAGTAAAGTAAGATAGTATAACAGTTCAGAACATAATTTTGAAATCAGACAGCCTGGATTGAAAAAAAACTCTGCTACTTATTAGCTCTGACCTTGTGAAAAATTAGCTAACTTTGCTGAACTTCATTTTTCTTACCTGTAAAATACCCAAAATGATATCATTCTTAAGGTGTGATTTTAAGGATTAAATGAGATAAAGTGCACAAAAAAGTGCATTGCAACATCTGGCACTTCACATAGCCTGACACACAGCTCAGCAAATGTAAACTAAATAGTATTTTTGTTATAATTATTATGAATAATATGGGTAGAAGTGGCATCATTGATACCGATGATGATACCTGAAAGAATTGTCTCATTAAAGAGAAAAAACATAACCAAAATATTATTTTTTTAAAAATTTATTTATTTTTGGCTGCGTTGGGTCTTTGTTGCTGTGCACGGGCTTTCTCTAGTTGCAGCGAGCGGGGGCTACTCTTCGTTGTGGTGCACAGGCTTCTCACTGCGGTGGCTTCTCTTGTTGTGGAGCACGGGCTCTAGGTGTGCGGGCTTCAGTAGTTGTGGCTTGTGGGCTCTAGAATGCAGGCTCAGTAGTTGTGATGCACGGGCTTAGTTGCTCCCCGGCACGTGGGATCCTCCCTGACCAGGGCTCGAGCCTGTGTCCCCTGCACTGGCAGGCGGATTCTTAACCACTGCACCACCAGGGAAGACTAGAAATATTATTTCTTGTCTGGTACAAGACATGCCCCACTCCCCAACCTCTTACATTCAGTGGTATGTGTGATTTGTTCATTCCTGAATAGCCACAGCTGAATGTACCAGTTGGGGTCCAGCTGGGAGAAAGAAATCACATTGTTAATTATAACAAGAGATTGGAGAACTGGAAGACTGATTACTGAAGAGTAAAGAGGACTCTAAATCGCTAAGAATAGAAGATATAGGAAGCAGGCACTGTTCCTAGTGCTGAGATAGAGCATTCAAGTAAGGAACAATATGAGAGAGGTCTTTTCCCCAGATCTCTTGAGAGAGAGCATGCCCAAGGCTCAATGCATGGTTGAAAAAAATTCAGGCTGCAAAGCTACCTGAAGTGAGGTACATAGGCATCCATCCATTGGGAAGTGCCATGTCAGCAGCATTTATTGAAAATCTGTTCCCTGGGGTGCCAGGGGCAGCCACCCAGGAGGAGGAACTGCACCTCAGATGTTCCTATGAAACTGCCTGGGGGTATAACGGGAGAAATGATTCATGAGAAAATTCCAGAAAAGCAACTCTGGATTACAAAATTACTCCTGGGGTGTCAGAGGGAGCCATTTACCGGAGATCCTGCCTTAGCAGTCCACCGCTGCAAAGCCATGTGTATTGCTGGAAGCTGGCCCTGGAGAAGCTGAGCACCTTGCTGAAGCCTGGAGCTGTAGAGACAGAGATGGTTGCAGCATCCTGACTAGAGAATCACAGCAGAACTAGGAAGAGAATCCCCTTCCTCCTCCAGTGCCTCTCCAGAACACTCTACTAACAAAACTTAACATCGTGCCAACTTGAAAAGGAGAGCTTCTATTAGAGTCTACATCCATCATCACAATATGGGCAATTAAGAGTGGATTAAGAATCAAGAGACAATTGATAACTGACACCCCCCGACCCCGCCACTGGCCTACACTAAATGCTTGTGTCACTTAGAGTACATAGGGCAATATGTGAGAAAAATGCAATTAGGACTAGCAAATGATAAAGCAGTGCTTAGAGGATTAAGAAATTAGTAAAAGAAGTAGGGCAGACTTTATCATTGTTTGGATTAACAATTTCTCCTCTGTATAAATTTGATATATTTTTCAACTTGTTCAGATTCTGGGCAAACAAAAGGAGTATGTATTCTGTACTCCCATATCCAAGAGAAAGATGTATACATTACTTCCACTGTTCTGTTTTTGTTTCAGTGACGAGCATAATAATTTTGAAATTCAAGCAGAGTCTTACTTTATAGCAGATTTTCAACACCACTCTGTAAAAGGTTTACTTTTATTTTTTCAATATATCCTTCAACCTTACATTGTTATCACTTCTAATGTAATTAGAAACTGTTTATGTATCCTTGTAAAATGCACAATGATTTTATGTAATTTATACAAATTGAATTTTCCCATAAAATATCATTTTTGCTTGTTTCTCTCACTCAGTATATTACATGAAAATTCAGTTGAATTGTTTTGGAAGTTTTAGCCACAGCAATCACAGAAGAAAAAGAAATAAAAAGAATCCAAATTGGAAAAAAAGTAAATCTGTCACTGTTAGCAGATGACATGATACTATACATAGAGAATCCTAAAGATGCTACCAGAAAACTACTAGAACTAATCAATGAATTTGGTAAAGTAGCAGGATACAAAATTAATGCACAGAAATCTCTTGCATTCCTATACACTAATAATAAAAAATCTGAAAGTGAAATTAAGGAAACACTCCCATTTACCATTGCAACAAAAAGAATAAAATACCTAGGAATAAATCTACCTAAGGAGACAAAAAATCTGTCTGCAGAAAACTATAAGACACTGATGAAAGAAATTAAAGATGATACAAACAGATGGAGAGATATACCATGTTCTTGAATTGGAGGAATCAACATTGTGAAAATGACTCTGCTACCCAAAACAATCTACATATTCATTGCAATCCTTATCAAACTACTGCTGGCATTTTTCACAGAACTAGAAAAAAATTGTTCACAATTTGTATGGAAACACAAAAGACCCCGAATAGCCAAAGCAATCTTGAGAAAGAAAAACAGAGCTGGAGGAATCAGTCTCCCTCACTTCAGACTATACTACAAAGCTACAGTCATCAAGAGAGTATGCTACTGGCACAAAAACAGAAATATAGATAAATGGAACAGGATAGAAAGTCCAGAGATAAACTCACAAACATATGGTCACCTTATCTTTGACAAAGGAGGCAAGAATATACAATAGAGAAAAGAAAGCCTCTTCAATAAGTGGTGCTGGGAAAACTGGACAGCTACATGTAAAAGAATGAAATTAGAACACTCCCTAACACCATACACAAAAATAAATTCAAAATGGATTAAAGACCTAAATGTAAGGCCGGACACCATAAAACTCTTAGAGGAAAACATAGGAAGAACACTCTATTACACAAATCACAGCAAGATCTTTTTTGATCCACCTCCTAGAGAAATGGAAATAAAACCAAAAATAAACAAATGGGACCTAATGAAACTTAAAAGCTTATGCACAACAAAAGAAATCATAAACAAGATGAAAAGACAACCCTCAGAATGGGATAAAATATTTTCAAATTTTAATCCTGACAAAGGATTAATCTCTAAAATATACAAGCAGCTTATGCAGTTCAATATCAAAAAAACAAACAACCCAATTCAAAAATGGGAAGAAGACCTAAATAGACGTTTCTCCAAGGAAGATATACAGATTGCCAACAAACACAAGAAAGAACGATCAACATCATTAATCAATAGAGAAATGCAAATCAAAACTACAATGAGACATCACCTCACACCAGTCAGAATGGCCATCATCAAAAAATCTACAAACAATAAATGCTGGAGAGGGTGTGGAGAAAAGGGAACCCTCTTGCACTGTTGGTGGGAATGTAAATTGATACAGCCACTATGGAGAACAGTATGGAGGTTCCTTAAAACACTAAAAATAGAACTACCATATGAGCCAGCAATCCCACTACTGGGCATATACCCTGAGAAAACCATAATTCAAAAAGAGTCATATACCAAAATGTTCATTGCAGTTCTATTTACAATAGCCAGGTCATGGAAGCAACCTAAGTGTCCATCGACAGATGAATGGATAAAGAAGAGGTGGCACATATATCTCATGGACTATTACTCGACCATAAAATGAAACGAAATTGAGTTATTTGTACTGAGGTGGATGGACCTAGAGTCTGTCATACGGAGTGAAGTAAGTCAGAAAGAGAAAAACAAATACCGTATGTTAACACATATACATGGAATCTAAAAAAAAAAACAAAAAGTGGTCATGAAGAACCTAGGGGCAGGACTGGAATAAAGACGCAGACCTACTAGAGAATGGACTTGAGGACTCTGGGAGAGGGAAGGATAAGCTGGGACAAAGTTAGAGAATGGCATATATGCACTACCAAATGTAAAACAGATAGCTAGTGAGAAGCAGCTGCATAGCACAGGGAGATCAGCTCGGTGATTTGTGACCACCTAGATGGGTGGGATAGGGAGGCTGGGAGGGAGGGAGATGCAAGAGAGAAGAGATATGGGGATATATGTATATGTATAACTGATTCACTATGTTATAAAGCAGAAACTAACACACCATTGTAAAGCAATTATACTCCAATAAAGATGTTTAGAAAAGAAAAAATAAAATACAGTTGATTGGTTCTTACAGCTGCAAAAATAATATCCATTTATTATGCTTTATTTAGCCTTTCCCTTATAATGAACAGTGAGATGGTCTCCATTTCCACCAACACGAACACCAATAAAATCAATATCTTCCAATGTGCTCTTTTATACGAAACCAAATAGCCTGTGTAATATAAACATGGGTGGTGTTGCTTTATATAAAATAAAGTCTGCTAATTTGTTAACATTAGCAAACTGCTTTCAAAAGTTGTGTATACTGTTTACATTCCTATTAGAATTTCCTGTCCAACATTTGATTTTATTCAACCTTCTAATGTGATATTATTAGGAGTGAAAAGTGATATCACATCTTTCTAAAATTAGAATTTACCTAATTACTACTTTATTTAAGGATCATTAATTGTCTTGTCAATTCAGTCTTTGTGAAATTCTATTCATAGAATTTGTTCAACTTTTTATTATTGTCTTATTTTTGGATAAAATTTAAGAATTCTTTTAATTGGTTTTAAATGTTAAAAATGCTTTTCTAGATTGTCATCTCTATATTAATTCTGTCTGTGGTGTCATTCATTGACCTGAAGTGATTAATTTTCCTTTCATTCTTTGTACCTGGATATCAGGGTTAAAATTTCTTCCCTTAATATTTAAATACAAAGATTTTTTCCTTAATATTTTGTTGTCAATTTACTTTAACTTTTAGGTTTATGCTCTACTTGAAATTCTGATTTGCATATAGAGGGTGACAGGAATATCGCTTCAGTTTTCTTCAAGTAGTGAATGTTTTTCCCAAGTATCATCTACTAATCAATTTATTCTTTTGCTTTGTGATGTCACCTTTGTCACTGCTCAGGGCCCCAGAGGTACATGGATCTATTTCTGAACTTCCATATGTTCCATTATTCTGTTTGTTGACTCTTCCATTAGTATCATATTTTAAAAATCTTTATTTTTAAATATGTTCTAGAGTATGTCTAAATATCTAATGTGTTCTTTCTAAATTACTCATTCACATACATTTAGAATGAATCTGTATTTTTTTTATTTTAAACTCTACAAAATATTTTATTGCTTGGATGTGCGAGATAAATTTAGGAGGCAGAAGAATAAATACCGGCTCTCAAATTTCTTTGCTAGTGATACACAGAATACAAAAGGAATAGTTTGACAAGTTACAATCAGTTCAGTTTGGGATACATTGTTTGAGTATGAGTCTGAAACTCCAAGAAGAGACCTAGAAATAGAACTAAGTTGACTGTTTTCATACAAAATTATCTAGCACAATATATTGATTAATCAATATACTGCCAATTTATAATAACACCAATTTCTCATTATATGTGGGTCATTTCTTGAGCACTCTGAACTGTTACATTGACATACAGTACTTGCCCACTCCCATGCCAACATTACACAAGTTTTATTTTAAAAGTCTTGTTATTGCATAAATTAAGTCTCCACACATATCACTACCACATCTTCTTCTTCCTTTTCAAAATTGTTTTAGACGTTTTGGTCCTTTTTTTTTATACAGCATGTCCTTATTAGTCATCAATTTCATACACATCAGTGTATACATGTCAATCCCAATCGCCCAATTCATCACACCACCACGACGCCCCTCCCCCCCTGCAGCTTTCTCCCTTTGGTATCCATACATTTGTTCTCTACATCTGTGTCCCAATTTCTGCCCTGCAAACCAGTTCATCTGTACCATTTTTCTAGGTTCCACATATATGCGTTAATATATGATATTTGTTTTTCTCTTTCTGACTTACTTCACTCTGTATGACAGTCTCTAGATCCATCCACGTCTCAACAAATGACCCAATTTCATTCCTTTTTATGGCTGAATAATATTCCATTGTATATATGTACCACATCTTCTTTATCCATTCGTCTGTTGATGGGCATTTAGGTTGATTCCATGACCTGGCTACTGTAAATAGTGCTGCAATGAATATTGGGGTGCATGTGTCTTTTTGAATTATGGTATTCTCTGGGTATATGCCCAGTAGTGGGATTGCTGGATCATATGATAATTCTATTTTTAGTTTTTTAAGGAACCTCCATACTCTCCATAGTGGCTGTATCAATTTACACTCCCACCAAAAGTGCAAGAAGGTTCCCTTTTCTCCGCACCCTTTCCAGCATTTGCTGTTTGTAGATTCTCTGATGATGCCCATTCTAACTGGTGTGAGGTGGTACCTCATTGGAATTTTGATTTGCGTTTCTCTAATGAGTAGTGATGCTGAGCAGCTTTTCATGTGCTTCTTGGCCATCTGTATGTCTTCTTTGGAGAAATGTCAATTTAGGTCTTCTGCCCATTTTTGGATTGGGTTGTTTGTTTCTTTAACATTGACCTGCATGAGCTGTTTATATATTTTGGAGATTAATCCTTTGTCAGTTGAGTCATTTGCAACTATTTTCTCCCATTCTGAGGGTTGTCTTTTCGTCTTGTTTATGGTTTCCTTTGCTGTGCAAAAGCTTTGAAGTTTCATTAGGTCCCATTTGTTTATTTTTGCTTTTATTTCCATTACTCTAGGAGGTGAATCAAAAAAGATCTTGCTGTGATTTATGTCAAAGACTGTTCTTCCTATGTTTTCCTCTCAGAGTTTTATAGTGTCTGGTCTTACATTTAGGTCTGTAGTCCATTTTGAGTTTATTTTTGTGTATGGTGGCAGGGAGTGTTCTAATTTCATGTTTTTACATGTAGCTGTCCAGTATTCCCAGCACCACTTATTGAAAAGACTGTCTTTTCTCCATTGTATATCCTTGCCTCCTTTGTAATAGATTAGTTGACCATGGGTGCGTGGGTTTATCTCTGGGCTTTCTATCTTGTTCCATTGACCTATGTTTCTGTTTTCATGCCAATACCATATTGTCTTGATGACTGTAGCTTTGTAGTATAATCTGAAGTCAGGGTATCTGATTCCTCCAGCTCCGTTTTTGCTCCTCAATACTGCTTTGGCTATTCGGGGTCTTTTGTGTCTTCATAGAAATTTTAAGATTTTTTCTTCCATAAAAAATGCCATAGTAATTTGATAAGGATTGCATTCAATCTGTAGATAGCTTTGGGTAGTACAGTCATTTTCACAATATTGATTCTTCCAATCCAAGAACATGGCATATCTCTCCATCTGTTGGTATCATGTTTAATTTCTTTCATCAGTGTCTTATAGTTTTCTGCAGACAGGTCTTTTTTCTCCTGAGGTAGGTTTATTCCTAGATGTTTTATTCTTTTTGTTGCAATGGAAAATGGGAGTGTTTCCTTAATTTCTCTTTCAGATTTTTCATCATTAGTGTACAGGAATGCAAGAGATTTCTGTGCATTAGTTTTGTATCCTGCTACTTTACCAAATTCATTGATCAGCTCTAGTAGTTTTCTGGTGGCATCTTTAGGATTCTCTATGTATAGTATCATGTCACCTGCAAACAGTGACAGCTTTATTTCTTCTTTTCCAATTTGTATTCCTTTTATTTCTTTTTCTTCTCTGATTGCCATGGCTAGGACTTCCAAAAATATGTTGAATAATAGTGGTGTGAGTGGACAACCTTGTCTTGTTCCTGATCTTAGAGGAAGTGCTTTCAGTTTTTCACCATTGAGAATGATGTTTGCTGTGGGTTTGTCACATATGGCGTTTATTATGTTGAGGTAGGTTCCCTCTATGCCCACTTTCTGGAGAGTTTTTATCATAAATGGGTGTTGAATTTTGTCGATAGTTTTTTCTGCATCTATTGAGATGATCATATGGTTTTTATTCTTCAATTTGTTAATATGGTGTATCACATTGATTGATTTGCGTATATTGAAGAATCCTTGCATCCCTGGGATAAACCCCACTTGATTATGGTGTATGATCCTTTTAATGTGTTGCTGGATTCTGTTTGGTAGTATTTTGTTGAGGATTTTTGCTTTTATATATATCAGTGATATTGGTCTGTATTTTTCTTTTTTTTGTAATATCTTTGTCTGGTTTGGGTATCAGGGTGATGGTGGCCTCATAGAATGAGTTTGGGAGTGTTCCTTCCCCTGCAATTTTTTGGAAGAGGTTGAGAAGGATGGGTATTAGCTCTTCTCTAAATGTTTGATAGAATTCACCTGTTAAGCAATCTAGTAGTGGACTTTTGTTTGTTGGGAAATTTTTAATCACAGTTTTAATTTCATTACTTGTGATTGGTCTGTTCAAATTTTCTGTTTCTTCCTGGTTCAGTCTTGGCAGGGCATACTTTTCTAAGAATTTGTCCATTTCTTCCAGGTTATCGATTTTATTGCCATAAAGTTGTTTGCAATAGTCTCTTAGGATGCATTGTATTTCTGCAGTGTCTGTTGTAACTTCCACTATTTCATTTCTAATTTTATTGATTTGAGTCCTCTCCCTCTTTTTCTTGATAAGTCTGGCTAATGGTTTATCAATTTTGTTTATCTTCTCAAAAAGCCAGTTTTTAGTTTTATTGATCTTTGCTATTGTTTTCTTTCTTTCTATTTCATTTATTTCTGCTCTGATCTTTATGAATTCTTTCCTTCTGCTATCTTTGGGTTTTGTTTCTTCTTCTTTCTCTAGTTCCTTTAGTTGTAAGGTTAGATTGTTTATTTGAGATTTTTCTTGTTTCTTGAGGTAGGCTTGTATAGCTATAAACTTCCCTCTTAGAACTTCTTTTGCCGCATCCCATAGGTTTTGGATCGTCGTGTTTTCATTGTCATTTGTCTCTAGGTATTTTTTAATTTCCTCTTTGATTTCTTCAGTGACATCTTGCTTATTTAATAACGTATTGTTTAGCCTCCATATGTTTGTGTTTGTTATGTTTTTTCCCCTGTAATTCATTTCTAATCTCATAGCGTTGTAGTCAGAAAAGATGCTTGATATGATTTCAAATTTCTTAAGTTTACTGAGGCTTGATTTGTGACCCAAGATGTGATCTATCCTGGAGAATGTTCTGTGCGCACTTGAGAAGAAAGTGTAATCTGCTGTTTTTGGATGGAATTGTCCTATAAATATCATTTAAATCTATCTGGTCTAGTGTGTCATTTAAAGATTCTGTTTCCTTATTGATTTTTATTTTGGATGATCTATCCATTGGTGTAAGTGCGGTGTTAAAGTTCCCCACTATTATTTTGTTACTGTTGATTTCCTCTTTTACAGCTCTTAGCGGTTGCCTTATGTATTGAGGTGCTCCTATGTTGGGTGCCTATATATTTATAATTGTTACATCTTCCTCTTGGATTGATCCCTTGATCATTATGTAGTTTCCCTCCTTGTCTCTTGTAACAGTCTTTATTTTAAAACCTGTTTTATCTGATATGAGTATTGCTATTCCAGTGTTCTTTTGGTTTCCATTTGCATGGAATCTCTTTTTCCATCCCCTCATTTTCAGTCTGTATGTATCCCTTGGTCTGAAGTGGGTCTCTTGTAGACAGCATATATACGGGTCTTGTTTTTGTAGCCATTCAGCCAGTCTGTGTCTTTTGGTCGGAGTACTTAATCCATTCATGTTTAAGGTAATTATCGATATGTATGTTTCTATGACCATTTTCTTAATTATTTTGGGTATGTTTTTGTAGGTCACTTTCTTCCCTTCTGTTTCCCACTTCGAGAAGTTCCTTTAGCATTTGTTGTGCAGCTGGTTTGGTGGTGCTGAATGCTCTTAGCTTTTGCTTGTCTGTAAAGTTTTTGATTTCTCCATTGAATCTGAATGAGATCCTTGCCAGGTATAGTAATCTTGGTTGTACGTTCTTCCCTTTCATCGCTTTAAGTATATCATGACACTCCCTTCTGGCTTGTAGAGTTTCTGCTCAGAAATCAGGTGCTAACCTTACGGGAGTTCCCTTGTATGTTATTTGTCATTTTTCCCTTGCTGCTTTCAATAATTTTTCTTTGTCTTTAATTTTTGCCAGTTTGATTACTATGTGTCTCGGTGTGTTTCTCTTTGGGTTTATCCTGTATGGGACTCACTGCGCATCCTGGACTTGGGTGGCTATTTCCTTTCCCATGGTAGGGAAGTTTTCGACTATAATCTCTTCAAATATTTTCTTGGGTCCTTTCTCTCTCTCTTCTCCTTCTGGGACCCCTATAATGCGAACGTTTTTGCATTTAATTTTGTCCCAGAGGTCTCTTGGCTGTCTTCATTTGTTTTCATTCTTTTTTCTTTATTTTGTTCTGCAGCAATGAATTCCACCATTCTGTCTTCCAGGTCACTTATCTGTTCTTCTGCCTCAGTTATTCTGCTATTGATTCCTTCTAGTGCAGTTTTCATTTCAGTTATTGTATTGTTCATCTCTGTTTGTTCTTTAATTCTTCTAGTTCTTTGTTAAACATTTCTTGCATCTTCTCGATCTTTGCCTCCATTCTTTTTCTGAGGTCCTGGATCATCTTTACTATCATTATTCTGAATTCTTTTTCTGGAAGGTTGCCTATCTCCACTTCATTTAGTTGTTTTTCTGGGGTTTTATCTTGTTCCTTCATCTGGTACATAGCCCTCTGCCTTTTCATCTTGTCTATCTTTCTGTGAATGTGGTTTTTGTTCCATAGGCTGCAGGATTGTCGGTCTTCTTGCTTCTGCTGTCTGCCCTCTGCTGGATTAGGCTATCTGAATCTGTATTCTGAATGACAGTTTCTTTGATCAATTAGCTTGTTATCTGAATGAGATTACCTTGGATTTAGAGACACATTTGGGGAGAATAGAAATCTTGAGTTGTACTATCCATTAAGATAGCATGTGTTTCCCTTTATATAGATTTTGTTTTGTGCCATTTTGGAGTGTTTTGACAATTTTTATAAAATATATTACACAAATAAAACAAAAATAAGTACATCTCAATGATTACAATTACATCCTTAATTTCCCAGACACAAACATCCATTTGTTATTTTACTCTTTTCCAAGATAATGCAATGGACTTAGAACAATTTATCTCCATTTTTTCCCTTTCCAATCTATCCTTTTTGTTGTATGTTTTAAATATTTTGTAGTTTTGTCCCCTAAATTTTCTATTATTATTACTTTAAACAGTGAAGAAATATTTGTAATTATTTACGTATTTGCTTAACATATATTTTTATTTCTAACCTTCCCCTTAAAATCATTTTCCTTTTTCCTGAACGTGCTTAATATTATTTTTATTTGTTGGAAATATTTTTGTTAGTTTTGGTTTATCTGAAAATGCCTTAATTTTCTCCATTCTTAATGCATATTAAAATAATATTATTAACGTGCAAGTCAGTGGAAAAAATTGAAAGCTAAGAAATAGATCACAGTAAAATATAATAATTTAGTATGTAAATATAGTCTTTAAATTTAGCAGAGAAATGAAAAAAAAAATCTCAACGGAAGTTCCCTATTTTGACTTTTAACAAAAATGTATGCCAGATGAGAATTTACCAAGTGTGAGTTGACTCATTTAACATGTCTTCCTAAATGCCAAAGCTCTCAGGCTGAGATGGTGGTATTGAACAGTAGGGAATTTTGGAGCCTCATTTTTAATGGACCTTAACAACAAGGCAACCATGCTAGCAGCATTCAGGTCTAGAAGAAAGTTGAATTGATATGTACATCTGGAATTCACAAGGTAAAGAAAAATCTCTCATTTTTAAGTCTAAGGTTTTATGAGGTCAAATCAAAGGTGAAAAAGTTTTGATGATAGAAAGGGGTTTTCAAACAGTCCAGTTGAGATAAAACAAAACAAAAACAAAGAGATGAAGACATCAATAATCAATATAAAAATGTGAATCAGTTGACTGATACATAGATCATCAAATGCTCTCTTTTATATTTTGCTGTTGCTGAGTATTTTCAAGAACAGATAATAAAAGCATAGAAGTTCATTTATGTCATAAGCTAATCAAATCATACAAATCCTGATGGGAATTTCTCAGACACCGAGATGGCTCCAGTTATATGCACCATGCAACATAATTTTTTATCATTCTTCTAAATAATGGATAATCATTTTCCAATATTTTAATCATGAGAATACTATTTATTGATATACAATTTATAATAATTAAAATAATAAATATATATAAATATACAAATAATATAGAATAAAGGAGAGCATTCAAAAATGAATAGTTATAACCATTCATGTAAACTGGGCTTTTAAAACCATTCTGGGTTTGCGGTGAATAAGCTCTCTTTGATGCAAACATATTTAGAACCCCTGAACATCTAGCTCCGTGGACTAGGCTTGTAGAAGTTTCTCATCTTTTCAGTTATTCCAAAACCGTTAAAGGCCTGGCCTCACTTACATTTATTCAATTCTGAAGCAAACCTGCTTTAAGCATCTTTGAAGAAAGGGAAAAATTCATGGCCTGCTTCTGCCCTCTGCTGGTTTCCAGATGGGATCATTAGAGGCATTAGCTATCAGAGTGACAGTATAATGTAAAGCAGGTCCTGTGTGGGTGCCACTAAATAATTATGCTGAAGTACAAACAAAAATCTGGATTGTCCTAGAATACAGAGATGTATTTATTCAATGTAATTATAAAGATACTGACTTTTAGACCTAACTCTCTTCCTCTGTGTTTTTAGGGTAAGCAAGGACTGTTGTTCATTACTCTACCTAATCTGAAAAAAGTCAGCAAGTAATCACATAGGGAATCATTTCCAAAAGACAGAAAAAAAAGGGGGGGCCTGAACACGTAGGACAGTTTGAATTGGAGAACATAAGAAAAGACTTCCCTGAAAAAAATGTTCTGTTTAAGGTTGATCACAGATATGCTTCCAAATCAGCACTCTGGACAAACTGCACAGAGGGATATCATAATCATATAATTATCTCAGACTGAAATTCACTGATGCTTGTCCTCTCCAATTGTTTATTTTGTGCCAGACATTGTTCTGGTTGCCAAAAATTCAGAAAGAAGTATTATGCACACTGACTTTGAGGTGGTCAATCACACAGCATGATGTTTTGGGAAATATTGGGTCTTTTTTTTTTCTTTTCCTTTTTAGTACGGGTGGAGCATCTGACATATCTGAACACTTCCTTCTTGGAATCTTCATTTATTAGTCTCATCAACACCATCCTCTCCTGATTCCCATACTATGTCTCAAAACAGAATTTTTTAAAAGTCTCCAACATTTATTACTCTTCTATTGCTATAAGGTTTATATTCTCTGTGGCAGTACCATTAATATTTGTGGCTAATCTGAAGAAGCTTGAAGGAGAGTATATTCTTTCAATGCCTGCCTACATTCACAGAATATTTGCATCTTTTGACATCAATCCCAGGGCCTAGCCTATATGTCTGGGTCACACTGGGCATGATAGGAATCGTATCTGAATTTTGAGTTTTATGACCAAGATCAGCAAGAATTCCTAGGATAGCATCTGTTTTATATATCATATAAATCCTGTAGATGATGACCCAATATTGGTAGTGTGTGGCCAACAAGGATCAGATGTATACTTTAAGATATGAGTGTTTAGGTCTCATGGCACTTTTCACCATATTTGCATTTGTCTTGTTTTTATACCTCTGTAATGGTACAGATTTTATTTCATAGATTAATTCATTAATAGAACAATTATTTGATGCATGCCCATTGTATGCTAAATCTTATTTTACATATCAGTGAACAAAAAACAGACATAACTCCTGATCTTCTAGAGCTTCCAATAGATCTAATGGGCAATCAGCATATAATAAGTGGTATAAATACAAAGCAGGGTATTTCAATGAGAGTAACTTATTTGAGAGAATGGGAGAAATAATGGTGGGGTTACAAAAATCACTCTGAAGAAGCACCATTGAACTGAAACCTGAATGATTAAAGGAGCTTTTGTGCAAAAACTTGGAGAAAATAATTCTAAGCAGATAAAAGATCAAGGAAAAAGATCCTGAGACAGGAATACTGTTAATTTGTTTTGAGGAAGAGAAAGATGGTTAGAGATTAGGGATTGAAGCCAACAATGATCTCTGATGTAGAAGTAGAGGTGGATGGGCCAGTTTATGTAAAGTTTTCTGACCATGATAAATAATTTGTACTTTATTTTAAAAGCAATATGAATCCATCAGAGTGGTTTTCAACAAAGGCTTATGTGATCTAGTAGACTTTCGTAGAAAAAGTCTGGTTTCTCTGGAAAGAATACATTTTTTGGAGGCAAGTGCAAAAACAATTACAATGGCTAGCAAATTATTACAATAACCAAGGAACACATGATGATGTTATAAACCAAGATATTGACATTATATAGGTCTATAGGTGAAAAGTGACCAGATTCAGGGTAGGTTTTAGGCTGGAAATGATAGAAATTGATGAAGGATTTGATGGACAGGGGAGGAATATCAGGAATGACTCAAGAGTTTTCTCAAGCAATTGTGTGATTGTTAGAGTCATTTTATGACATCAGGAGAAAATAGGGAGAAAATTGATTTGGGGAGAAAATAAAATATTTGATTGCCATAATTTTAATTTTTAGATTAAATACCCAGATGGAGATATCAAGTAGACAATTATATCCATGAATCTAAAATCACAGGAGAGGGAGAAACCAAGATGGTGGAGTAGAAGGATGTGCTCTCACTCCCTCTTGCGAGAACACCAGAATCACAACTAGTTGCTGGACAATCATCGACAGGAAGACACTGGAACTCACCAAAAAAGATACCCCACATCCAAAGACAAAGGAGAATCCACAATGAGATGGTAGGAGGGGCGCAATCACAGTAAAATCAAATCCCATAACTGCTGGGTGGGTGAGTCACAGACTGGTGAACACTTATACCAAAGAAGTCCACCTACTGGAGTGAAGGTTCTGAGCCCCAGGTCAGGCTTCCCAACCTGGGGGTCCGGCAATGGGAAGAGGAAATCCTAGAGAATCAGACTTTGAAGCCAAGTGGAAATTGATTGCAGGCCATTGACAGGACTGGAGGAAAGAGAGACCCCATTCTTGGAGGGCACACACAAAGTAGTGTGCTCACTGGGACCCAGGGGAAGGAGCAGGGACCCCAGGGGAGACTGAACCAGACCTACCTGCTAGTGTTGGAGGGTCTTCTGCAGAGGTTGGGGGGGGGGCGCTGCGGTTCACCATGGGGACAAGGACACTGGCACCAGAAGTTCTGGGTAGTACTCCCTGGTGTGAGCTCTCCCAGAGTCTGCCATTAGCCCCAAAAAAGAGCCCAGGTAGGCTCCAGTGTTGGGTTCCCTCAGGTCAAACAACCAACAGGGAGGGAACCCAGCCCCACCCATCAACAGTCAAGTGGATTAAAGTTTTACTGACCTCTGCCCACCAGAGCAACAGTCAGCTCTACCCACCACCAGTCCCTCACAACAAGCCTCTTAGTTAACCTCATCCACAAGAGGGCAGACAGCAGAAGCAAGAAGAACAATCCTGCAGCCTGTGGAACAAAAACCACATTCACAGAAAGACAGACAAGATGAAAAGGCAGAGGGCTATGTACCAGATGAAGGAACAAGATAAAACCCCAGAAAAACAACTAAATGAAGTGGAGATAGGCAACCTTCCAGAAAAAGAATTCAGAATAATGATAATAAAGATGATCCAGGACTTCGGAAAAGAATGGAGGCAAAGATCAAGAAGATGCAAGAAATGTTTAAAAAAGACCTAGAAGAATTAAAGAACAAACAAACAGAGATGAACAATACAATAACTGAAATGAAAACTGCACTAGAAGGAATCAATAGCAGAATAAATGAGGCAGAAGAACGGATAAGTGTGACCTGGAAGACAGAATGGTGGAAGTCATTGCTACAGAACAAAATAAAGAAAAAAGAATGAAAAGAAATGAAGACAGCCTAAGAGACTTCTGGGACAAAATTAAATGTAACAACATTCGCATTATAGGGGTCCCAGGAGAAGAGAGAGAGAAAGGACCCAAGAAAATATTTGAAGAGATTATAGTCAAAAACTTCTCTACTATGGGAAAGGAAATAGCCACCCAAGTCCAGGATGTGCAGTGAGTCCCATACAGGATAAACCCAAGGAGAAACACACCGAGACACATAGTAATCAAACTGGCAAAAATTAAAGACAAAGAAAAATTATTGAAAGCGGCAAGGGAAAAATGACAAATAACATACAAGGGAACTCCCATAAGGTTAACAGCTGATTTCTGAGCAGAAACTCTACAAGCCAGAAGGGAGTGTCATGATATACTTAAAGCGATGAAAGGGAAGAACGTACAACCAAGATTACTATACCTGGCAAGGATCTCATTCAGATTCAATGGAGAAATCAAAAACTTTACAGACAAGCAAAAGCTAAGAGCATTCAGCACCACCAAACCAGCTGCACAACAAATGCTAAAGGAACTCCTCAAAGTAGGAAACAGAAGAGAAGAAAAGGACCTACAAAAACAAACCCAAAACAATTAAGAAAATGGTCATAGGAACATACATATCAATAATTACCTTAAATGTGAATGGGTTAAATGCTCCAACCAAAAGACACAGACTGGCTGAATGGATACAAAAACAAGACCCATATATATGCTGTCTACAAGAGACCTACTTCAGACCAAGGGACACAAACAGACTGAAAGTGAGGGGATGGAAAAAGAGATTCCATGCAAATGGAAATCAAAAGAATGCTGGAATAGCAATACTCATATCAGATAAAACAGATTTTAAAATAAAGATGGTTACAAGAGACAAGGAAGGAAACTACATAATGATCAAGCGATCAATCCAAGAAGAAAATATAACAATTATAAATATATAGGCACCCAACATAGGAGTACCTCAAAACATAATGTAACTGCTAACATCTATAAAAGAGGAAATCGACAGTAACACAAAAATAGTGGGGAACTTTAACACCGCACTTACACCAATGGATAGATCATCCAAAATGAAAATCAATAAGGAAACAGAGGCTTTAAATGACACAATAGACTATACAGATTTAATTGATATTTGTAGGACATTCCATCCAAAAACAGCAGATTACACTTTCTTCTCAGGTGCGCACAGAACATTCTCCAGGATAGGTCACATCTTGGGTCACAAATCAAGCCTCAGTAAACTTAAGAAATTTGAAATCATATCAAGCATCTTTTCTGACTACAACGCTATGAGATTAGAAATGAATTACAGGGGAAAAAACATAACAAACACAAACATATGGAGGCTAAACCATACGTTACTAAATAAGCAAGAGGTCACTGAAGAAATCAAAGAGGAAATTAAAAAATACCTAGAGACAAATGACAACGAAAACACGATGATCCAAAACCTATGGGATGTGGCAATAGAAGTTCTAAGAGGGAAGTTTATAGCTATACAAGCCTACCTCAAGAAACAAGAAAAATCTCAAATAAACAATCTAACCTTACAACTAAAGGAACTAGAGAAAGAAGAAGAAACAAAACCCAAAGATAGCAGAAGGAAAGAATTCATAAAGATCAGAGCAGAAATAAATGAAATAGAAACAAAGAAAACAATAACAAAGATGAATAAAACTAAAAGCTGGTTCTTTGAGAAAATAAACAAAATCGATAAACCATTAGCCAGACTTGTCAAGAAAAAGAGGGAGAGGACTCAGATCAATAAAATTAGAAATGAAAACCTGGAAGTTACAACAGACACTGCTGAAATACAAAGAATCCTAAGAGACTACTACAAGCAACTCTATGTCAATAAAATAGATAACCTGGAAGAAATGGTCAAATTCTTAGAAAGGTATGCCCTTCCAAGACTGAACCAGGAAGAAACAGAAAATCTGAACAGACCAATCACAAGTAATGAAATTGAAACTGTGATTAAAAATCTTCCAACAAACAAAAGTCCAGGGCCAGATTGCTTCACAGGTGAATTCTATCAAACATTTAGAGAAGAGCTAACACCCATCCTTCTCAAACTCTTCCAAAAAATTGCAGAGGAAGGAATACTCCCAAACTCATTCTATGAGGCCACCATCACCCTGATACCCAAACCAGACAAAGATACTACAAGAAAAAGAGAATTACAGACCAATGTCACGGATGAATATAAATGCAAAAGTCTTCAACAAAATACTAGCAAATAGAATCCAGCAACGCATTAAAAGGATCATACAACATGATCAAGTGGGGTTTATCCCAGGGATGCAAGGATTCTTCAATATATGCAAATCAATCAATGTGATACACCATATTAACAAATTGAAGAATAAAAACCATATGATCATCTCAATAGATGCAGAAAAAGCTATTGACAAAATTCAACACCATTTATGATAAAAACCCTCCAGAAAGTAGGCATAGAGGGAAATTACCTCAACATAATAAAGGCCATATATGACAAACCCACAGCCCACATCATTCTCAATGGTGAAAAACTGAAACCATTTCCTCTAATATCAGGAACAAGACAATGTTGCCCACTCTCACCACTGTTATTCAACATAATTTTGGAAGTTTTAGCTACAGCAATCAGAGATGAAATGGAAATGAAAGGAATCCAAATTGGAAAAGAATAAGTAAAGCTGTCACTGCTTGCAGATGACATGATACTATATATAGAGAATCCTAAAGATGCTACCAGAAAACTACTAGAGCTAATCAATGAATTTGGTAAAGTAGCAGGATACAAAATTAATGCATAGAAATCTCTTGCATTCCTATACACTAAGGATGAAAAATCTGAAAGAGAAATTAAGGAAACACTCCCATTTACCACTGCAACAAAAAGAACAAAATACCTAGGAATAAACCTACCTCAGGAGACAAAATACCTGTCTGCAGAAAACTATAAGACACTAATGAAAGAAATTAAAGATGATACAAACACATCGAGATATATACCATGTTCTTGCATTGGAAGAATCAATATTGTGAAAATGACTATACTACTCAAAACAATCTACAAATTCAATGCAATCCCTATCAAACTACCAATGGCATTTTGCACAGAACTAGAACAAAAAATTTCATGATTTGTATGGAAACACAAAAGACCCTGAAGAGCAAAAGCAATCCTGAGAAAGAAAAACAGAGCTGGAGGAATCAGGCTTCCTGACTTCAGACTATACTACAAAGCTACAGTAATCGAGACAATGTAGTACTGGCACAAAACAGAAATATAGGTCAATGGAACAGGATAGAAAGTCCAGAGATAAACCCACACACATATGGTCATCTTGTCTTTCATAAAGGAGGCAAGAGTGTTCAATGGAGAAAAGACAGCCTCTTCAATAAGTGGTGCTGGGAAAACTGGACAGGTACATGTAAAAGAATGAGATTAGATTACTCCCTAACACCATACACAAAAGTAAACTCAAAATGGATTAAAGACCTAAATGTAAGGCCGGACACCATAAAACTCTTAGAGGAAAACATAACAGAACATTCTATGACATAAATCATAGCAAGATCATTTTGACCCACCTCCTAGAGAAATGGAAATAAAACAAAAATAAACAAATGGGACCTAATGAAATTTAAAAGCTTTGCACAGCAAGGGAAACGATAAACAAGAATAAAAGGCAACGTCAGAATGGGAGAAAATATTTGCCAGTGAAGCAACTGACAAAGGATTAATCTCCAAAATATACAAGCAGCTTATGCAGTTCAATATCAAAAAAACAAACAACCCAATCCAAAAATGGAAGAAGACCTAAATTGACATTTCTCCAAAAAAGATATACAGATTGCCAACAAACACATGAAAGGATGGTCAACATCACTAATCATTAGAGAAATGCAACTCAAAACCACAATGAGGTATCACCTCACACCAGTCAGAATGGCTATCATCAAAAAATCTACAAACAATAAATGCTGGAGAGGGTGTGGAGAAAAGGGAACCCTCTTGCACTGTGGTGGGGATGTAAATTGATACAGCCACTATGGAGAACCATATGGAGGTTCCTTAAGAAGCTTTTTAGAACTACCATATGACCCAGCAATCCCACTACTGGACACATACCCTGAGAAAACCATAATTCAAAAAGAGTCATGTACCACAATGTTCATTGCAGCTCTATTTACAATAGCCAGGACATGGAAGTAACCTAAGTGTCCATCGACAGATGAATGTATAAAAAATATGCAGTGCATATATAAAATGGAATATTACTCAGCCATAAAAATAAATGAAACTGACTTATTCGTAGTGAGGTAAGTTAGAGTGAAGTAAGTCAGAAAGAGAAAAACAAATACTGTATACTAACACATATATATGGAATCTAAAAAAAAATTGGTTCTGAAGAACCTAGTGGCAGGACAGGAATAAAGATGCAGACGTAGAGAATGGACTTGAGGACATGGAGACGGGGAAGGGTAAGCTGGAGAGAGTGGCATGGACATATATACACTACCAAATGTAAAATACGTAGCTAGTGGGAAGCAGCTGCATAGCACAGGGAGATCACCTTGGTGCTCTGTGACCCCCTAGATGGGTGGGATAGGGAGGGAGGGAGGGAGATGTAGGAGTGAGGGGATATGGGGATATATATATATGTATTTTTGATTCACTTTGTTATAAAGCAGAAACTAACGCAGCAATGTAAAGCAATTATACTCCAATAAAGATGTTAAAAAATAAAAAACAAGGACCTACTTTATAGAACAAGGAACTGTATTCGATATCTCGTAATAACGTATAATGGAAAAGAATCTGAATAACAATATATATATGCACATATGTTATTATCTGATAGCTGACAGAAGAGATGGAAGTATTATGTCTCACCTATATATTAGAAAGTTGTGTGGGTAATGGTAAAAAAAAGGATTCCTAGAGAACAGGAAGATTACTTGTGTAGGAGTTAATAGGTAAAAATCACCATAAAAAAATTCTAAGCATGTCCAAAAGCATGTAGTTTCAGATATTTTCAAAATGCCACTGAACTGTGAGATATAGTCTGTGAAAGGGTAGTATTTAAAGATAACAGGGATCCAGTATGGAATTATCTTATCACCATCAAGGGGGTAAGGAATGTGGATTTTTTTTCTAAAAACTAAGAAAAGAAATGAATATAGAGAACTCTTTTTGTACTATGAAATAATCCCAATAATTTTCTTCTTTCTTTTTGAAATTTGTATTCTCTTTCATTTGTAGCATTCCCACGGTCTGTAAATATTCCAGTTTCTTCCTCAACCTAAACAATTTGTTGAAAAAAAAGAGGGAGGAATAAAGGAAGGAATGAAGGAAGTAAGAAAGGAAAGAAGAAAAAAAGAGATATCTTTTCTTATTAACTCTGCCTCCCTGTTGCATGCTTCTCCTTCTCCTCACGAACCACTTATTGAATGTTTGTCTGTCCTCACATTTCTCTTTAAGGGTTTACACTGCTTTAATGGTTCACACTTACAGCAAAAGTGTGGTTTCTTTTTGAGGTTTCAGCCAGCCCTGTCTTCTCCTCTGGAGCTCAGGGTCCTCTTCCAGACTCATTCAGGTTGTTGGCAGAAGTGAGTTGCTCTGGTCTGTAGGGCTCTGGTCTCCATTTTCTTGCTGGCTGGGGTCTGGGATTGGTCTTAACTCCCAGAGACTGCTCTCAGTTTCAGCCAGGTGGATTTCTCACAACATCACATCTTGCTTCTTCTAATCCAGCAGAAGAATCTCTGCTGCATTTTCTTCTAAAGGCATACATGATTAAGTTAGGCCCACCCAGCATAATCTTTATTTATTTAAATTAATTAATTCATTGATTAATTAATTAACTAATTAATATATGGCTGCATTGGGTCTTTGTTGCTACGCGTGGGCTTTCTTTAGATGTGGCGGGCAGCGGCTACTCTTCGTTGCATGTGCAGGCTTCTCTTGTTGCAGAGCACAGGCTCTACGTACGCAGACTTCAGTAGTTGTGGCATATGGGCTCAATAGTTGTGGCTCGTGGGCTCTAGAGTGCAGGCTCAGTAATTATGGCACACGGGCTTAGTTGCTCCGTGGCATGTGGGATCTTCCCGGACCAGGGCTCAAACCCCTGTCCGCTGCATTGGCAGGTGGATTCTTAACCACTGCACCACCAGGGAAGTCCCTAATCTTGCTTTTGATTAACTCAAAGTAAAGTAATCGTGGACGTTATTAATATCTGTAAACTCCCTTTGCCACATAATGTAGTATAATAAGATAAGTGATATCCCATCACATTCATAGCTCCACTCAGACTCAAAGGATGGGTTTTATACTGAATAAGTGCACAAAAGCCAGGAATCTTGAGAGTCCTTTTAGAATTCTGCCTTCCATAACTCTCTAGGCCATCTAATTTCCAAACTTTCAAAGGTGCAACTCCCACAATATTCTTTGATTGACTATCCTTATCCTCCAGCTCCACCACAAATACTTTACATAACACTCTCATTAGTTTTGCAGGAACTTAGCAATATTCTCATAAGTAATTTCCCTGCCCTGAGTTTCAAGTGTTTCCAAACTTTCTCCATATTGATGCCAAAGTGATCTCTCAAAAATACATCTCCACGTGACCCTTCATACAGAGCTCTTCATTGCCTTCAGCATGAAGTCAAAATTCTATCTCTTTATTACAGCAGTTGAGATCTCCCCAATCTACTTTAACTGCCACCAATCCTCTTTGCTACCCCAGGAACCTTTTGATATAGTCAACCTGGGCTTTTTCTAATTCACCCAACTACCAAATACAGCAAGTTCTTTCACATGGATATGCTTTGCTTAATTCATGTACCTCCCACTCTCCTTTGAATTAGCCTACATTCTTTAGACTCATCATTTGCTCCATTGAACCATTTATAAATTCAACATCTCATTTATTTACATTTAAACATTAAATAGTTACATTAGAAAACATTTGGTGGCATCACCTTCTCCAAGTCAAGTCAGAAGAAAGTACTTCCTCTAGAGTCACATCCTTTTTAATTTTAACACCTAGAACAGTGGTTATTCCATTGTGAGTTATTTGAAAATGTCTCTCTGACAGAAATTAGCTACTGGCAGGTGGATTATTGCTTATTCATCATTATATTCCCAATACTTTGTACTATATTTTGCAGTGCAGGAAGAAAATATATGCTTCTTGATATAAATTAAATCCAAGAGTTGTAAACTGACAAAGGAATCTCACTGAACTCTCTTTCATTCCCACAAAACAAGTGTCTGTGTGTGTGTGTGTGCGCGCACACTGGGTTTTTTGATGGAAGACTCTCTCCTAGTACTGTAGGGTAAACTTTTATGTACCTCCTTCCATTTGTTGATAGCAATTCTTGCCTTATATGAAGATAATATTCCAGCCTCACTGTAAGAGCATGCTGCAGGTTCTGGGCTGGAATACCTTGATTCCTCTCTCTCCTCGAATTACAGAAAGTTACTGATACGGTTGTTGGGTCAGGCAAACCTAGGGTCAATTGCTGGCTCTAGCAACAACTAGATGAGGTGCCCCAAATGAGCATTTTACATTAGATTCTTCTCCCGTGAAATTGGTAGCATATCAATAGCATTAAATTGTAAGGATTAAATAACATAACATTTGTAAAACATGTAATCTGATAACTAGTACTTGGGAGACATTTAATAATAGTAAATGAGGATGAGGATGAAGATGGTGGTGAGTGGTACTAGTAGCGCCAGCTGGCCTCGGACATGGTTTTGAAATGTGGTACAACTAACCAGAAAACTCACAACTGCAAGAACATGCTTACAAATCATTCTAAGCAGCATGACAAATGGCCCATAGACCAATGGAACCCCACAAGTATGGGGTTATTATGTCCCCAGAAATACAAATTTCCTTAGGCACCATGAGAGGTTTTTGCAGTTAATAAAAATCTTCCTCATTCTTAAAGAAACCAGTGTGAGTAAAATCTGATATTTTTCTCTGAATGTAGCAGTTTTATTACACAGTATGGAGGTGTGTTCGTTCCTGCCCTATTTGCCAGAAAGGGGCCTCAGGAGCTGGGGAGGTTTACTACTCAGGGACTGGCGGCATATATAAGGAGTTATGATGCAGATTGTGTGAAATATCTTAATCAGGAAACTCCTGGTGGACTTTTTGTGGCCCCCAGAGTATGAAGCTTCTCAAGGGTTCATTCTACCTCAGGGCTGCCTTCCCCTTGTACTTCATTACAGTTATTTTTGTCATTTCTGTGCAGGGATTGGTATGATACTTCCTTGACTTTGTATCTAGGTAAAACTTTGTTAAAAGTAAATTTGTCAGTAAAAAACCCGAAACAAACCACCTGCTCTATGCACTGGCTCATTCCTAATCCCCGTACTACCCTACACCCAGCTGATAAATATATCAGCCTCCAATAACACCTGCATGAATTTTTTACATTTCTAAGAAAAGTTTCCGTTTCTTTTTTAAAAATGTCATTAATTCTTTCTTAAAGCACTTTATCTATCACATTCCGGGGTTTTGTACTGGTAATGTACAGAATAGAACCAAGTCACTTCCCTCTAAATGCTCAAAGCCCATTGACGAAACAGACATAAAACTTGATGATTACAACAGGACATATTTACAATGAGAGCATCAAAGGGCATATATTTATCCTGCAGGAAGGTCAGCACCAAGTTTGTCAGGAGGCAAGGGAGAACAGAGTATGGGAAAAACAGAAGTGACTAATACCATATTCAGCATGCCTGGAGCTCTGGGTGCAAGTGGGACAGCAAGTGGCAACTGAAACTGGACATGGAGGCAGGATGCATGTTGCAAAAAACCTTTCAGGCATTCTAAAGCATTTGAATTTAAATAATGTAACAGAAACTGTTCAGTATGAAATTGAATCTTTCTCCTTTCCTAGAAAAGCACATTTCTACAGATCCTTGTGAAGCAGCTGAAGAATTCAGGCACCTTATTTGAGGCTCCATAATATACAGCAGTTCCCTGCTTGGTGAAGTATCAACCTGAATGATAAGAATATAACGTTTTTCCTCTAGACCACAATCTATCAGTTATATAGAAATATCAGTTAAGGAAACATCCTCAAACAGAATCTCAGTGACTTCTAGGGTCTCAGCAGAACACTTCGTCACTTACTCTTCCAAATTCTGCATCAGATTAACCAGGCAATTATTTTCAGCATGACTCAGACAATCTTGAACAAGCATTGTTTCATAAGGTCTATAAATAAAAACAAGAGGTGTAGACCTCTCTCTATTTGATGACAGTGACTTCACAGGAAAACACAGCTAATAGAAAAGTGAAAAAAAAAAAGAAAAGTGAAAAGTATTGCCTGTAAGAATAAAGAAAAGAGAGTATACTTAGGTAGTCTTCTGTGAATTGTATTACATTATAGAGAAGTAAGAGATATGGTTGTCCTACCTTTAAATTCTCCATTTTCAAAACTTTTACTGAGCATCCATGAAATTTGAATCATGATATTTGTACTTTTATTGCTTAGATTTGAATGTGCATTCTGTCTCTTCTGTTAAACAGTATATTTCTAGGAGCTAATTTGTCTCATTGGGCTAAGAGTTTCCTGGGTTGATGATTTTCCCTTTATTTCGTGCTCTTCCTATAGAAAGAGACCACCAACTATGACTCCTCTTAATATCTGGTACAATGATGTATACACAGTATCATGAATAAGAAACAACTAGTTAAAATATCAATTTAGATATATATAGTCAGATAGTTACTCCTTAAAAATGGAGACCGTGTCTTTGTTGTTCACTCTTTCACCCCAGTGCTTCCCACAGTTTTGCCAAAATGAAGATGTTCAAAATATGTTAGAAGAATATGTACAAAGTTATACAAAAATAAATTTAATAAGCATATATTAAGTTAGCTGTTATTAATAAAGCATTGAGTTTGGGTCTGTGCAAGATATATCAGTCCTCAAAGTATAAAGTATAATGCCTGTTTTCAAAAAGTTTCAAATCAGGTATAGCCCAGATGGAGGAACAGGAAGACCTGGAGCTCACCTCCTATCCCCCCAACACCCCCTCCCCCCCACACACCAAAATCACAAAAATTTACAAAGTAACTATCAATGAGAACTACCTGAAGACTAGCAGAAAAGATTTTCTACAACTAAAGATATAAAGAAGGAACCATAGGAGTATAGGAGGGGTGGAGATGTGGTGTAGTCAGGACCCATACCCCTAGGTAGGTGACCCACAAACAGGAGGAGAATTACAATTGCAGAAATTCTCCCCAAGGAGCAAGGGGTCTGAGCCCCACATCAGGCTTCCCAGGCCAAGGGTCTTACACTGGGAAGATAAGCCCCCAAAATGTTTAGCTTTGAAGGCCAGTGGGGCTTACTTGGAGTTCCAGAGGGCTGCAGGAAATAGAGACTCCACTCTTAAAGGGCACACACAAAACATCACAAGTTCCAAGGGCCAGAGTAGAAGCAGTGATTTGATTTGAAAGGAGCCTAAGTCAGATCCTCTTGTTGAATCTCCCAGAGAGACAGGAGGCAATTGGGACTCACCCTGGGGACATAGATCATGGCAGCAGCCATTTTGGGGAGCTCATCCCACCATGAGGACACTGGTTTTGGCAAGAGCCATTTTGGAATCCTCCATCTTAGCTTGTTAATACTGGGACCCAGCCCTGGCCACTAGACCTGGGACACCTCAGGTCAAGCAGCTAGCTGGGAGGGAAACAGCCTCAACAACCAGCAGGCCCCCAGAACCCCCAGCCACCACAGGATCCAGCCCCACAGACCAGTGGGCGAGCACTAGCCCCAGGATCCCTGGGCCCCATAGCCAGCCATCAGATCCCACCTCACCCACCAGGATGCAGGCACCAGCCTCAAGACCATATGGGCCTCTACCCTACTCACTGCAGGCCAACACCAACTCCAGGACCTCCAGGGCCCTGATTCCCAAGACCCTGAGACCCAGCTCCACTCAGCAGTGAGCCAGCAGTAGCCCTGAGACCCGGCCTCACCCACCAGTAGGCAGACACCAGCCCTGGGACCACATGGTCCACAGCCCCACCCACTAGCAGGTAGACACCAGCCTCAAGATTACCAAGGATCTGCAGCCAGCTGTGTATCTAGCCCACTCACCAGTGGAAAGACACCAGCTCCAGGAACCCTGAGCCCCACAGCCTGAGACCCCTGGACCTGGTTCCACTCACCAGTAGGCTGACACTATCGCCAGGACCCAGCATCATCCACCAGTGGGTGGACACTAGCCTCAGGATGCCCTGAGCCCCAGCCCCACCCACCAGATTTTGGACACCTACTCCAGCTTGAGAAAGAAGGACAAAACTGGAAGTATCATGCTCCCTGATTTCAAACTACACTACAAAGCTACAGTAATCTAAATGGCATGGTAGTGGCACAAAACAGACACATAGATCAATGGAACAGAATAGAGAGCTCAGAAATGAACCCACACTTATGTGGGTAATTAATCTATGACAAAGGAGGCAAGAATACACAATGGGGAAAAGATAGTATTTTCAATAAGTGGTGCTGAGAAAACTGGACAGCTACATGCAAAAGAAACAAACTGGACTACTTTCTCACACCCTATACAAAAACAAATTCACAATGAATTAAAGACTTCAATGGAAGACCTGAAACCATTAAATTTCTACACAAATCATAGGTATTACACTCTTTGGCATCAGTCTTAGCAATATTTTTTTGGATAAGGCTCCTCAGGCAATAGAAATATAAGGACAAAATAAACAATTGGTACCACATCAAAATCAAGGCTTTTGCACAGTGAAAAAACCAATACAGAAAAACCTCCTACTGAACGGTAGAAGATATTTTCACACTATATTCAACAAGCGTTTAATATCTAAAAATATATATAATTTATACAACTTACCATCATAAAAACAAACAACCCAATTAAAAAAATGGGCTGAGGTCCTGTATAGACATTTTTCCAAAGAAGACATACGGGCGAACAGGCAAATGAAATGATGCTCAACATGTCTAATCATCAGGGAAATTCAAATAAAAACCACAATGAGATATCACCTCAAACTTGTCAAAATGACTATTATCAAAAAGACAACAAATAACAAGTGTTGGAGAGGATGTGGAAAAAAGGAACCCTCATGCAGTGTTGTTGGAATGTGAATCAGTGCAGCCACTATGGAAAAAAAATATAGAGATTAATTTTTTAAAATTAAAAATAGAACTACCATATGATCTAGCAATTCCACACCTGGTTATTTATCCAAAGAAAACAAAACACTAATTTGAAAAGATACATGTACTCCTATATTCATTGCAGCATTATTAATAATAGCCAAGATGTGGAAGCAACTTAAATGCCCATCAATGTTTGAGAGAATAAAGATGTAATGTATATAAATGAACATTATTCAGCCATAAAAAAGAATAGAATCTTGCCATTTGCCACACACGGATGGACCCAGAGAATATTATGCTAAGTAAAATAAGTCAGCTAGAGAAAGACAAATACAGTATGATTTCATTTACATGTGGATCTAAGAAACAAAGCAAATGAACAAACATAATGAAACAGAAACAGACACAGAGAACAAACAGGTGGTTGCCAGAGGAAGGCTGTTTGAGGGGAGGAGAGAAATAGATGAGGGAGATTTCAGGTATAAAATAAATGAGTCACGTCTGTGATATATACAGAGCAGGGAATATAGTCAATAATTATGTAATATCTTTGTATGGTAACAGATGGTAAGTAGACTTATCATAGTAATTACTTTGAAATCTATGGAAATATCAAATTACTATGCTGTGTAACAGGAACTAACATAGTGTTATAGGTCAATTCTACTTCAAAAACACTCTCATAGGAAAAGAAATCATATTTGTGGTTACCAGGTGTGGGGATGGGGAGAAGAGGAATTGGATGAAGGTAGTCAAAAGTATAAACTTCTAGTTATAAGATAAATAAGTACTCGGGATGTAATATACATCATGATAAATATGTTATCTATGAAAGTTGTTAAGAGTAAATTCTGAGTTCTCATCCCAAGGGAGACATTTTTTTTCTATTTCTTTAATGCTGTATCTATATGAGATGATGTTCACTAAACTTATTGTGGTAATCCTTTCATGATGTATGTGATTATTGTGATGTAACCATTAAACTTACACAGTGCTGTGTGTCAACTACCTCCCAGTAAAACTGGGAGAAAAATAAAATAGTTTCAAATCAGTCAGGGAAGAGAGACCTGACTACCTATAACAAAAAGGAGTCTTAATGGTACCTGGAAGAAGGGGAAAAAAGCAATACCAGCAAAAAATAATAAAATAAAAATATATTTTTAAAATTTCAAATATAAATGGAAGCAGGTGGATATTTCAGTAGGAGAGAGCAAAATGATTGAAGACTATGGACAAGGGTTAGGGTTATTCATGGTGTTATTCAGAAGTGAAAACCTCTTATAAGAATGTTACTCTAATATGCGTGATGACCTCTAGGTAGCTTGTGAAAATGCAAATTCTTGTGCTCCATCAGAAGAGTGCCTAAGTAGTTCTGGGGTGGAGTTGAGGAATCTGCACTTTATAAAAGAATTTCAAGTGGTTTTGATGCTCTGGTGCTGGACCACACTGAGAACAGTGAAGGATGCAAAAGGAAAGTGGATGTCATATTATAAATGTATCCAGTGGGTAGTATGAAGACAGATTGTGAGGACCCATGGGAGTGAAGAGCCTATGGAAGATGAAGAACAAACAAGTTGTGTTTTTAGGTAGTTGTTAAGCGGATATTATTCTCTTATCTGAAGTTAAAACACAGCAACAACAGAAACCTCATTACTGAGCATTTTTAAAGTACAGGAAAGTAAAAAAAAAGTTTAAATAAACCAATATTCACCCATCAAAAGATAAGTAATTTTGACATTTGGAACATGTCTTTCCATACCTTTATAACAAATGTTTTATGTGCATGTACATGTACACTTGTGTGTATATTCACATGAAATATACACACAACAATAAGTACACTGTATAGTAATCTATCTTTTCTCTTAATGTATCATATATATCTATATCAATATTTATCTTGTTGCATGACAGTTCACATTTTATTTTACCAATACTCTGAAGTAAATGTTTAAGTAGTTTCTAAATTATCATTGCAATATATAATGATGTGTTGAATATCACAACACATTACTGCATTCTTGCCCACTTTCCCCCATTAGACACATATTTAGAAGATGAATCACCAGACATTAGATACTTAAAATATCAATACATTTACCAAAAGCTCTGAAGAACTCTTTTAAGAATTAGAAAAGTATCCTTTTAATTCACATTTCTTCTTGTTTATTGTACTTATTCATGATCCTCAGCCATGAATAATCTATTTGGGAGAATAATAATCATTACCAATAACTAAGAATTACTAAAACCTAGACTTTTCTACTGATCTAAATTATATCAGACACGTCTTGATAGTTACATACCCTAGAGGTGGTGAGACTTTTTGGACCCCAATTTATGACTTAATTTGTCCATTTTGCAGACATATTTTAACCATGGTCCTATTCTGTGCCAGGTGCAGTATAGGGTTACAGATACATAAGACATAATCCCTGTTCTCAAAGAATTCAATCTAGAACTCTGTAAATAGTAAGTTATTGGATTATCAGAAGAATGAAAGCATGTGTAAACATTTATCAGTATACGGCGGTAACTCACATTAGTGAACAATCAAACGTCAGTCAGAGAAGAAAATGTAAAGAAAGAATACACTGAAAAATGTCCTAAATTAGCTTAGAAAGAAATATTTTGAGCATGGCCTTGTAAATTTGCATTGTCTTCACACTATAGATTATGGGATTCATTACAGGAGGGATGAGCAGATAAATATTGGCAATGAGAGTATGCAGAAGGGGAGGGGCATGCTTCCCAAACCTATGCACCAGTGACAAGCTCATCATGGGGATGTAGAAGATGGCAACAGCACTTATGTGTGATACACAGGTACCAAAGGCCTTTTTCCACTCCTCTGGGGAGGCAATGCTGAGCACAGAAGAGATGATCAGGACATACGAGAGAAGGATCAAGACAGAGTCCAAGGTACCAGTAGAGATGACAATGGTCAGGCCAAATACACTGTTGATCTTGGTGTCTGTGCATGAAAGCTTCATCACATCAGGGTGGAAACAATATGGATGGTGAAAACATGACTTCCACAAAAGGACAGACGCTTAAGGAGCAGGAGTAAAGGCACTACAACAATTGCAAAGCCCACTTTGATGATTCTTGAATTGGTTAAGATTGTGGCATATCTCAGTGGGTTACAGATGGCAGTGTAACGGTCAAAGGCCATTGCTAGGGGTAACAAGGACTCCATTAATGTGAAACCATGGATAAAGAACATATGGCCAATGCAGACATCAAAGCTGATTTCTCGAGCATTGAACCAGAAAATACCCACCATGGTGACCAACGTGGAAAGGCACAGTCCTAGGTCCATGAAGGACAAGCATGGAGAGGAAATAGTACATGGGCTCATGGAGGCTCGACTCAGTGATGATGACAAACAAGATCATGCCATTCCCTGAGATGACAATGGCAAAGAGACAACAGAATGGAGGATGGAGATCCAGGCATGGTATGTTTCAAAACGAGGGATGCCAGTAAGGAAGAAGACTGCAGAATGGAAAATGCTCTGGTTGAAGGATGGCATGATGAGTGAAGGAAGCAGATTTCCCTGGGGAAAAGGAATATGTCCTGCAAAAACAGGGCCCACTTGTTATCTCTAGGCTTCAGTATATATCCATATACACATATAAAAAAGATTAGATTAGATAATGGTAAGATATTTTTCACTTCTATGATTCTATGGTCATGGGCAGATAGGGCATTTCTATACAAATCTAGGACAACACAAAAGGCAATTCATCCTGCTTCTTCACTTCTCACTTCCCAAGGCAAAAACCCTTAAGAGGTCCATTAAGAGTTAAAAGTCTTTGCATACCCAATGAAAACAGTATAGTTAAGATACTATCAATATTTTACAGAAAGATACTCCCGTTTAAATAAATATACAAGAACTATTGATAAAAATGAAATACTAGGAAAGAAGCAATTCAATCTGTGCAAAGAGACTACAGTGTGTGACGGTTGGTAAAGCATTTATTCAAGAAATACCTGTGAAGCTAGTATCGTTTAAGGGAATTTCTCCTTGAAGAAGATTTTCAAGGAAAATCTCCTTGAAGAAATAGGGCTTAAGTTAACCTTAATAAGAACAAAAATTCATTGCAAACTAACAGATAATAATTGGAGCAGAATGATCTAAGTAAGGTTCTTAATATTCCATCATAACAAAAGGACATTGAAAATGAATTGAGGGGTTTGAGGTGGGGGTGTAGTCCCTCAGAAAGCCTCATTAAGGCTGGATGCATCTCCATTCAGATAGTGAATGGACCATCTTCTGAACCATCTTCTCTGTTTGAGGATATGAGCATACACTCAACCCAGGTCAAGAAATCTCTAGGATCAAAAAAGTTCCTCTATATTGGTTCTTGTCCTAAGTTTTCTGATGCCCTATTTTTATCTGTAGAAAGAATGCTTGGTTTTTATCGTATGTGTGTATCCTCTTTCTCTCATTCATGCATGCATTCTTTCAAGAAATATGTAAATAACTGACAAAATGCCAGTGTGCAATGAACAGAATTAGAATTAGACCTAGTACTCCAAGATGGTCTATACATGACTTGGGGAAAAAATCCTCTGAGGGTAAGTTAATTTGATGAGTTTCATTCCAGCCCCTGAATGAACAGGGAGTAGCTTCAACTTGAGTGGGAATAACTGGTTACAGGACTTGTGATGGAGAGGGTGTTTGAGAAGAAAAGAAAAAAATGTTCAATACAGGTAGCCTCTTAAGGACTTACTGAAAATAAATAAATAAATAATGGCTGGAAAATTTGAATTAAGAGGGAATGCAGAAAAAACTAAACTCCATGGGTTTTGATTCGGCCCTTGGACTTCAGTTGGAAAAGAGGCCTCATTGTTTTCACTTTTGGCTCACAGGAATTAGAATATGTACTAACCTCTGCATTCCCAACAAAGTGACTCCTGCCCTGATAGTAAGGTTTGAGAGTTAAACTGATGCCTGGGTTGAAGTCACAGGAATGGTGAAAAACATCTTACAGTAATAAAATCTAAGGGGAAGGAGGCCTGAAAAAAAGGACCTGGGGAATAGCGGTATTTAGGGAAAAGACAGAGTAGAACCTACTAATGAGACTGCAGAGGCATGGCCACTGAGGTGCAAATGAACCCCAGGCAAAAGCAAGGACCTCATCAGTTTTCCTCAGACATTTGATCTCAGAGCCAGGAGAAATGCCTGGTACAATAGTGTTCAAGAGTATCTGTTGAATAGATGAACTGAATTGCATCTGTGACAGACCCTAGACACAATATCAGGCATATATTGTGGTTCCTGATATAGAGCCCCTTCAAATTAGAAGTAAAGTTTATGTAAACATACTGGTATATATTAATATAGGAGATAAGCTGACAATTTTCTTGTTAATCTGGTGTTTATCTTGGGTACTAGGACTTTGCTCAAATTTAGATCTGGTGATAAAAACAAATTTTTCTGGATGAAGTTGTAAGGACCCTTAATCGTATCCTCTTTATTTTTTTTTTATTTTTACTTTTTTTGCCGTACGCGGGCCTCTCACTCTTGTAGCCTCTCCCGTTGCAGAGCACAGGCTCCAGACGCGCAGGCTCAACGGGCCCAGCCGCTCTGCGGCATGTGGGATCCTCCCGGACCGGGTCACGAACCCGTGTCCCCTGCACCGGCAGGCGGACTCCCAACCGCTGCGCCACCAGGAAAGCCCCATATCCTCTTTACTTTTAAGATGAGGAAGTGGAACCGAGCAGGATCATATGGGGCCTTCCCAGGACAGACCACTCCCCCATATCCTCTGCTTTAGCACCTCTCTGAAATGCCCAGATAACAGTATCTAATGCACATTTCCTGAGTTTTTTGGTTTTTGTTTTTTTTACAGATGCTAAAACCCCCACCAAATGGAAGAACTTAACTACTTGATGACGATGAGCACATAGCCCCCAGACCCACTGGAGCCTGAGGATTGATAATGTTAACACCTGTGACACTGCCCTGCTCCCTCACCATCAACCAATCAGAGAATTGTGCCCAAGCTGATCACAGACCCTGGGATGCTCCTCCCTCACCTTGCCTTTAAAAATGCTTTCCTGAAACCCACCAGATCTGGGAGTTCGTGTGTTTTGAGCACTAGCTGTCCTGAACTTTTCGCGTGGTGCCCTGCGCTAAGTGCTGCATTTTCCTTCACATTGTAAGTAGATGGGCTTTACTGCACATGGGCAAGCAGACCCAAGTTTGGTTCTGTAGCAGAAGCAGGCTCTCAAGTTAATGTTCTTTTTATTATAGTAAATAAATTAAGAGACCTCAATGGATTATCCAAGTGTCCAAACTAGCCTTCTCCTTAATAATAGTGATAATATTTCAGTGTCTCCTGTGGGCCAAACAATTTACGCCATTTTATCTTTTTCTGAATCGTTCTTTCCACTGTTCTGCAAGCTTCTCATGGTATCGTTTTTCAACTGATATAATCAAAGGGAAACATAGTAGGGCTATTCTAATTCATGGAACTCCATTAGTAAAACTTGTGGGCAGAAATAGCTTTCCTTTTTTTAAATTCTGTGATTCTTAAACGACCCTTGGGCATCCTTGCACTAAATCTAATGAGCTAATAGTAAATAACTATTCTTGGAAATATATATTTAAATATCTCTCCCCCATGGAGAATTCTTTAAGACAAGGGCTATGACTTAAACATCCTTGTAAGGAGGCCACCAAGAACATGTAAATATTGCCCCCATTACAAAGGTTCACATCCATCATTATCACAACATGCACTGGGTATTATTAGCTCCTTTTTACAGATGAGAACATTGAGGCTGAGATTAGAAAAACAAGCCTTAGAAGAATCATGTTACTTTCTCACATTTATCCACATGGCAAATCTAATAATTGAACTTTGTTCTCTCTGACTTCACTCTGCTCTCTTCACTTCTTATTTTTAAAAGAACTTAATTTTCAAGAAAAATGTGGAATGAATGATCACATACTCATGTATATATAGATATACTCATGTATATCTATAATATACAAATCTCTTGAATATGTACTACTGAGTTCACAAATTTCCTCTGAACTGTTAGTTTTATAAACTATCTGAAGATTATACAGTCCCTGATGTATTCAGAAAATACTTCAATGCACTAAAACACTGACCTCATGCAAAGAAGACTTTTTGAGTCTGGAAAGGGAGGTCATTTGACCCTTTGAAAGTCATCCCAGGCAGCAGCAGAGAGTCTTTTAAAGAGAGAGAGAGAGAGAGAGAGAGAGAATTATCTCAACCTCATAAAATTACAGGCAGAAATGTCTTCCGTTCTAAGGCTGGGGAAACGGTGCCTGATCAGTCTTGCCCCTTTAAACCATCCCCAAAGAATTTCTCTTTTGTCAGGAGAACTCACTGGCAGTTTTCAGGAATGAGAGAACACTCAGATTTGAGAAAGAAAGACTTTATAAGGAGCCCAGGAGCTGCCTGGTGAGAGCCATTTACTCAGCAGAAAAACAACCAATTCCTAGGAGAGAACTCCATACAGCTGTGTCCTGCTAACCATTTATGCCCCAAACCACTGATTATGGAGGGCAATTTCTTTTCAGTCTAACTTCTCTTCTTTCTCCAAAAGAGAATCCTGGAGATTGATTATGATTATAGTTCTCATTTAAGAACAATTTTACCCATGTACAACTTACAAGACAGAAACTCAGCAAAAAAGCATATGAAAACATGCTCCGCACCATAAGTCATCAGGGAAATGAAATTAAGACAATGAGCTATCACTACACACCTGTCAGAAATACCAAAATCCTTGACACTGACATCCAATCCTGGTGAGGATTTGGAGCAACAGGAATGCCCATTCATTGTTGGTGGGAATTCAAATTGGTACAGCCACTTTAGAAGACAGTTTGGTGGTTTCTTACAAAAGTAAACATACTCATACCACACAATCCAGCAGTTGTACTCCTTAGTAGGAACCCAAAAGAGTTGAAAACCTATGTCTACACAAAGATTACACATGGCTGTTTATAGCAGCTTTATTCATAATTGCCAAAACTTGGAAATAACCAAGAGGCCCTCCAGTAGGTGAATGGATAAATAAACTGATATATGCAAACAATGGAATATTTTCAGTGCTAAAAAGAAATTAGCTGCTAAGCCATGAAAAAACATGAAGAAAACCTAAATGCATATTTACTTAGTGAAGTAAGTCAGTCAGAGGGGAGAGGGGAGGGGACGATAAATTACTCTAACTGTATGATTCCAACTATATGACATTCTGGAAAAGCTGAACTATTGGAGTTAATAAAAAGATCAGTGATTACCAGGGTTTGGGGGTAGGAAGGAATAGGTGGGGCATTGAGGATTTTTAGGACAGTGAAAATACTCTGTATGATACCATAATGTTGGATACATGTCATTATACATTTGTCCATAACCATAGACTACACAACACCAAGTGAACCTCAGTGTAAACTATGGACTTCGGGTGATAATGATGTATCAATTTAGGTTCATCGGTTGTAAAAAATGAAGGACTCTGTGGGGGGTGGGTGATAATGAAGAGGATACACAGGTGTAGGGACAAGAAATATACGGGAAATCTCTGTACCTTCCTCTCAATTTGCTGTGAATAAAGCCTATTTTTTTAAAGAAAAAAACTAAAGAGGACTACAAAACTTTGAGTCCCTTGTGTGTCCCTTGCTAGCTTACAAAGGCACTAGGCTGTTCTGATAACTGGCCTGAAATTGACACCAGTGTAGTTATCTCTGGTGGAGATATTAACCATGTTTGACAGACAGCCTCTGTCAAAACTGTGAAAACACATAAGTGGCTTTCAGCCTTTGTCCACTTAATACAGTTTTCGACAATTTGTGATGAACTGAGAGGGTTGGTAAGTTTTAAGAACACTAATTAATTAAACATGCTTCTTGGCATAAAAGGCTACGCCAAGTGGACATTACCTTGCAAAGAGGTCTGCTATATGGAAGAAGAGGATGAGGTAACTATTTCCATTAGAGTTACTGAAGAGCAGAGACCTTACTTATACTGTTTAAATTTTTTCCCTTTGTCACAAGATTCTAGATCCCCAGGAAAGTCTGGAAAGACACGTTTCTTTTCAGGAATTCATCAAGAACCTGATAAAATATGCTTTTGTTTTGGATATCTTCTGGATTAATAGAAGCATTGTCTTCCTCCAGAAAGCACTTCAGCAGATGGGGGAGACATTTTCACAGCCCTGGATAAGTTTGCCAGGAAATGTTTGAGACTCGGGGGTGGGGGGGAATGCACAATTCAAATAGAAGCTTCCAAGGTACAGAAGAAAAAGGAGTTGGCCAGGCTGTTATAGGGATATAAATGGGAAAATCCTGCTGGCCATACTAAGGATTCCATTCTGAACAGTGCTGGCCCATGAGCAGGGCTGCAGGAGATGGTACACAGTTAGCAGAACCTCAGGCTCTTCTTGAGCACAAACCCAAGGGATTTAAATTATTCATCAGCCCAGGTCTAATAATCAGTGGATACACAAAGGGTAAAATGACCAGTGTCCCTTCTGACAGGGAGAGTGTCTTTTCTAATTGACCTGTCCCAGGACTTGAATACTTTGAATAACTTCTCTGCACTCACTTACCCATTTAGAGTTCTATCCTGAAAGCACTGTCTTTCTACTCTTTCTGCTTCAACTCTACTGAACACATCTTCAATTCCATGAATATGACATGCTTTTCTCATTCTCCTCTGAGCCTTGTCTCATTCTGTCCTCCAAGGCAGTATTAAGGCGTTTACTTTTCCAAAATTCTGCCTCAAATGCAACTCAAAAGAGATTTTATTTTGTATGGACACAAATTTTATTTATTTATTTACTTATTTATTTATTTGATATTCAGATTTCCTTTTAGTTTGAAAATTAACTGTAAGCTTAGTCACATGAAAAAGATATTATTGAATATTAAAAGAAGCATTTTCTGAAGTTACTATTTTTTCTTTTTTTATTAATTTTTATTGGAGTATAGTTGCTTTACAATATTGTGTTGCTTTCTGCTATACAGCAAAGTGAATCAGTTATACATATACATATATCCACTCTTTTTTAGATATGCTTTCCATTTAGGTGAGCACAGAGCACTGAGTGGAGTTCCCTGTGCTATACAGTAGGTTCTCATTAGTTATCTATTTTATACAGAGTAGTGTATATATGTCAATCCCAATCTCCCAATTCATCCCACCTCCCCTTCTGCCTTGGTAACCATAAGTTTGTTCTCTATATCTGTGACTCTACTTTTGCTTTGAAAATAAGTTCATCTGTACCATTTTTCTAGATTCCACATATAAGCAATATTATACAATGTTTGTTTTTCTCTTTCTGACTTACTTCAGTCTGTATGACAAGGTCTAGGTCTATCCACGTCTCTGTAAATGGCACTATTTTGTTCCTTTTTATGGCTAAGTAATATCCCATTATATATATGTACCACATCTTTTTATCCATTCCTCTGTTGATGGACATTTAGGTTGCTTCCATGTCCTGGCTATTGTAAATACTGCTGCAGTGAACATCGGGGTGCGTGCATACTTTCGAATTATGGCTTTCTCCAGATATATGCCTAGGAATGGAATTGCTGGGTCATACAGTAGCTCTATTTTTAGTTTTTTAAGGAACCTCCATACTGTTCTCCACAGTGGCTGTACCAATTTGCATTCCCACCAACAGTGTAGGAGGGTTCCCTTTTCTCCACACCCTTTCCAGCATTTCTTGTTTGTAGATTTTTTGATGATGGCCATTCTGACTTGTGTGAGGTGATACCTCATTGTAGTTTGGATTTGCATTTCTCTAATAATTAGTAATGTTGAGCATCTTTTCATGTGTTTGTTAGCCATCTATATGTCTTCTTTGGAGAAGTGTCTATTTAGGTCTTCCACCCATTTTTTGATTAGGTTGTTTGTTGTTTTTTTGATATTGAGCTTCATTTGTTTATTTTGTTTTTATTTCCATTACTCTAGGAGGTGGATCAAAAAAAATCTTGCTGTGATGTATGTCAAAGAGTGTCTGCCTATGTTTTCCTCTAAGGGTTTTATAGTGTCTGACCTTACATTTAGGTCTTTAATCCATTTTGAGTTTATTTTTGTGCATGGTGTTAGGGAGTGTTCTAATTTCATTGCTTTCATGTAGCTGTCCCATTTTCCCAGCACCGTTTATTGAAGAGGCTGTCTTGTCTCCATTGCATATTCTTGCCTCCTTTGTCATAGATTAGGTGGCTATAGGTGCGGGGGTTTATCTCTTGACTTTCTATCCTGTTCCATTGGTCTATATTTCTGTTTTTTGTTTGTGCCAGTACTATACTGTTTTGATGACTCTAGCTTTGTAGTATAATCTGAAGTCAGGGCACCTGATTTCTCCAGCTCTGTTCTTCTTTCTCAAGATTGCTTTAGCTATTCAGAGTCTTTTGTGTTTCCCTACAAAATGTAAAAATTTTTGTTCTAATTCTGTGAAAAATGCCATTGGTAATTTGATAGGGATTGTATTGAATTGGTAGATTGCTTTGGGTAGTATAGTCATTTTACCAATATTGATTCTTCCAATCCATGAACATGGTATATATTTCCATCTGTTTGTGTCATCTTTGATTTCTTTCATCAGTATCTTATACATTTCTGAGTACAGTCTTTTACCTCCTTACATAGGTTTATTCCTAGGTATTTTGTTTGTTGCAGTGGTAAATGGGATTGTTTCTTTGATCTCTCTCTGATCTTTTGTTGTTAGTGTATAGGAATGCAAGAGACTTCTGTGCATTAATTTTTTATCTTACAACATTACCAAATTCATTGATGAAACTCTAGTAGTTTTCTGGTAGCATCTTTAGGATTTTCTATGTATAATATCATGTCATCTGCAAACAGTGACAGTTTTACTTCTTCTTTTCCAATTTGGATCCCTTTTATTTCTTTTTCTTTTCTGATAGCTGTGGCTAGGACTTCCAAAGCTATGTTGAATAAAAGTGATGAGAGTGGACACCCTTGTCTTGTTCCTGATCTTAGAGAAAATGGTTTCATGTTTTCATCATTGAGTATGATGTTAGCTGTAGGTCTGTCATATATGGCCTTTATTATGTTGAGGTAGGCTCCCTCTAAACCCAATTTCTGGAGAGTTTTTTTTATCATAAATGAGTGTTGAACTTTGTCAAAAGCTTTTTCTGCATCTATTGATATGATCATATGGTTTTTATTCTTCAATTTGTTGATGTGGTGTATCACATTGATCAATTTGCATATATTGAAGAATCCTTGCATCCCTGAGATAAATCCTGCTTGATCATGGTTTATGATCCTTTCATTGTGTTGTTGGATTTGGTTTGCTAGTATACTGTTGAGGATTTTTGCATCTATGTTCATCAGTGATATTGGTCTGTAATTTTCTATTTTTGTGATACCTTTGTCTGGTTTTGGTATCAGGGTGATGGTGGCCTCATAGAGTTAGCTTGGGAGTGTTCCTCCCTCTGCCATTTTTTGGAAGAGTTTCAGAAGAGTAGGTGTTAACTCTTTTCTCAATGTTTGATAGAATTCACCTGTGAAGCCATCTGGCCCTCGACTTTTGTTTGTTGGAAGATTTTTCATTACAGTTTCAATTTCAGTATTTGTGATTGGTCTGTTCATATTTTCTATTTCTTCCTGGGTCAGTCTTTGAAGGTTGTATCTTTCTAAGAATTTGTTCATTTCTTCTAGATTGTCCATTTTATTGGTGTATAGTTGCTTGTAGTAATCTCTTATGGTCCTTTGTATTTCTGCAGTGTCTTTGGTAACTTCTCCTTTTTCATTTCTAATTTTATTGATTTGAGTCCTCTCCCTTTTTTTCTTAATGAGTCTGGCTAAGTTTTATTAATTTTGTTTATCTTCTCAAAGAACCAGCTTTTAGTTTCTTTGATCTTTGCTATTGTTTCCTTTGCCTCTATTTCATTTATTTCTGCTCTGGTCTTTATGATTTCATTCCATCTACTAACTTTGGGTTATGCTTGTTCTTCTTTCTCTAGTTGCTTTAGGTGTAAGGATAGGTTGTTTATTTGAGATTTTTCTTGTTTCTTAAGGTAGGATTGTATAAACTTCTCTTTTAGAACTGCTTTTGCCACATCCCATAGCTTTTGGATTTTATAGTTTTCATTGTCATTTGTCTCTAGGTTTTTTAAATTTCCTCTTTGGTTTCTTCAGTGATACATTGTTTAATTAATAACATATTGTTTAGCTTCCATGTGTTTGTGTTTTTTACAATTTTTTTCCTGTAATTGATTTCTAATCTCATAGCATTGTGGTCGGAAATGATGCTTGATATGATTTCAGTTTTCTTAAATTTACCGAGGCTTGATTTGTGACCAAAGATGTGATCTATCCTGGAGAATGTTCCATATATACTTGAGAAGAAAAGTGTATTCTGATGCTTTCAAATGGAATGTCCTATAAATATCAATTAAGTCTATCTGATCTGATGTGTCATTTAAGGCTTGTGTTTCCTTATTAATTTTCTGTCTGGATGATCTGTCCATTGGCGTAAGTGGGGTGTTAAAGTCCCCCACTATTATTGTGTTACTCTCGATTTCCCCTTTTATGGCTGTTAGCATTTGCCTTATGTATTCAGGTGCTCCTATGTTGGATGCATATATATTTACAATTGTTATGTCTTCTTCTTGGATTGATCCCTTGATCATTACATAGTGTCCTTCCTTGTCTCTTGTAATAGTCTTTATTTTGAAGTCTCTTTTGTCTGATATGAGTATTGCTACTCTAGCTTTCTTTTGATTTCCATTTACATGGAATATCTTTTTCCACCCTGTCAATTTCAGTCTGTATGTATCCCTATGTCTGAAGTGTGTCTCTTGTAGACAGCATATATGTGGGTCTTGTTTTTGTATCCATTCAGCCAGTCTGTGTCTTTTGGTTGGAGCATTTAATCCATTTACATTTAAGGTAATTATCAATATGTATGTTCCTATTGCCATTTTCTTAATTGTTTTGGGCTTGCTTTTGTAGGTCTTTTTCTTGTCTTGTGTTTCCTGCCTAGAGAAGTTCCTTTAGCATTTGTTGTAAAGCTGGTTTTGTGGTGCTTTATTCTCTTAGCTTTTGCTTGTCTGTAAAGCTTTTGATTTCTCTGTCAAATCTGAATGAGATCCTTGCTGGGTAATCTTGATTGTAGGTTTTTCCCTTTCATTCCTTTAAATATATCATGCCACTCCCTTCTGGCCTGCTGAGTTTCTGCTGAAAAATCAGCCTATAACTTTATGGGGATTCCCTTGTATGTTATTTGTTGTTTTTCCCTTGCTGCTTTTAGTATTTTTTCTTTGTATTTAATTTTTGTTAGTTTGATTAATATGAGTCTTGGTGCATTTCTCCTGGGGTTTATCCTGTATGGGACTCTCCACACTTCCTGGGCTTGGGTGACTTCCTGTCCTGTGTTAGGGAAGTTTTCAACTGTAATCCCTTCAAATATTTTCTGACTCTTTCTCTTTCTCTTCTTCTTCTGGGACCCCTATAATTTGAATGTTGGTAAGTTTAATGTTGTCCCAGAGGTCTATGAGACTGTCCCCATTTCTTTTCATTCTTTTTTCTTTATCATGTTCCAAGTATCCTTGCCCCCATGGTGAGCCATAGCCAACCTCTGCCTCCCCAGGAAGCCCTCCAAGACCTCTAGGTAGGTCTCTGGACCCACTGTGGGGGCAGCTCAGACTCTGATCTGGCCCAACTCCCACGTGTACGTGTCCCCAAAGTCCATAGTTGTTAAAGCTAGACTAGTCTCAGTTGAAGCACTTCTTGTCCATTCAGATATGCCACGGAAGCTGGGTTTACCAAGCCGATTGCTGGGGATTAGTCCATGGCTCGTGCAACTGCACAGAGAGATTTCAGTTCCTTTTCCTTAGTCGCACAGCCCTTGGGGGTCCGATTATTTGGCCTCACCAGTGCATGTGGGCCACCCTCAGGCTTCTGTTCCCTGCCCAGGCAAGATGGGATAAAGGTATCGACTGACTGGGGCACATTTGCTCACTTAGGTGGGAGCAGCAAGAGGCAGCACCTGAATGGGATGTGTGTGCTTCGTCAGGCGGGAGAGGGATAAGAGGGCCATGACTGAGGTATACACACTCGCCCCGATGGGATCCCCCTCTAGTGCCTGCAGAGGCAGGGGCTGGCGGGAAGCTGTGACAGACTGGTGTGCTTGCTCTGGTGGGAGTCCCTCCCAATGCCCATGGAGGCAGGGGCTGGCGTGTGGGGAGAGAGTCCACGATGGTGGCCCTGTACCTTGTGCGCCACTCAACAATGGCGCCTCGCTTCCAAGGCAAACCGCACCTCTTCCAGAAGCATTACCAGCTGTGGCGCTCCTCACTCCCATCCCCTCAGGCTGTCTCCATGCAGTCAACATCAGTCCTTTCCCCGGGTCCGCTCTCCTAACCCCACACTTCAGCACCCAGCGCACACCAGCATTGGTGAACACCCATCTCAGGCTGGGGCACAGACATTCGTGCAAATCTAGCTCTGTCCTGCCTGCCGCAGCCGGCTGCTTCACTTTCTTCCACTAGTCCCTGAAGCCCCCCACTTCTATTTCAACATATCTCACCACCAGTGAGGGGGCCTTCCAGGTGCGGTAACCTCTCCTCTTCTTCAGCTCCCCGCCAGGGGTGTGGGTCCCATCCCATTTCCTCTTTTCTTTTTCTTCCCTTTCTCTGCTTCGTCCTACCTGGTTACACTGGGATCTTTTCTTGTCCCTTTAGGTGTCCAAGGTCCTCTGCTAGTGCTCAGCAGGTGCTCTGTGTGAATTGTTCCACTTGTAGATGTATTCTTGATGTACTTGTGAGGAGAGGTGAACCCCAGGTCCTTCTATTCTGCCATCTTGACCTCAACTCGCCAACATAAAATTTACATTTGTGTTAAAATAGCTTTTTTTCCTAGATGCTCAGATTTCAGATTTAAAGATAAATTAATGGAGGCTGAATATTGTGGGTTTTTTAAAAAGTTTGCTTTGATTTGGTTTTGTTTGGGGTTTGTTTTTTAGCTCTCCCGCTTCATGGTTCCCTAATATCGTGCTCAGTCTGCCTATGGGATAAAACACCACAGCTGTTGCCTATGTCTGCAAGATTTCTTTAACCTTCTATCATCTCCTCTCCTCACCTCTCTCTACCCCCTACTCTCCTGCTCGCATCCCTAACTCCCTTGGGGAAAATCCTCATTTCCTAAAATCTCATTTTAGCAATTATATTTGGCTAGCCTCCCTTGATCACATGGGGCTAGGTTGTGCCAACACCTATGTGATCTACATCAGTGCTCCTTAAATGTGTGTCACATGACTCTCTTAAAGCTCTTGCAAAAATGCAGATTTTGATTCAGTTCATCTGATACTCTGCATTTCTAACAAGCTTCCAGGTGATGCCAATACTATTGTTACCAACCAGGGTTCTTGGACTCTTTAATCAATAGAAACTGATAAGAGGCCAGATGAGAAATTCAGGCAAGGCTTTACTGGGACCCATGCTGCAGCAAGAGGGAGCAAAAACAATAACAGGTTCCTTTGCTCACTCCCCGAGGAGGGAGCAGTGAGCTGGTTGCTTAAATGGGGCGAGGGTAGGGGTGGGTGAGTGAGCTGGGCCAGAGTGGGTGCTTAGGTAGTCTGCCCACCCCCATGGTGGTGCTGTGTGCAGGGATCATGGGCAGTGCCCTGCTTTTACTCCTAGCACCTCAGAAGGTGGCAGTTGGTTTGTGGCCTTTTTGTATCTTATTGTTCATAATTGACCCCACCTGTGCATGCAGTTATTTTTAGTCCCTTATAGTTTCTTTGTATTCTGTTGCTTGAGGAGAAGTTTGTCCAGGTGAAAGCTCTGCAGCAGAGGGTCCCAAGTCCCAGATCCCAGCCTGTCTCACTGTTAGTATTTTAGTAGCAAAGATCTCTATCATTTCCCCTTTTAGGGTAATTATAACATGATATCATAATTTCCTACATTCTTAAATTATATCCTCCACTAGAGTCTGTAATATCTGGGGCAATGTTACAATCAGATCTTGTTCAATAACAGACATATTGTGCATACAATATTTTTCTGAAGATGAATGAATAAAGAATGTTGATGGAAACACGTACGAGGCATGGTGGGAGCAGAGAGGAATTAAATAAATAGGAATAATTGGAATAGTAGTGTCCTAAATGGAGGGGATATATGTATATGTCTGGCTGATTCATTTTGCTTGCAGTAGACGCTAACACAACATTGTAAAGCAACTATACTCCAATAAAAATTAATTTTAAAAAAGAGAAAATAGGAAGAGCTATTGATACATTTCTTTATCCACTAAAATCGAATGGTTAATGGTGGCCAAGTCAGCAAGGGAGGAGAACTGCTACTAATTCAACAGGCTTGAATCAAGGGGAAGAGGAGAATTGGATTTTCACCAGACCATGTAGGGCCAGTGGGCATTGTAGGACCTTAGTATTTTTTGTGAATAGTGGCCCAAACAGAACATCATTGAGGTAGCAACCAGGTTTTGCTGCTGTTATTATTTTTGCTTGTTTTTAAGTTTATTTCTACAATTTGGATACATTAAGTCTAGATTGCCTGATTTGCCTCTGACCTCTTGCTTCTGTCTCAGACTTTCTGTTTCTTTCAGAACCTGTACTGTTTACTGACTTATAAAACCCACAGCCCTGATTCCTGCTTTCCCATTTCCTGATTCAGGATGACCATCCACAACAGCCACTAGATGCATGAATTTTAAAGGTTCCATAACACCCTATGACTGCATATAAATACTTTATTTCTGCAGCATTGAGAATTGCCTACATGTTTTACTAGTGAATAATGCTGCAATAAATGTTCCCCTACATATAAAGTGGCTGGCATCTGATACTTTTCCTTTGAATAAATTTCTAGAGATGGAATATTATGGACATTTTAAAACAATGATGTACTGGAAGATTCACTTCCATAAAGTTTATACAAATATTGTAAAATAGTGCTTAGTATACCCTAACACAGCAACACAACACTGTGTACTATGTTTAAAAAAATTTGCTGATTTGATAGGTAAGAATATTTTACTGTTAACTGTAGTAAAATGTTGATACTCAAAAGTAATATTTATTGCAAGTACCTAAGGCATAGTTTTCTTGTTTTTAATTCTACTTTTTCTGTTTGGATTAACAAGTTTGAGAAACATTAGTATGGAATCCAATGACATCACAGACTGTGGTACGTTTCTCAGGCTCAATGTTATTGATATTGATGTATCAATAACAGAATATTCCTGTTGCAATTGATTTTCTTGAGAGACATTTTGCTCAGGTTTTTCAGAAGGTTGGATACAATTACCAGCTGCTCTTCTGCTAGGCTGGTGTGAGAGCAGGGCAGTGAGAAGGGCCATATTTTGAAAGTATGTGCACCTGTATGTGGATCAATGCTTCACCAGTACGCACACCAATTCTCTGCGCAGGTGCCAAGCTCTGGCACAAAATGCACATGATACTACTATAGTAACTACTACCTTGAGAGAAAAGTAACATTCTTTTGTCCAGGCGAAAAGTAACTGTGTTCATTGTCAAGTAGTTTCTGAGACCAGTGGGAAAGCAGTCACTGCTCTAGAATTTGCCCAGCCTGGTAGAGAAAATGTTTTCAAAGGTCCCAAGGAGTTCACTGTGAGGCGACACAACACAACAAAACTTCATATGCATAATATAAGCATACACAAGTGACAACGTGTTAACATCCAGCCTGGCACACAAGCATTCATGCATGCTATGTGTTTAGAACATCTTGAATTGGAATCAGTGGTGAATGAATGGTCATGTGAAAATTCTCTAGGGAATGTGTTTGAAACCTGAAAGGGTCTCCAATAGCCCAGGCTTTGAATACTGGTTATGCCACTTATTAACTGAGAGACCTAAGTATGTTACTTAAACCCTATAATCCTTGCTAACTGCATAAATCAAAGTAATAATGGATCCTCCTACCAAATGTATTATCTTATAGCTGTGTAGGTCAAAAGTCTGACATGTCTCACTGAGCTAAAATCAAGGCATCATCAAGGCTGTATTCTTTTCTAGAGGGTCTAAGAGAGGTCTAGGGAAGAATCAATACCCTTGCCGTTTCTCCTTCTAGAAGCTGCCCACCTTTGTTAGCTTACTGTATCCCTCTGCCACCTTCAAAGCCAGCAACAGTGGGTCAAGTCCTTCTCATGCTGCCATCTCTCTGTCTCCACTTTTCAGGACTCATATGATTAGACTGGACCTACCCAGATAACCCAGGATAATCTCCCATCTCCAGGGATTCAGCTTTCATCACATCTGCAAAGTCCCTTCTGTCGTGTAAAGGTAACATACTCACAAGTTCCATGCATTAGGACACAGTCATCTTTGGGGGCCTTATTTTGCTTACCAGAAACATTTGGCATTATATCTTGGACAAAGAATGCATAATCAAATATTGCTGTTTTTGTTTTGCTACATTATAAAAAATAAAATACTTCAGGCCAAGACATTTTCTGTGGTGAAACAGACTTGGTGGTGGGAATGGAAGCACGGAGAATGGTTAGGAAACTACTGAAATTATCCAAGTGAGAGATAATTGTGACCTGGATAAGGAAGGCATTTTTGGAGGTGATGGAGAGTGATTAAATTCTGGTTATATTTTCAATGATATTGGCATGATTTGCCAATGGTTTGTATACAGAGTGTAAGAGGTAGAAATCAAGGATGAGTCTAAGACCCATCTACCCAACAGTGGTCCAGAAATGGTGGAAATATCTGAGGATCTAAAGATACCATAAATAGACAAGATGGATAGCCCATAGAAATCTGTGGTTACTATTTACTCAAAACTAAAGAAGACAATATTCACCTCACATCAGATGTACTCAGATGTGTAAAAATGGTACAGATGAACCTATTTGCAGGGCAGGAATAGAGACACAGATGTAGAGAATGGACATGTGGACACGGCGGGGGGGAAAGGGAGGGTGGGACGAATTGGGAGATTAGGATTGACACATATATACATTACCATGTGCAAAATAGATAGCTAGTGGGAACCTGCTATATAGCACAGGGAGCTCAGCTCGGTGCTCTGTGATGACCTAGATGGGTGGGATGGGTGGGGGTGGGAGGGAGGTCCAAGAGGGAGGGGATACATGTATACATATAGCTGATTCACTTCGTTGTACAGCAGAAACTAGCACAACATTATAAAGCAACTATACTCCAATAAAAAAAAATCCCCCAAATTTGAACACAAGTAGGGAGAACTCCAAATTATTGTGATTACTTTTCTTCCATCTAGTGGCCTGGGACTTTAAAACAGAATACAGGCTGAATTATGAAAAGATAAATAAACTTTATTTTCTGCACACTTAAGTGACGGACTGAGATTATCTACTACATTTACCAACACTTGGTTCAGTCTCTGAGAAAAACTTATCATTGGTTACTGGTATTGGTAATTATTGGTTAACCTGTCTGTTTTCTACAGTAAATTAGGAGTCACGGGACAGTAAGAACTATTGTTGTGTTATTTCTTTTTTACCTCCAGCCCTTTGCATGATGTTTGGAATACAGGACACTTTTATGAAATGTATAGATAAATAAATAATTTTTTCTTAGTTGAAAGAAGAGACTGCTAAAAGCACAGGTAGGTTAATGAAACAGGACTGCTGTTAATGATAGATACTAGGGTTATGAGGTGGAATATGATTTACACTCACAATAGCAGAGGTCTTTTAGCAGTCAGCTATAAATTTTCATTTTAAAAAATACTCTTCATGGTGATTGCAAATGGGCATGGGGTTTCTTTCTGGGGTGATGAAAATTTTCTAAAATTAGACTGTGATGATTGTTGTTGCACAACTCTGTGAATTTACTAGAACCTATTAAATAGTACACTTTATTTTTTTTAACATCTTTATTGGAGTATAATTGCCTTACAATGGTGTGTTAGTTTCTGCTTTATAACAAAGTGAATCAGTTATACATATACATATGTTCCCATATCTCTTCACTCTTGCGTCTCCCTCCCATCCTCCCTATCCCACCCCTCTAGGTGATCACAAAGCACTGAGTTGATCTCCATGTGCTATGTGGCTGCTTCCCCCTAGCTATCTATTTTACGTTTGGTAGTGTATATATGTCCATGTCACTGTCTCACTTCGTCCCAGCTTACCCTTCCCCCGCCCCATGTCCTCAAGCACATATATACAATGGAATATTACCCAGCCATAAAAAGAAATGAAATTGAGTTATTTGTAGTGAGGTGGGTGGACCTAGAGACTGTGATACAGAGTGAAGTAAGTCAGAAAGAGGAAAATAAATACCGTATGCTAACACATATATATGGAATCTAAAAAAAAAAAATAGTACACTTTAAATGGGGGAATTTATGGTGTGCGTCTTCTATCTCCAAACTGTTCTTATAAAAAATCCTTCAATAAAAGGGCTCAGGACAAAAAATTACATCAGCTTATAAAGCACACAGCCACAGAAAGCAATTGCATAATGGAAGATACAAAAATACTGTATGAGGCAAAATAAGCCTTGTGGGAACCTCTATACCCTGGAGACACAGTGAATGACACCACTGCCGGGAATTGGCCTCTCAGCCCTGTGACTGTCTCCAACCAGGCGGGCAAGAAGTCTCCTCATAAGCTTGGCCCTCCCCTGGATTGAAAGCCTCCTCAGCATTCTGGGTCAGCCTGAGAGGGACAGAAAACTTGCTGCACAGGTCCTGTAAGTAAAATCATTTTGTTCAATGAAAAAGCTCAACTCTAGACAAGCCAAACTTTCTTACCCACAGAGGAGAGTTTCCTCACCCTGTGCAGAACTAGATTAGATAATGGGATGGTGGGCTGAGGCAGATGGTAGAATTTGTAGAATTATTTATTCTTGGGGAATCTATAGAGAAAGGGCATTTTGTTCTGCCAGGTGTGGGTGGGATATCCCGTTGCTCATTAGTCAAATGACTTAATCAGTTGCTAATATATTTATCCCGGTCAGTGGTTTGGTGCTCAAGAAAACCAAAGAGGTCTTCAGGGGCTGAAAACCTCATTTCTAAGCCCAGTGATTCTTATTAAAAATGGAATAATACCAATTTTGAACATCTACTGCATGCCAGGTACTGTACTAGACACAGTGTCTATTTTATCTCATAGATAAGGAAACTGAATCAAAGAAAGTTTACATTACTTGTAGGTTTCAGTGCATGAGCATTGGAATTAAAAAGAAATAGGAGCATGAACATTGGAATTAAAAAGAAATAGGTCTAGAATCCCAGCTCTGCTATTCACTAGTTGTATTGATCCTGTATATGTTTCATAACTTCTCTGAACTCAGTTTCTTTAACAGAAAAGTGATTTAATAATACTTGCCACATGGTATTGTAGTAAGAATGAAAAGATAAAATGTTTATAGAGTTCTTGGCAAAGTAACATTCACAGAACAACTTACTAAATGGTAGCTGTTGTTATAATATTTTTTGTTATTGCTGCCATACAAGATCTCAAAACTAGTTGGTTTTTGAGCAAGGATCTAAACCCAGATCAGTCACACAATAGCCGTGCCATTGGCAATGACTTGGACAATACTGATAATGCCATATGTTCTAATTTAGCAGTTAAAGACATAGCCACAAGCTACAGCTCATGGCAGTGCAATGAAAGAAGAGCATCATTGTGATCTAAGTGGACAGGAAAATTAGTGGAGAGACTATAGCTTATTTCTCACAATAGAAAATGAAGGTTGTGCAGTGATTGGAGAGCATGAATGGGGATGATGTGCAGGGATTGAACAGATTCGATTGTGATGGCTGCAAAAAAGAATAACTTGGGGGAACTTTTGTGCTTCCTCCTAATAATATCCATTAGTCCTCCTTTATTTGTTGATATGAACAGTTTTGTGTTCTCAATTTAAGACAATTGCAATGAAATACAGCTTCAAGATCCCACTACCAACCAGACTGGTATTACTTAGCCTTCATATATAGACCTCCTGAGGCTCCAGTTTTTGACATTTCCGAAGTAGAATCAATACAAATGTAACGACAATTTGTATGCTGAGGATGAGAGAGAGCGGGAGAAGAGTGTGTGGTGTGTGCATGAGGGAGACAATTCTAAGCCGATGATTTGCTAGAATTTGATGTCATTTACTGATAAATGAAGCATTGGAGAGAGAGCCAGGTTTGGAATGGGACAGGGAGTGAGGTCTTTGTGGCTCTTACTGAGGTTGAGGTGTCTGAGGATGTATGAGTAGAGATATCCCTCAGGTATAGATAAAATAGTTTATTCACATTTTATTCACTGACACTAAGCAGTGAGCTTTGATTTGTTCTCCAAACTGCTGCCAGTTCTTTTTCTAAATCATCAATTTGATCTCCTCACTCTAGTTCCATGATTCATTACTGCCTTCAAGTTTAAGCCTAGAAATCTTGCCACAGCTTCAAAGATTCTATTAACTTTTGAAATACAGAACTCAGGAGAGGCCATAATTAGATTTAAGGTTTGCAAGTCATCTGGATATAAGTGCTATTTAAAACCATGGGAATAACTACTATATCCCAAGGAGAATATATGGAGAGCAAGAAAGAAAAGGGACTCCTTGGAAGAAAAACAGACTCCTAAAGAACAGCAAAATTACAAGACAGAGAACAAAAATATTATTTGATGGGCTTCCCTGGTGGTGCAGTGGTTGAGAGTCCGCCTGCCGATGCAGGGGACATGGGTTCGTGCCCCGGTCCGGGAAGATCCCACATGCCGGGGAGAAACTAAGCCCGTGAGCCATGGCCGCTGAGCCTGCACGTCCGGAGCCTGTGCTCCACAACGGGAGAGGCCACAACAGTGAGAGGCCCGCGTACCACAAAAAAAAAAAAAAAGAAAAAGAAAAAAATATATATTATTTGATAAACGGGGGGGGGGATCTCACAGAATCACTACCATCAAAGCTAATAAAGGAGAAAGTTTCAAAGTGGAGGTAGTCAACACTGAGACAATTTGAGATAAAGGAGAGGAAAACAAATGTGAAAATAAACCTTTGCACTTGGTATTTAGAAAGTCATTGGTGACATCAGTTGGAGAAATTTCTGAGAGTCATTAGGGAAAGAATCCAGATTGTTACTGAAGGTGAAGAAATAATAAACAAAAGCAGACTGTCTTTCAAAGAACAATTTTGGGATTATAAAAGATATGGCAGGAAATTGAGAAACAGTGTTTATATCTTATTTCTCTCACTAGCTAAGCACAGTGGCCAATTATGAAAGATGTTCAATATGTCTTGGTTGCATTGAATGCGTTGACAACATTGATATAAATGTGTGGGAAGCTTTCATTAATAGATTGGGGTAAAACTTGAGTATTGTAGACTGCAGAAAAGAAGTCAATGGTACTAAATAAGATGCTAACAAAGGAAAGGAATTTTGTTGGTGTTAAATTAGAAGAGATGAAGAATGATTTATTTACTTTTTCATAAAATATTTGGAAATGCCTGGCTTTTGATGTTCTGAAACTAAGATCCAATTCCCTTATCCTTTCCATGGAATTCAAGATTTCAATGTCCTTCCCCCAACCAGCCTTCTCTTGCTTCATTTCCCACAGCACCCAGCTTCACATTTAAGGCTCAGCATATTGATTTTTTTGTAGTCAGCCAACAAACTGTATTGTGTCATTATTACATTCAGCTTCTGCTCCCTTGTTATGTATGTCAAGAATACCTCTTTCCTGCTTTCCATCCTTGTGAACTCACACCCACCCATCAAAACTTTACACAGTTAAAATTCATCTACTCTGTTAAGATTTCTTGGAACTAATTCCTCTTGACACACAGCCAAACACATTCATGTATACACACACTCAGATTCTGTCACTCCACACTAATTTCTGTCTTATCTAAAGCATCTTACCCTTGTGCACTCTACAACTAGCGGCATTTCGTCTCTGATTCCTCTGATACACACCTTGCCGAATATAGTGCCTGGCATGTAGTAGGTGTTGAAAATTGGTAATTTTTTATTTTCAGAGGAGTCCCTGGACTCATTAAAGATAAGGTTTTCAGGGCTTCCCTGGTGGCACAGTGGTTGAGAGTCCGCCTGCCGATGCAGGGGACACTGGTTCGTGCCCCGGTCCGGGAAGATCCCACATGCCGTGGAGCGGCTAGGCCCGTGAGCCATGGCCGCTGAGCCTGCACGTTGGGAGCCTGTGCTCCACAACGGGAGAGGCCACAACAGTGAGAGGCCCGCGTACCACAAAAAAAAAAGATAAGGTTTTCAGCCTTATAAAGATGAGGTCCTGACAACCTCTCTGGTTTCCTCAGGCACCAAACCACCATTATTTTACTTGCTTCCTATCCTTAGTGCTGACACAATACACACTGAGCTCCCAGTTTGATGTTGGAACGAATGAAGTGTTTATGACGGATGATCAAGTGCTTAGGTGGGGTTATTGGCTAGGAAAGGAATAAGGAAACCTCTGTGTCTGAGCCCAGCATGGATGATAAGAGGGTGCAGGGATTTATGGTTGTAGACCAGTGAAAAAGAAGGAATTCAAGGGAGTTCTCTTCTGCCAGGCTCAGCACAGATCAGTTCAACCTGCACTGTGAAAGGGAAGGGAAAAAATGATAAGAAGAATGAAAACGAGCAGTGAATAAATTGAATTAATGAAATAATTTAAGGGGAAACATGAAGATGTTAGGGTGAAAGAGAAGTTGTTCAGATAGCAATTTATTGTTTTAAACTTATCTCTTATAAAATTTCCTAGAACTCAATGACAAAAAGTGCAACTCAATCATTGCATATCACCGTGAAAATCACTGTGATAGGCAGAATTAATTGACAGAGGCCTTCTGCACTCTCATAATCGTTTTTATTATTCATCATAATACACTGGATATTGGAGTTATTTATAAACAGCAACATTCATTCTCCCTTACTTGATTATAAACTCTTTAAGAGGGGTTTTGTTTGTATTATATCTTAGCTTCTAACACAGCACTGTGCACAGAGTAGGTGCTCAGAAAATGTCTCTGAGAGTGTAAGGCAAGAGCAAAGGAAGAGATATTACAAGTTCATTCTGGCTCCACATTTTCACATATGCCACTCTAAAAGCCTTGGAATACTTCATCTTGACATACACAAAACATAGAAATCTTTCAAGCACTGATTTTCTTGGAAAGCCTTCTCCAAATACCCCAAACCTTTTGTACACAGAATTGAAGTGATCCCTTTTTCATGATTACTCTGCTTCCCAGTAACCCCAGGAAGTTGTTAACTTAAAAAACTGAATCCCAAGTTCTGTGAATTAATAATAAATAAACAAGTCAAAGCCTTGTGGAAAATGAGAGGTGAACTCATTCTTTTAAATTATTATAAGTATCATTCATTTGAGAGGTTTTTAGTTTATCTTTCTGATCAAGACATACTTTTTAAAAGTAAAAGCTATAAAAATGTTTTTCAGAAATCAATCTATTTATGAAAAGTACTAATAGAACTTGTTAACCTTTCAAATTTTCAGAGTTAATTGTGAAATGCGTGCCAGTTGGGCAAGACCATATCTACGTCGTTTCTATACGTTTGTCAAATTCATGACACTCAATAAACAATCATTGGAAGTAGTGTCCAAATAAATTCCCTTTTTAAATAAATGTTCCCTTTTTTGTTAACTCTCATTTCCATTATGAGGTTTGATAACACATTTGACAGTAATTTGATTGGTTCTCTGAGGACACTCTCATTATTCTAAACTGGAAACTCTAAAGTCATAGTTCACTGATTTGGTCAACTCATGTAACTTAACACTCTTTTTTTCTCTAATTTTCCATTAATTTGAATTAAAAATTTCCCATTGTTAAAACTAAGAGATTTATTTAGGGAATTCTTGAGGTTGCACTTTGGGTGAACTTGTGAGGTCTGGAAACACTTAGGTTTCCCTGAGGAACATTAACATTGGCTACAAGTTCATTCTTGTAAGTACAAGTTCATTCAGACTCAACACTTTCACATATGCCATTCTAAAAGCCTTGGAATAATCTAATAAACTAATCTCTGTTTTCCCCCAGACCCCCTCTTCCAACTCATACAGACCCATTTACCCAGTCTGCAATTCTCTACTCAATGAAAAAAGAAATACAATGTTTGCAACAAAGTTTTATATTCCCCTCCAAAGCGAAACAGTAACATTCTATTAGGTGTCACCTGAGAAGTATGTCTTAACAAAATGGAGAAAATCTGTTCTTTGCTAATGGAGAAAAGCTAGTCTTCAAGCAGATTGAAGAAAGAAATATATTTGAACATGGCAGCACATTATAACAAGTGGGGGCAGAGGCCTCTGTAGGTGATAGGTCTGAGTTCTAACTCTACATCTCTCTCAAATGCAATTCCAGATGCTGTACTGCAAGAGTCACTTGAAAGGTTAGATACTGTAGGCACCTGCTCATGGCTGCACTGATGCCTAAGCCATTTATTATCACTTCATATGTGTTGCTTTGCATTATAAGTATCTCTTTCTCAATATTTTCTGGCTTCCCAAATTGTCTGTAAACTTCACTGCTTTCTGTTCTCATGGCCAATGTAATATTGCTGCTCCAAAGCCCCAATCTATTTTTCTCTGATGCCAATTATACAGAAAAACATCCCAAAGAAGATGGAATATGATTGGCCAATGTTGGGTAAAGCGTCTTTTCTTAGTCCAGGCATCTTTGGCTAGAGGAAAAGATCACATAGTATAAACCTAGCTACTAGCAAAGGGCCCCAGGGAAGAAAAATCATGGGCTGGGGAAAATACAAAAAGAAAAAGAGTACCTACTACAACAGTTGAAATCTTACAATTATTTTATCAATTTAAATGAGCCATTCATACTTACATAGTATATAGGTATTCATCTGTGGTTATTTTTTGGTTGAATAAAATTATTTGTAATTGGATTAATTTTTTAAATGTAGGTTTTTTTGGTTATTCCAGAATTTCATCTTGGAATTCAGTACTTTTAATCCAGCATGTCAGACTTCCAGAATATCACATCCTCTTCCGTTATTTTCCTGCTAACTGGTGTTCCTGGGCTGGAAGCCTTCCATACCTGGATCTCCATTCCCTTCTGTTTTCTCTATTTAACAGCTCTCTCAGGAAACAGCCTGATTCTATTTGCCATTGTTACTCAGCCCAGCCTTCATGAGCCCATGTATTATTTCCTCTCCATGTTGTCTACCACTGACCTTGGCTTGTCCGTATACACTCTGGTCGCCATGTTGGGTATATTCTGGTTCAATGACAGGGAGATCAGCTTTACTGCCTGCTTGTCACAGATGTTCTTTGTTAAACTCTTCACTGTCATGGAATTGTCAGTGCTGTTGGCCATGGCTTTTGATCGTTTTGTCACCATCTCTAATCCCATCAGGTATGCCACCATTTTAACTGACTCCAGAATAATTCAAATTGGAGTGGCAATTGTCATCAGGGGGACACTAATGCTGACACCAATGGTAGCAATTCTTATGAGACTGTCCTTCTGCCGCAGCCACGTGCTCCACTACTCTTACTGCTTCCACCCTCATGTGATGAAGCTCTCATGCACAGACACCAGGATCAACAATACAATTGGGCTGACTGCCATGACCTCTAATGTTGGTGTGGACTCAATTCCCATCCCCCTTTCTTATGTTTTGATCATTAAGACTATCCTCAGCATCACATCCCCAGAAGAGAGGAAGAAAGCCTTCAGCACCTGTATCTCCCATACTGGGGCTACTGCTATTTTCTATATTCCATTGATCAGTCTCTCCTTTGTTCACAGATTTGGGAAACAAGGCCCAGCCTATGTACATACTATGATTGCTAACACCTACCTGCTGATCCCCCCAGTCATGAACCCCATCATCTATAGTGTGAAGACCAAACAGATACGCAGAGCTGTGATAAAAATTCTCCATTCCAAAGGCCCATAGAATCATAGAATTCTAGAGACAGTCTGTGTCAGGTCATATTATCAATAGAAAAGTAAATCTGGTGTTTGTTGAAGCTAAGTGTGCAAGTATTTAAAATCAAAGATGAAATATATTTAGAAAATCAGCTTGACTGACCTCTGTATTTTACAAATGAGGAGACAAGAGACATAAGAATGGGAGGAATGAAGAGCCTGTCTAGAATTTCTCCTCTGATCACTGTTTGTTCTAAAGAGTTTATCCTGCTTATGCTTGTTTATCCTGCCAGTAGTCTTTCTCTTTTTACTTTAAACATTCACGGCAGTTAGAATGGCACAGTATGAAAAAGTGACTCCTTTTTGAGAAATAGGTAGTATTTTCTAACTGTAATAATAATTGTAACTAGCATTTATTATTTCCTTTGACCAGTCATAGTTCTGTTTTTTACATATATTAACACGTTTTTATATTCAAAACATTTACAAGGTAGTTACTTTTACTATCAATGGGAAAGTTGAAGCACAAAAATGTTAAGTAACTTATTTAAACAGCTAGTAAGTGACAAAGCCATATTTCACATCCACATGCAAACTGATTCCAGGGTCCCCCCACTCTTAACTTTAATGCTGTATTGCTGTATATAATATAAACTATATATATATTTATATATCTAGACTATATTTATATATAATATAAACATTTATGTGTATTATATATAATATAAACAAGATAATATACATTTATACATGAATTAATTAACTTGTACTGGGGGACATAATTTAGTCAAACAAACAAAAAACAAAACTCTGTTCTCTAGAAATTTTCAACCAATTTATGGAAGAAAAGCCCCCCCCAAAATTTTCAAACCTCACAAATGTATTTCTACCTGATGTTCTTCCCCAACTAAGCATATTCTAAAATTTCTTTCTGCCCTCTGTCAACATTCTGCCCCAGCAGAAACTGAAAAGTGACTAGAATTGCAAAGGAATTACAACTTGTGTTATTTACTTAGAATTGTTTTAACTTGTAGCATATTTTTATGTAATGGCTTAATCCAGCAAGTTAATTATTTTTTCCAAGCTGGGTATATCCAATAATTCTAGAAATTTTAAAGTACATATTTCAATAACACATTGGTATCACTCACTAATGGTGGGCCCTATAGCTGGTATCAGATCCAGCAAGGAAGTACAAGTAGTTATTCATATCTACAGGGAATTTATTAAGTGACTACAGTACCGGCTACTAAATAATTAGGATGATGTCAAAATCCTCAGCATATTTGACAATAATATTTTTAGTCTCAATTATTGCTAAGCTTTATCTTCCTGCTCTTTTTATGTTGGAATGTCTCAGGACTTTGTTTTCAGACCTGTCTTATTCTTTGTTATATTCTCATTTTTGGTCATCTCACCTAGCATCATGTCTTCAAATACCATCTATATGCTGGCAAATCCCAAATTAATATCTACAGTCCAGACTCATATCTAATTGCTTATGCATCACTGTCTTCACTTGAACATCTAACAATCATCTTAGACTCATCATGTCCAAAACCATATCCTAATATTCACATCAAGGAAGAAACATTCTCAACCACAGTCTTCCATAACTCAGAAACTCTGCCTTTCAAGTTGCTGTGATAGAACACTTGGAGTTATTCCTGACACCTGTCTGTCTCTCCCATTCCACATCCAACCTTTTAGCAAATGCTGACGACTCTTTCTTCCAGGTATTCCAGATGTTGCTATCTGGAGTACAACTGCTTTCTACTACCTCAACTGCTACCCCCATGATCCAAGCCATCATCATCTTGAACTTGAAATATCATAGTCTCCTAGTGGATCTTCCTTTAATCCACTTTTGCTTTACAGTACAGTAAAATAAAGTAGAAGTACAGTAAAGTAAACTAATCCCCACCGTAGTTAGATGGATTATTTTAATACACAAGACAAATCATGTCTCTTCCTCTGCACAGCATGTTCCAGAAGCCCCCTGTCTTACCCAGGGAACATTCACAGTCATTATAATATCTTGTAAGGATTTATGTGTTCTGGCTCCTCTCCATAATCTCAACTTCATCTCCAACTACTCTCCCCTCTATTTACTCTACTACACCCACACTAGCCTCCAAATATTCCCTTAAACTCACCAAGCATGCTTCATCTTCAGACTTTGCACTTGCAGACTTTGCACTTGCAGTTCTCCTTACTCGGGATGTTCTTCCTCCAGATGCCCCCTTGGCTTACTGCCTCTTACCCATGCAGGCTCTGCTCATGTGTCCCCTTACTACAGGGCCCTTTATATTATAAAAAATAATAATGACAACACACCTCTCCCTCAATTCCTGCCTGATTTACTCTCTCTTCCTTACCTACCTTGTTTTAATTTCTAGCACTTTCACCCTCTCCCCAACATATTACATACCTGTTTATTTCTTGTCTCGTTTCCCCATTACAAGGTAAGTTCTTTGAGAATAAGAACTCTTTGTTTCATTTACGTTATCTTCCAGACCCTAAAACAAGGCCTGCCAGATAGAAAAATCATAACATCTCTGGATGCTGTGGCTCCATTTACCTCTCAAGTTTCATTGCTTCCTCTCTATGCTCCAGGCACAACAAACAACTTGCATTTCCTTAGCCCTGATTGCTCTATCTCACTTTCAAGTATTTGCACAAGCTGTCACCTCCACCTACAGCACCCTCACTCTCTCCCTTCTCCTGACTTAGAATAGAAGTGACTTTCCTTCAGAGATGTTTTCACGACTTCTCAAGTCTGTCTGGTGTCCTTCTGAGGTACTCTCCCAGCACCTTCCTCCTGACATCCCTTTTTAGACTCTACTGTGACCGTTCTCCCCACAGCGGACTCTGCCCACTTCTCAAGACCAGGGACCATGTCTTAGTCACTATTGGACGTAAGTAAAGAAGTGCAGATGATGTGGACTTACAGACTGGATTTTTGCTTGTTTTTTTCTACACGTGACATAAGATGGGTCATGGAGAAAGGGAAGAGAGAAAGAAAGAGGGGCTTGGGCTAGAGAAGAAGGATGGGGTACCCAGAGTCCTAAACATGGGAAGGAGAGGGAGCTTCAGTTTTAAGAACTGGACAGTCAAGATGTCCTCACTACTTCTACAGAGGTTTCTCCCCCAGCACACCTGCCACCCACTAACATGTGAAAAGCCCCACTGTCCAACAATCCTAGAAACTTGTAAGTTTCCATTCCTAGGAAGTGAGTGTGTAATCTGGACACTTGGGGAATGTGTGTTGCAGAGTAAATGTCACCTGTGACCCAAGTGGACAAGCTCACCATGAATTGGAGACTTCCCTAAAAGCCAGAACAGTGGTGGATACATGGCCACTGTTGCAGTTACCTGAACCCAGAGTCCAAGTGAAAATCCTGTAAGTCCTTTAAGGCCCTATATTATCCAATTCCCCATTACCTCTCTGATTCTATCTGCCTACTATTCTTGCCCTGGTTCCCTCTGCTCAGGAACACTGGCCTACCAGGTACTTTCCCTTCTCAGGAACTTTACTTGCAGTTTCTGTTCCTTCTTCCTGGAATGGTCTTCATCAAATATCTCCATAAATATATTTCTCACTCCCTCAGGCTCCTGAAATGTTTTCATTATGTGTGGCCTTCTGCACATAATGTTGCGCAGGAGCTTCATTTAAAATGTCAACTACCCCCTTGATATTTATCTGCTCCCTTCTTCCCTTTATTTTTCTCCATAAGACTACCTAACATCCTGTTTCACTTTTTATATCAACTCCATTTATTGTCTGTCCCCCTAACCAGAATACTGCGTGAGGGTGGGGGTTTGTGTGTGTGGCATCTATTTTTCTTATTACATTGTAGGCCCCTGATAAATATTTGTTGAATGTGAATGAATAAAGAGTCAGAATACCTGGTTCTCAGGCCAATATTATAATTCATTAACTGTGTGATCTAAGCAAAGAGACTTTATGTCATGTATTCTTTATCTGTGACCCAGGTGCAATGAAAAGTGGCTTCCCTACCTCAGGGTCTGTGTCATCAACTGAAAGAAAAGCTGGGAAAAGAAAAGCTCAAGAGGTGCACGACCTTATTTTGAATTATGGGACTACATTTTTGTGTACCCATCTCGGTAAAGAGGTTGTGAACTCCTAGAGCCCAAGGACCTAACTATATACCCACGTTGCGTCTAGCAAAGTAGCTGATGAGGAAAAGCACTAACCACTGTGGCTAACTGGAGTTTGAGTTACTTGGAGGAGCGGAAATAGATTGTCTAGAGCCCTATATGTGTAAGTGCGGGAGTCATGGCAGAGGCGGTAGGTCCCTGGCGATCGCCCTCCCACCCCCCAGACTGAAACAGTGGGAAGCCTGTGGGAGTGACACACAAGTGGCCATGGAGATATTGTCCCCTGTCTGGGCCCTCAGTCTATATTCCCCTAGCCTGTCCCCATGGGCTTCATGGGCAGAGTTATAAATAAACCTGTACTTGAAAGGAAAAGTCAGATTCAGCTGCATCTCAACAGGACTGTACCATATTCAAGTGAGTGCATCTTCACTGGGGTCAAGCAGACCAAGGTCTCTGCCATCCTGAGGGACCTCGAAGGCCCCACAAACTGTCTCATGGCAGGGGAAGGGGAAGCCCTTGCATCCCCATCTTCACGGGCCAAGACGAAATGTTCCAGAGCATTAGCTGACATCCAGAAAGGCTAGTGAGAGTAAATGCAACAACCACATTCAGACCCAAATTGAAGCTGAAACTGGGTCTGGCCAGGGGTCACTTTAGGCAGAAGGCCAGAGCACATAGGAGGGAAACATGAGGTCTTCTGGGATAGGTAACTGGGGAGATGTGATGATGGCCCCAAGTCTTAGGCTGTTACCAGCAAAGCAGAAAAGGGGCCCTGCGGAGAGAAGAGTCAGGGAGGTATCTGACTCTGAGACAAGCAGCGACCCTTCTGTCTGTCAGTGCTGATGCAGTAGCGTCAGAGGCCCTGAGAAAGGGGAAGTGTGTTACTGTGCTCCCCTTGCTACCCTCCGTGCCTGTGAGAATCTGCATCTGAAAAAGGCTTTTCATTCTCTGACAGCAACTGAGTGGGCCAAATCTGGGATCTAATATTTGCCAAGGAAGGTAGCTGTAATATCTTGGCACATGCTCTGAGAATGGAAAAGAACAAAGAGTAAACAGAGGTGTGGATTTTCTGACCTTTGAACCTTGGATCTGTTCTTCCTTGCTTATCCAAGATGAGGATAATCCAATTTAAAATTTTAGTTTTCATTTTATCATATTATATTCTAAGACCCATGTTTTCCAAACTCTCTCCACTAAGGCCAAATAGAAGAGTATGTCCCAGTAGCCGAAAGGACCCAGGTTAGGAGTGAAGAAGAATCCTGGGGGGGTGAACAGGTTAACCTGAATATCACTGATGAAGACACCTGCAGAGTTTATTCTCAAGATTCAGAAACTCTTCTTGAAGCTAAGCCCCTAGCTCTTTAGAGACAATTAGCTCTAAATACCAGGGCACCTAGGGAGCCTATCAGGGAGACAGTTTGATGATAGGTCAGAGAACAGGGTGAGGCAGAGCAACACCGGGCTTCCTAAAAAAGAAATGTCTCGCCTAACATGAATGGTCAGCAGAAGTTCCAAGAAAGACAAAGCTCTAGGAGTATTAGGACTCAATCAAGTTCTCTTTGTGGCAGTGAGAGTGGCCTTAGAGGCAGCTTTTAAGTGTGGAGGAACCCATCAGCCAGGAACAGAGAGAAGAGCCTTCACAGAGACCATGCCTGGCCGCTAGGATCCTGCCAGCACCTCCATCTCCCAGGAATTCATTGGAGGGAGCTACTGCCTTTCATTTGATGACCCCAGATAAGTTTCCTTGTTACCTTAAGAGATTGATTTTGGCCTTTTTTTCTTAGTTTTTATTTTGTGTTTTTATTTTTATTTTTTAATCACAATTGTGTTTTTTTCCTCTTCCACTGACCTTAGACCTGGGGACTTGGAATCCTGAAGATTTGCAAACAAAACAAAACCAAAAACCTCCCTATTCCCACTGTTTGGAACACCTTTTATTCCCTTCTCTGTCTGCTTAATTTTTACTCATGTTTCAAGACTAAACAGAAGGACCATCTTTTTTCAGGAAGGTTCCTCTGATCATGCCTTTCACCCTCCCATGCATTAAATGCACATCTTTTGCTTACACTTATCCCAAGATTCTAATATTTGGGTTACTTGTCTATCTTTCACCCTAGACAGGGCATCTGAAGGGCAAAAGATGTGTCTTTGACTCTGTATCATCAGCATCTATCAAATAGCCTCCATATATAATACATCCTACAAGTAAATGCTTACAGAACCGATGAGTGATTGAAGGGAAGGGAGGGGAAGGGAAGAGTAGGGAAAGGAAGGGTAAAAGGAAAACACAGCCTCTCAGGAAGAGTTTCTAGGTAAGGTATCTCTTAACACCTAGCTGAGAAAAGGACAGCCCAGTATGCAGACAGTGAAGGTATGGGCCAGGATGAGTCATCCAGGGAACTTGGGAAGGATGGATTTTGAGATAAGCATTGTTATCTCCAGGTTCCCTTTTACAAGTGTAAATGGACTTAGAGAGTAGTGAATGATAAATGAATTTGAGCTGTCACTTTCCCATTTGGCAGGAGGCTTCAAAGAGCCTTCGTATGAGAGAGCCCAAATGACTTGGAGAAGCAGAAAGAGAGAGTAGGGGAGGGAGAGTTAAGGTGCATTCAGTTCCCAGGTCTCCAGGGCCAGCCTCTCTGATTGTGCTCCTTATCCTAACAGGCTAGCAGGCTGCCAGTGTGACCTCACCTGCTCCAGTGCCCCCTTCTCCGTGCCAGCTATGAGTGCCTGCAACTTCACACATACCACCTTTGTGCTTATTGGTATCCCAGGACTAGAAGAAGCTCATTTCTGGATCGGCTTCCCCCTGCTTTCTATGTATGCCGTGGCAGTGTTTGGAAACTGCATAGTGGTCTTCATCGTAAGGATGGAGCGCAGCCTGCACGTTCCCATGTACCTCTTTCTCTGCATGCTGGCAGCCATCGACCTGGCCTTGTCCACAGCCACCATGCCCAAGATCCTAGCCCTCTTCTGGTTTGATTCCCGGGAGATTACCTTTGACGCCTGTATGACCCAGATGTTCTTTATTCATGCTCTCTCAGCCATTGAGTCCACCATCCTGCTGGCCATGGCTTTTGACCGTTATATAGCCATCTGCCACCCACTGCGCCATGCCGCAGTGCTCAACAATAGAGTGACAGCCCAGATTGGCATGGTGGCCGTGGCCCGTGGATCCCTCTTTTTCATCCCATTGCCTCTGCTCATCAAACGGCTAGCCTTCTGCCAATCCAACGTGCTCTCACATTCCTATTGTGTGCACCAGGATGTAATGAAGTTGGCCTATGCAGACACATTGCCCAATGTGGTCTATGGTCTTACTGCCATTCTGGTGGTCATGGGTGTGGATGCCCTGTTCATCTCTTTGTCCTATTTTCTGATTCTACGAACAGTTCTGCAGCTGCCTTCCAAGTCAGAACGGGCCAAGGCCTTTGGAACCTGTGTGTCACACATTGGTGTGGTACTGGCCTTCTATGTGCCTCTCATTGGCCTCTCAGTGGTGCACCGCTTTGGAAACAGCCTTGATCCCACTGTGCATGTTCTCATGGGTGATGTCTATCTACTTCTGCCTCCAGTGATCAATCCCATTATTTATGGTGTCAAGACCAAACAGATCAGAACGCGGGTGCTAGCTGTGTTTAAGATCAGCTGTGACAAGGATTTTCCGGCTGTGGGAGGCAGGTGACCCTTACCATGGCACTTTTATCCTTAATGGCTTGATATAATGATTTCCTAATGTTAGCTTAATCCCAGTTGCCCATAAACACATCAGTGCTTTTCTCTGGTTGGCTTCCAAACACTTCCTCTACTTGGGGTGAAATTGTTGAGGCTACCGTAATTCTTTTCCACAGGTAAAAATACTATTGACATCCTTATTATATAAAAAGCTTAAATAATAAAATAAATCAATAGTAAAAGAACATAAAGAAGAGTGACAAAAAGTACAATTGGTTTTGAAACAAGGGAAAATTTGCTCTGACTAGTAATCCAAGAACTCTATAGTAAAACAATACGTAACATTTTTGCCGATTAAATTACAGTTTTTATTAATGAAAATTCACAATGAAAGAGTTTGTGTTGAAACACATATCCTCGAGCATCACAGCTGATGGTGTAATTGGCAAAATATAGCAAGAACTTTTTAAAAGTTACATGCTTTAGGGAATTCCCTGGCGGTCCAGTGGTTAAGACTCTGCGCTTCCACTGCAGGGGGCACAGGTTCAATCCCTGGTCAGGGAACTAAAGATCCCACATGCCGTGTGGAGTGGTCAATAAATAAATAAATGTTACAGGCTTTAATGCTGTAATCTCACTTTTGAAAATTTATTCTAATGAAATATCTCTACCTACGGGGTAGGTACTGTTTTGGACCCCTGTTACCAGTGAAAGAAATGAGGTTTACATTAACAAGAAAGCTAAGTCACACAGCTTGTGGGTGCTGTGCCATGATCTGAAATTAAATTTCATAACCAAATACAGTTATTTAATATCCATGCTATCTTGCTTCCTGTTTAACATCTGCCATTTATTTCCTCAGCCTGTGTAAATCCTGTTTTCTCTCTGCTGTGTGCCTTATGAGGTGAATGACTGCATCTGTATTGAGTGGTAACCCTGCCCTTGTTGTGAGCAACAAATCTAGGTTACTCTTCATGTTTTACAGTGACCCTTCATGTTCTACAGCCTGCTTCTTTCCAGATTAAGGGAGAAGATATCTTCTCAATCATGTCTCCCTTTTTTAAAGTGTATTCTGTATCTGTCAAACATTTCCAATATCTGAGTTTCAACTTAAGTATAAGATATTATAAATTTTATTTAAAATTTTGCTAAGTGTAACACCTATTTCTTTCATGTTTATAGAATCCCATAAACTCAGATTTGGAGATGTGAGAAGTTCCCTGGTCTTCTTTCCCACCAGTGCAGAAATCTGAATGCATCTTTTCTCAAGATGGGCTATTCCCATTGTATAGTTGAGAAGGTCTGATGAGAAGCTAAAATCTGAAGGCAATCATTGGGCCTATGTGTTCCCTCAGTAGCTTCACCGAACAAGTCTTAGGTGGGGGATTAGGGTGGATAAACCATGGGGAGACTCCAACCTCTGGGCTCTTTCTTAGGAGGAAGGAACCTCAGACTCTTAACCTCTCTTCTGGAGAAGGGTCTTCCTAGCATATGTATCTGTGAGCATCCAGTTGTGATTCCCTGCCCAGAGGCAGTAGAATAGGCTTCAAAGTCTTGCAGTTAATCAATGCAAAAAGACCAAGGCTGAGAGAAAGAGACAAAATGGAAGAAATGGATGATTTCCCTAAAGAAACGAAGGGGTGCTCATGCTCTGCAAAAGTGGAGATTCAGGTATTAGGCCTCACCCCAAATAATGAGGTCAGGAGCCTCGTTTTATGAGATTGAACCACCTATGTCTCTTCTCACAACTTCCATCCTCTTTTATTTTCCTGTGCATTACTCTGCCTCGAATCATACCCTCCTGGCTATTGCCATATACCTAAGAGGATGGCAATTTAATAAAGTGTGTATCTCATGCTCCCAAGTTCCTCACTGTTCACTGCAATACAATTTATTCATAGTCTATTGCAGTCTCCCCTACCCCTCCCTCCGCCCCAAGACTTTCACTTTTTTAAAAGTAGTCAAACGTCTTATATTCATAGCAACACTATTCACAATAGCCAAAAATGTGGAAATAACCCAAGTGTTATTCAACATATGAATGGATAAACAAAATTAGTATATACATACAATGGAATATTATTCAGCCATAAAAAAGCACAAAATAATGATACGTTCTACAACATGGATGAATCCTGAGAACATGATGCTAAGTGAAACAAGCTAGACACAAAATGACAAATATTGTATGATTCCACTTATATAAGGTACTAAAAATTCATTGAGACAGAAAGTAGAATAGAGGTTACCAGGGGCTAGGGAGAAGGGAGAATGAGGGGTTATTGTTTAATGGGTACTAAGTTTGGGATGATGAAAAAGTTCTAGAAATGGCTAGTGCTGATGGTTGCACAACAATGTGAAAATACTTCATCTCACTGTATTGTACACCTAAAACAATTTGTTAGAATGGTACATTTTATGTATGTTTTCCTATGATAAATAATTACCAAAGAAAGAATATAAAACATATCACCATCAATTTAATAACACAAACATATTGAAATGATTGCATTTTGGATACACTGGGTTAAAGGAAATATATTATTAAGATTTTTTTTAAAAGTATCCCAAAGAGGAAGATACTTAATCCCCATATTGAGAGGAGGACAGATCCTTGGGATGAGATTTAGGAGCTCAGAACCCCTCTTCTGCCACTAAGTGGTGACCTTGTCTAAATCACATCACAATCTCTTTGAACGAAGTTTGTAAACTTGATGATTAAGTTAGATAAACTCTAAATCCCATCTCTATCCTAAATATTACATGCTCTGAGCATTAAGAAGCCAGGAACAATTCTAAAGGTCCTGCAAGTCTGAAGCTCTCCAGGATCTCCTTGGGAACTGCTTTCTGACCCACATAAGAAAACCAGCCCCCTTCCCTGAGGCCACACATGCTATTTACCCAAACACAGTATTTATCAACTTGATCTCCTACTCCCCGATTCTGCCAATTATAGCTCTTTCCAAAAATCAAAACTTCTCTCAAAGACTGAGGCTTTTCCACACAGGAGATATTCACGGGCTCTCTGAAAGGAAGCCCCGTCCAACAGAGAGAGCAAACCATTCTGACTCATCAAGTCAATTCACTCACTGTGAGGTTCGTTTCCCTCTTCTGTTTATTAGCAGCAATAATAGAATCGACCACTCAGTGATTTTGTGAGGATTATGTGCAATTATCCAGCACAACGCTTAGCGCAATATTTAATACATAGTATGAACTCAATAAATACTTATTATTATCATCATCATCAGGGAGGAGGTGGATAATAATTCCTGCCTCTCAGGGACATTGAGGGGATAGAAATGTGGGTTTCTGCCTTTGGCAAGCAAGACACACAGATTCTTTGTAAACACTCATCTGATCACATTAGCCTGGGAGCTTGGAGTTTAGGAACTGGGCTTTTTTCCTCTCTTTCTCTTATACCAGTACCAGGACTAAGATTTGGGAGATGGGATAAAGGAAGGGAGTGTAGTAGATAGGGGAGGTGGGACTTACATGGGATTCAAATTGGATTGAAATGACTGATTTTATGCACTACAGGAGGAAGATCAACAGAAAGGCCATAGTTTTCAAAGCTGTCCCTGGAAAATGTGATTGCATCCTAGAAGGTGACAAACTAAAGGGAGGTTATGACCATTGCTTATTGCTTGTTCACACAGACCAGGGTCCTGGGAGAGTGTTTGCATTTTGTTTCCCAGTGACCTGGAAGGGCTTCCAGGAGGAGGGCCTCTGGGTGCTTGGGGAGCTGAGTCAACTCGTCGAGGTAGTCGCAGGCAGCCCCTGCCATGAGAGACCTCTTGGTCTCAGGCAAGTGCTCACTGTAGTGAGAGTATCTTTCCCAGTGAAAAAGGGTCTCCAGGGACTGAGGACCATAAAAGCACTGCCTTGTTCCCAGCCATGTTTATGTTGGCCTGGACAGTGGACAGCACCAGTTTAGGTAGCCAATTCCCCATGAGAGCCAAAGTGTCTGAGGTTGCCCTGTAATCAGGACAGCTCCCATCACTCCCTAGTAATTACATGTAGCCCCCATCTCTGAGCAGCACATCATTTATCCCACACTGCACTGACAAGAAATAAGGGCAGAACATAAGTTTGTTTTTTTGTTTTGGGGGATAGAGATTTCCTCAGGCTTTTTTTATTATTAGAAGAAAAGATTTACTCTCAGTACACATTTAGGACCAGAGATTACCCGAATCAACATATCTGAGATTCTTTCCAATGATGATCACCACGAATTCTCCCAACTGATGCCAGAATTCATGCCCAATGCCTATTTTTTAATGTCATTTAACATTAAACGTTCGAGGATAACTTACAACGTTCTAGGCTCTGTAAAAAAATGAGGAGGATACAAAAATAAACAATAGTGGATACTGTAGCCTATGTCAGATATTATCCGAAAGAAAAGAGCTAACAAATGTTGGCAAGGATGTAGAGAAAAAGGAACATTTGTGCACTGTTAGTGGGACTGTAAATTGGTGCAGCCACTGTGGAAAACAGTATGGAGATCACTCAAGAAATTAAAAATAAAAATGCCATAAGCAATCATTACCTCAAAGAGATATCTGCACTCCCATATTGATTACAGCATTATTCACAATAGCCAATGTATGGAAACAACCTAAGTGTCTATCAGTGGATGACTGGATAGAGAAAATGTGATATACATGTATATTACATATACATATTTTATATATATATATATATATATATATATAAAATATACGGAATGTTACTCAGCCTCTAAAAAGAAAGAAATCCTGACATTTATGACAAGATGGATGAAACTGGAAGGAATTATGCTAAATGAAATAATTCAGACAGAGATAGACAAATAGGGCACATTATCACTTATATGTGGAATCAAGATGAAAAAAAGTCAAACTCAAAGAAACAGAGAGTAGAAAGGTGGTTGTCAGAGGATGGGGTAGGGGAGGTGTAAATAGGGAAGCATTGGTAAAAGAATACAAACTCTTAGTTATAAGATGAGTAAGTTCTGAGGATCTAATGTATAACATGATGACTGTAGTTAATAATACTATATTGTATAATTGAAAATTGCTAAGAAAGTATAACTTAAGTGTTCTCAGCGAAAAAAAAATTCATATTTGAGTTAATTTGTTAATTAACTGAATGGTGGGAATCCAATTCTTTCACAATGTATATGTATATATAATCATCACATTGTACATTTTAAATATATTGCAGTTTTATTTGTTAATTATATCTCAATACATTCATAAATTAACTCAAAGTCAATCACTGACCTAAATGTAAAACTTTTTAGATGTACGCATAAATCTGTAAAACTCTTAGAAAAACATAAAAGAAAATCTTCAGGATTTAGGGCAAAGCCTTCTTAGTCTTGACACCAAAAACATAATTCATTTAAGGAAAAACTGATAAATTAAGCTTCACTAAAAATAAAAATTGCTGTTATGTCAAAGACTCAGTTAAAAGGATAAAAAGACACTATACGGAGTGTGAGAATATGTGTATGCAAATTACATATCCGAAAAAGGCCTAGTATCTAGAATATAAAAAACTCTTAAAATTCAGCTAGAAAAAAATTCTAATTAAAAATTGGCAAAAAACATAAAGTGATATTTCATGGGAAAAGATACATAGATGCAAATAAACACATGAAAAGATGTTCAAAGTTATTAGCCAGTAGGAAATGAAAATTAAAACCATGGTGAGATATCAATACACATCTGCTAGCATGGCTAACTGTTTTTACAAATATGAAAACATCAAATGCTAGCAAGGATGTGGGGAAATTGGATACTTAATTCATTGCTGATGAAATGTGAAATGGTATAGCCAGCCATTCTGAAAAACATTTTGGTAGTTTCTAAAAAAACTAAACATGCAACTGACATATGGCTGAGCATTTGCACTCTGGTATTGATCTCAGAGAAATGAATTATTTGCACTGAAAGCTTGTACACAAATGTTTATAGTAAATTTAAAATAATAGCCAAAAACTGGAAACAACACATATGTTCTTCAACAGATGAATGGTCAAGCAAACAGTTTAACATGTCCTACAATATTGTTCAGCATTTAAAAACAATAAACTATTGAAGATGATGGACTAGGAAGAAGACCCTGAGCTTAATTCCTCCCACAGGTAGACCAAAATTACAACTATTTACAGAGCAACTATTTATGAGAATGACCTGAGGACTAGCAGAAAAGATTTTCCACAGCTAAAGATATAAAGAAGAAACCGCAATAAGATGGGTAGGAGGGGCAGAGACAGTGTAGTCAAGACTCACATCCCTGGGAAGGCAATGCACAAACAGAAGGATAATCACAATAGAGGTTCTCCCGAAGAAAAAAAATATCCATGTCCTACATCAGGCTCTCCAGTTCAGGGGTCTTGTATCACAAAGATGAAACCCTGGAACATCTGGCTTTGAAGGCCAGTGGGATTTGCATATGGGAGAGGTAGAGGGCTGTAGGAAACAGAGACTCTGCTCTTAAAGAGCACACACAAAATCCCCATGCTCTGAGTCCCAGCATAAATTAAGGAAATAATCCCACTTACAATTACATCAAAAAGAATAAAATAGCCTAGGAATAAATCTAACCAAGGAAGTACAGTAACAGACCTTTACTTGGAAAACCATAAGACTGATGAAAGAAATTGAAAATGACAAACAAATGGAGATATATGTGTTCATGAATTGGAAGAATTAATATTGTTAAAATGGCTATACTACCAAAGGCAATTTACAGATTCAACACAATTCCTATCAAAATGCCAGTGGCATTTTTCACAGTACTAGAACAAATAATTCTAAAATTTGTATGGAAACACAAAAAAGACCCCCAATAACTAAAAGAATCTTGAGAAAGAACAAACCTGGCGGTATCACATGTCCTAATTTCAAACTACACTACAAAGCTACAGTAATCAAAACAGTATGGTACCAGCACAAAAACAGACACATAGATCATAGAACAAAATAGAGAGCCCAGAAATAAACCCACACTTAAATGGGCAATTAATCTATGACAAAGGAGGGAAGACTATACAATGGAGAAAAGACAGCCTCTTCAATAAATGGTGTTGGGAAAACCGGACAACTGTAGGCAAAAGAATCATACTGGACTACTTTCTCACACCATATACAAAAATAAACTCAAAATGGGTTAAAGACTTAAATGTAAGACCTAAAACTATAAAATGTCTAGAAGAAACATAGGCAGTACACTCTTTGACATAAGTCTTAGGAATAATTTTTGGATATGTCTTTTCAGTCAAGGATAACAAAAGCAAAAATAAACAAATAAAACTACATCAAACTAAAAAGCTTTCCTTTGTACATCAGAGGAAACTATCAACAAGCCCAAAAGGCAGCCTACTTAATGGTGAGAAGATATTTGCAAATGATGTAACTGATGATGGGTTAATATCCAAAAATATACAAAGAACTCATACACTCAACATAAAAACAAACAAACAAACAAACTTATTAAAAAATGGGCAGAGAACCTGAATAAACAGTTTTCAAAAGAAATACAGATAGTCAACAGACACATGAAAAGATGCTCAACATCACTAATAATCAGGGAAAAGCAAATCAAAACCACAAAGAGCCACCACTTAACACCAGTCAGAATGGCTATCAACAAAAACAAAAAATAACAACTGTTGACAAAGATGTGTAGAAAAGGGAACCCTCTTGCACTGTTTGTGGGAATGTAAATTGGTGCAGCCAGTATGGGAGTTACTCAAAAAATTAAAATTACCAAATGGTCCAGCAATTCCACTTCTGTGTTTTTATTCTGAAGAAAACAAAAACACTAATTTGAAAAGATGTATGAATCCCTATGTTCATTGTTGCATTATTTACAACAACCAAGACATGGAAGCAGCCTAAGTGTCCACTGATAAATGAATGGATAAAGAAGATGTGGTATATATATATATATATATATATATATATATATATATATACACACAATGGAATATTACTCAGCCATAAAAAAGAACGAAGTCCTGCCATTTGCAATAAAATGGATGGACCTGGAGGATATCGTGCTAAGTGAAATAGTCATACAGAAAAAGACAAAAATTATATAACTTCACTTATATGTGAAATCTAAAAAACAAAACAAACAAACAGAAACAGAGTCATATATACAGAGAACAAACTGGTGCTTTCCAGAGTGGAGAGGCGTGGAGGGATGAGTGAAATAAGTAAGAGAGATTAAGAGGTATAAACTTCTAGTTATAAAATAAGTAAGCCGGGCTTCCCTGGTGGCGCAGTGGTTGAGAGTCCACCTGCCGATGCAGCGGACGTGGGTTCGTGCCCTGGTCCAGGGAGATCCCACATTCCGCGGAGCGGCTGGACCTGTGAGCCATGACCGCTGAGCCTGTGCGTCCGGAGCCTGTGTTCCGTAACGGGAGAGGCCACAACAGTGAGAGGCCCCTCTACCGCAAAAATAAATAAATTAATTAATTAAATAAATAAGCCATGAGGATGTCATGTACAGCATAGGGAATATAGTCAGTAATACTGCAATAACGTTGTATGGTGACAGATGGTAACTAGGTTTATCATGGTGATCATTTTGTAATGTATAAAAATATCGAATCACTATGTCAGACATCTGAAACTAATACAATATTGTAAATCAATTATGCTTCAATTTTAAAAAGGCATGAACTATTAATACATGGAATAAGCTGGATAAATCTCCAGATAATTATGCTGAGTGAGAAAAAATCCCAAAAGATTACATACTGTATCACTTCATTTATATAACAGTCTTGCATTGACAAAATTATAGAGATAAAGAACACACTAGTGATTGCTAGGGATTAAAAAGGGGATGGGGAAGGAGGGAAGTGGGAGCGGCCATAAAAGAAAAAAATGAGGGAACCTTGTGATGATGGAAATTTTAAGTATCATGACTGTAGCAATGTCGATATCTTTATTTTGATATTGTACTATTGTTTTGCAAGATATTAATTTGGGGGGAATTGAGTGAAGGATACATGGGATCTCTGTATTAAGTCTTACAGCTGCTTATGAATCTACAACTGCTCAAAAAGAGTTTTTTTTTAAATCTTGAAGTGTCTCAGGTTCTGCTATGGCATTCAGAATTTTTTGCTGTAAGTGACGGGCAGCCAACAAAGAAGTGGTTAAAAGGATGGAGATGGGGTTGACATGAAACACACATGCTTTAGAATGGTCTCTCTGGCAGGGTGTGGCTGTAGGAGTGGAAGCAGGTAAGAGAGCAGATGGGCTGGGCAAGACTCTTAGAGATGGCACACTTGATGGCCTTTGTTTCTCATTGTGAAGTTAGGAACAGTAACAAATTAGCTACTGAGAGTAAGATGGCAGGTTGGATAAACAGCTTGAGAAGAATGGTGACAATTTAAAAACTGAAAGGAAAATTATGGAGTACTGCCAAAGTCTCAGCTCAGGTTAATGACCATGACTTTGTTTGGATGTAAGATTTCAAAGTTAAGTAATTTTTCCTAAGTTTACTGATCACCTCTGGAGGAGAAAGGGAGACAGACTGGGCCCAGTTCAGATGGGAGAGTGCAGCCAAAATCAAAGAGGAGAAAAGTCAGATGTTTTCATAGAAAGCAGCTCCAGGTGAATGACTGTAGTCCAAATTGATATAGGAAAAAGCTGAGGTCAGAGCTATTTTGGAGTAGAGCTCTCAAGAAAGTGAGAAAGAAGGGGCATAGAACTTGTATGTGGTGAGAAACTGAGCAAGAAACAGAGAAGAAATTGAACCAGTTCTTTCTTTCTTTCTGGCTGCGTTGGGTCTTCGTTGCTGTGCGCAGGCTTCTCATCGCGGTGGCTTCTCTTGTTGCAGAGCATGGGCTCTAGGCACACGGGCTCAGTAGTTGTGGCTCGCAGGCTCTCGAGCGCAGGCTCAGTAGTTGTGGTGCACGGGCTTAGTTGCTCCGTGGCATGTGGGATCTTCCTGGACCAGGGCTCGAACCTGTATCTCCTGCATTGGCAGGGGGATTCTTAACCACTGCGCCACCAGGGAAGCACTGAACCAGTTCTTAATGGCTCTGCAGTTCATATACTTTCAACTAAGTTCCCTCCTTTTTGAACCTGTTGGATTCAGCAGGTCAGCCCCAGGATAGGAGTGTGAGCAGAGTCTGTGCTAGCTCCAGCCTGGAGCTACAAGCCTAGAGTCTTGGAGTCTGTCCCAGAATGAGACCTGACAGTTTAGAACAGGGTCTGTGGGGCTTTCAGAAGTCTGCCCTCTCCCCACTTGCTCCAGGAAGGCTTCCCCGATTCCCTCTGCCTGGGTTAGGCCAACACTACTAGGCTCCCAACACATCACTCCGTAGCCCCCACCCTCTACAAAAACTGGCTGCTCCTGCCAGATTTGTCCTGGGGCCTGGCTAAGAGGAGACTGTCTTCAGGAATATTGTCTTGGAAGGATTTCAAATGCAAATGAGCTGTTGAAGCAGATAGTCTTTGAAGATCATTCAAACTTGGTGGGGTTTTGTAGAATCTATGAGTCTGTCTCATTTTCCCCCTTATTGTTTGGTTCCTCCAACCACTTCCTGGTTCCAAAAGCTAGCCTGAACTTGTTCACTCCTCAGGGACCTGAGTGGAGTGACTCCTCTGTGGCTCAAGCCTGGCCTTCCCTGGAGATAGGCACTGCAGCTAAACATCCCAAAGACATCCTGGGCTCTTGCAGGATGTGGAGTGGCAGAACAACTGGGGACAACAGCCACGTTGAGTAACCTGGACCCTCAACACACCCTCTTCTCCACTTCCAGGATGGGTGGCCACCAGCACCTCATCCTCGACCATCCAGGTGGAGATAACAGTGGGAAAGGTCTGGAAGTCAGGCAGAAGAAAGAGAAATAACCAGTCTTGAACAACAGGAGACAGTAGTGCCATCTTGAGAAGAGGGGCTGAAGGAGGCTACCTTCCTGAGGGTCAGGAAGCTTACAACTCAGAGAAGAAGTGGAATCCCAGTCCACATTTCCAGGGAGAGCTGTCCCTCGTAGTCTCTGCAGAGATAGAGTAGATGAGGGGAAGTGTCAAGTTCTCTCGGCATCTGGTATTCATTTTCCTTATTTATTATCAACCCATTTTGTACTCTAATATCAAAAAAATTAATTTGGTTCATGATTTTTTTATTTCAAAAAATTTTATAAAGAATTTTCCTCTCTCTTTTGAATAATTCCTTATCTCAAAGAGTATTTTTACATATCTTCAACTTGTTTTATCCCTTATAATTGTTTACAAAATATGTCTGCCCAAGTTCTGTGTTGGAACTTCTCTGTTTATTTGTTTTTGAATGGAATGAGTTCCATCAGGTTTTGATGTGCTTAGAAATAGTGTCTGAGAGAGAAGGGATGGAGGACTCCAGAACTACACTGTCAGCAACTTTACTTCACTGCATTTTCTTTAAAAGGCTTCTACCAGAATATGCACAACCCTCTCTGCTCCAGAGGGACAATGCTTGTCACCCTCCTAGAATAAAGAAAAAAAGAGAGGTCAGTCCTACTTTCAGAGTGAGTTGATTATGTTGGCTAGATATGACGTAACTGTAGACACCAGGATTCAGACTAAAGCCCCTTGTAGTTCTCTGACCTATTTTTGGTGGATTTTTCATCTCTGCTAAAAGATATTTGTGAGGCTGTTTCCCTTACATTCTTTTATTAACCTACCTTTAAAGAGTTTTTTGTTTGCTTATTTACTTGTTTTGTTTTGTATTGAGGTTTAAAAGAAAATCCAAGAAAAACAGTTATAATAAGCCCATGCTGTCAACCCTTCAGGCTTCCACAGTATGTTTGCAATTTATTTCCGTGAGGCCACTGCTTCTTGTTTAAAAATAGAGCGTTTTTTATTAGACTCTTTACGATCATCTCACATTTTTAAAGAAAGCGCTGCTTTCTTCAGTATGTGAAGAGATCAGCATTTCACGTATGAAATGCTACTTTGTAGTCAGTGGGTTTAAATTATACTTATTCTCTAGTTTGCTTTTAGATGGAGTACATTTTTCAATCTCTTTCACATTTCGTATTTGCTGTTGTGTGTGAACCCATGTCACCTAATATCAGAGCTGGTGTTTTCCCAATGTTTTTGTCTTGTCTTATTTTTCTGCCCAGATTGAAGAGGTCCCCTCTTTCTGAAGAACTCATCTGTGCCCCAAGGATGCTCCCTTCCCAGTCCTTTGCCAACATCTCCTTCTTCCAGCCACCTGCTTTCCGAATGATTGGCATCAGGGCTGGAGGCCATTCATGGCTGGATCTCCATCCTCTTCTCCCCCACGTACGCTGCGGCCCTCACTGGAAACTACCTGATCCTCTTGGCTGTGAGGAGCACCCCCAGCCTGTACCAGCCCATGTACTACTTCCTGTCCATGCTGGCCCTCATCGGTGTGGGCCTCACCTTGTCCACAATGCCCACCATGCTGGCTGGGCTCTGGTTTGACCATTGGCTCATCAGCTTCAATGCCTGTCTGGGCCAGATGTTCTTCTTCCACTTCTTCTCTGTGGTGGAGTCCTCAGTGCTCCTGGCCATATCTTTTGACTGCTTTGTGGCCATCTCCAACCCCCTGCGCTATGCAGCTGTCCTCACAAACAATGTCATCATCAGGATGGGGCTGGCCATTGTGGCCTGTGCTACCCTGTCTCTCTTCCCAGGGCCATTCCTACTTAAATGTCTGAACTTCTGCCCTAATAAGACCCTCTTATCCCATTCATTCTGTTTCCATCCTGACGTGATGAGAAGAGCCTGTGCTGACATCACCATAAACATCCTCTATGGGTTCTACGTGGTACTGTCCCCTGGGGGCATAGATTCCCTGCTCATTGTCCTGTCCTACACTCTCATCCTGCCCACGGTCCTGGGGCTGGCCTCTCCCAGGGAGCTCATCGGGCCCTCAACACCTGTGTCTCCCATATCCTGGCCATCTTTGTCTTCTTTATTCCAGGTATCACCATGTCCATGATCCACTGTATTGAGAGGCACCTGCCCCCCATTGTACATGCCCTTGTTGCCTATGTGTACCTGCTGGTGTCCCCTGTGCTCAACCCCATCATCTACAGTGTCAGGTCCAAGCCCATCAGGGAGGCCATGCTCAGGGTCCTGAGGGGGAAAGGTCAGAGTTGATGATGCAGGATGCCTGCAGGATTGGGGCCCTGAGAAGAGTTTGGTAAGCCAAAAAAATAAACTTCTGGATAGATCAAGTCCCACCCATAGCTTCGTTTTGGGCATCTGGGAAAAAAAGTAATAGATAATTATGAGAGACTTTCATTTATTTATTCTCTCATTTATTTCACATATATTTTCTCAATGCTAACTTCTTTCAGGTCCTATGTTAAGTACCAGGAACACAGAAATGATTTATAAATGGTCTTGCCCTTCAAACATCTCACCTTTGAATATATATGAAAAATACCCAAGGGGGACTTCCCTGGTGGCACAGTGGTTAAGAATCCGCCTGCCAACACAGGGGACATGGGTTCGACCCCTGGTCCAGGAAGATCCCACATGCCGCGGAGCAAATAAGCCTGTGCACCACAACTACTGAGCCTGCGCTCTAGAGCCCGCAAGGCACCATACTGAGCCCATGTGCCACAGCTACTGAAGCCTGCATGCCTAGAGCCTGTGCTCTGCAACAAGAGAAGCCGCCGCAATGAGAAGCCATGCACCGCAACGAAGAGTAGCCTCCGCTCACCACAACTAGAGAAAGCCCGCGGGCAGCAACGAAGACCCAATGCAGCCAAAAAAAAAAAAAAAAAAAGCCCAAATAAGAAAGTGTTTAATACAGTGTAGTAAGCTCACTGTTAAAGGTTTGTGCAGAATTCTGGGTAAGCAGAGGAGCAAGTTATTTACCTCAGTGTGCTTTGGCTTTCTCTACAATGGGAATATTATAGTGTCTATCTTATAATGTTGTTATAAGGATCAAGGTGTGGAACGTAATGTACAACATATAGAAAATACCAATAAAAGTTTTCTCTTGTTGTTATTGTATTCATCACTCATTTATTCATCAGAACCAATGTTTGATCTCTGGCTAATTTCTGAGACCTCAGAAATGAACCAGACTCAAATTTTTGCCTTTGAGAACCTCATAGCTTATTTGAGTAGAGAGAAAAATAAGTAGGAAACTATGATGACAAATAATAAGTTATTGATGCAGGGTAAGCACAGGGATGTGTAAGAAAAAAAAACCAGTAGAACTGTCCGGTTTATGAGTTTTCTGGAGGCTCTGTCTGGGCTAGATCCTTTGAAAAATAGAGTATATTATGCAGATGCGGGAATACGGAGTAGTTTGGGGCAAGTGGAGAAAGAGTAGGAGAGGATACTGCAAATGAAGGAAACAGCAAGTTTGCTTTCTTAGAAGAACAAATGGTTTAGTGTGATTAGAGAAGAGAAGTGGCAAAAGATGAGGCTGGAGTAGAAGGCAGGGCTCAAGCAAGCAGAACTTTTAAAAATATAGTATATGCAAAGGGAGTTGGGTCTCTTCCTGGGTACAAGTATGGTGCTGTTTCCAGTGGGTCATGCTCCACTATAAAGAGCAAATGGGATTTTGAAGTGAGATCTTAAAGGGATCTTTGTATGTTTATACAGCATTTACTATCTTCTACTTTATATTCTAGTGATAATGAAATTACAGTGACTCCCATATCAAGGACTTTTTTTTTTCCTATTTGTCTCCTAGAAGTAAAGGCCCAGCAGAGAATTTGTGCTTGGTGGCGATTTGCCAGAGTGAATTTTCCAAAGACTAAAAGGGCAGAACCACATTCAGAAGAGAACTCAATATTCTAGGTCTGCTGAAACTTTAGAGTTTTTTATTAAGTTGAAATAGGCTGTGAACAGATGGAAAGAATATTAGACTAGACATCAGAAGACTTAGATTCTAGTACCGACCTTGATATTATTTTCTTCCCTGTGTTCTTTTGAAAAACACTTTCTCAAGTCAGAGTATTAGTTTCTGCATTTGAAATATAGGGATAATAATACTTCCTTCATTCCACCACAGGAGGGATAAGATAATAAAATGAGGAAAAGAAATAACAAGGTTCTTGAAATCCAAAATAAAGTACATTTCTTTAAGCAAATATAGTTCCTAAAGTTTCATTTCTTCCCCTAGTTTTTATAGTTTGTGATGAAATTTAAAGAAAATATCCCCATGACCATTGGTCAAAGTTCGAGGGACTACCCTTAGAGGAAATCAAGGTGGATATAAGAAGAGGAAAATTGAGAAGTTAAATGGCACACAGTTTGGAAAATGTCTTCTTCCTAAAGTCTAAAACTCTTAGGGCTGTATGTAAGACTCTTAGGTTGATTTCTCCCAGAAGCAAATTTTGAGACAAGACTTAATTACAAGTAGTTTATTCAAGAGGTTTTTCCAGGAAGTATTGTTAAAATATATATAGAGAGAAGTAAGAAAAGCAGTAAGGGTGAGTGATTGAACGTGTTACCTGTGTGAATAAAAGGGGTGAAAACTCAAGGAGTAATTTGGAAACACAGTGTAGAATATGCTTCAGAGTTATCACCACTGTGGAGCCAGGAAGGTGGGATATTTACCCTCCCGTTTGTCATTGGCTGAAAGCTGCTTCCTAGCACTTCATGTCTGCCCCTGTGTGATGGAAAGAAACCCTCCAAGTGGGGACTCATAATTGGGATGCAGGAGGATGCTGTCGGGATAGAAAAGTGAGTACTGAGGGTTATGGGAGGGGTACTCAGTGTACACCACACTCTTCACCTGGCATCACTCTGATCACAGGTTTACACTAAGTTAACTGCATCCATCACTCATCCTTCACAGTGGTGGCAATTTCAGAAAGAGAAGGAAAGGAAAAAGATTTATAACTAAATGTATAGAGGAACAATCTAGAGGTCCCATTACTCTGACTGGTCCCAAGGTAAAATTAATATTCATAATTTCCCTCTTTTACCACCCATTCTAGATTCCACCCTTTCATGGTCAGACTTCTTCCCCAACAGCAAGCAACCCAGACCTTTTCCTTAAGGAAGGCGCCACCTTTATAAGCAATTTATTCGTGTTGGTCTCTAATGTTAACAAGTCAGACACTCAGCAGTGGCAGTAACTAGATTTGCCTTGGGAAAAGGGAGTTTATTTCACCGGACTGTTGCTTACCTCCATCTCTGTCACCCTGGTCACTCAGTATAAGGGCCCATCATGCAGGCACTGCGGTGAGGAGGGACAGAAGCTTGTTGGGCACTGGATGTGTCATCCTGTCATCCTGTTTACCTGGTTGTTCAGTGCTTCCTTTAGGATGGAGACTCTCTGGTGAGCATTAATGTGAGACATAGATTTGCACATTTTAGTTACATTCTCATATAGCCATTCACATATCTTCCCCAGACTTTTTTGTTTTCAATCTTCCAATATTTCTTCTTCCAGGCCTCCTCACTATTCTTCAGGACCACCTCTGAATAAAACTGTAGTGAGGCAGCACTATTTGTTTTACTTCTACCTACATATTAAGCCACTCCAACTGTGAATCAGGCCCAGCTTACTTCCTCCTCCATCAGTTAGACATAGGGAAATCCCCATGAGACTGTAGGTACAGCTGAGGAAGAGGCATTGATGCAAAAGAGACAGGTGACAGGAAGTCTAGGCCACCTGTTTATGTAACTCACTTGTGCCTGCTAAACTTGTACCAGTATAATTCATAGTACTGTCGGTACTCACCCTTACGACATGGGTAGGCCTGACAATAGCCATTTAAAATAGGAAATTTTAGTCACATAGTCACTTGATGTCCCATGATCAAGTGTTTAATTCCTATTAGGGTCCAGTAACATTCCTATACCTGTCTTTTGAAGAGAGAGGACTCTGCTGGAGACAGCACGGCCTTGCTCCAGAATCCTAGGAGTCTGTGCTGCACCTCTCCTATTAGGGCTTTATGGAGACTTCACACATATTTATCTACCACAGACACAACAGGCATCATGGTTTTACCAAGTTATATGGCCCAAGTGACATAGATTCTTGCATCACAGACTAAACCTGCTGCAAAGCCCTCTCTTGTTCTAGGCCCTCTCAAAACTGACAGCCTGCTACACACCTGTTGAATTATTCCTAAGGGTATATGTGCTCTCTCTAAAATCCAAGGGAGACTAACAGGTGCTGTGCCTCTTTGCTGACAGCAGGAAGGACAAGGTGCAATAACATGTCTTTTACCTTGGAGAAGGTATGCTGACAGGACACAGAACACTAAACCTATAAGAACTTCACTGATGTGTCAGGTGGCCTAATGTTTGAGGACTTTATCTCCCACTCCGTGATGTGTATATGTGTGACCAGGGTATTCAGAGTACTTACCACTTCCTGGTTTCCAAAACCTTGGTTAGTTATCTCAATATCCATGTCCAAACATCATGTTCCTTCAGTTCTTAAAAGCCCTTTTGGTGAAAAGCATCTTTCCTTCTGTGACATAGGCATTGCTTCTTTTCTCATGACCTACTGAGTGTTCCATCTAGTTATTAGTCACAAGTAGTCTCACCCCCATGTTGGCTAACTCTGTCTCTTTCCAGAAAATAGAAAGATCCTCTTTTTAAAAATGAGGTAAACAGTACAGATGGGTCACTGAAGCATGTCAGTGAACCTTTTGAAAGCATGTCTTAGAGAGGGTTGGGCTAGATAACCAAAGAATCTCTATATTCCAGAGAGTTCTGATGGCTCATGTCTCTAATCTCCCTGGGTTTTCCTTTCTCCTGAGAGCTCCCTTCAGCCTCCTCCATCTTCCTTACCCTCTCATCACATGTTCCCATCCCAGGGGTGAAGCTCAGCAGAGAGTAACTTCTCTGTGACACAAAGCTTGGTGTCCCTGGAGATGGGCTGCATTTCCCTGCAGCAGCATAAAAGGGGAGTGTCTTGGCTGCAGGGTCTTCCTGGGCTTCTATAGGATATGGTACAACAAAACAGCCTGGGGAAGCAGGCAGGGTGAGTAGCCAGGGCTGAGACTCAGACCCTTCTCTATGCCCAGCGTCCTGGAGGGCACCTCTTTTACCTCCTCCTCTCCTCCTCCAAAATAAGAGTCAAGTAGAAATAAATGACAGAAGGCAGAGGTAGCAGAGAAATATGGACACAGGGGTATTGAGTATCCTCAATGGTAGTTTCATATTCTGCATAAGGGAGAGATCAAGGAGAATCTCTTGCTGAGGATTCTGATTAGCTCAGAGAAGGGCTCAGAGTCCCAGACTTTATTTCTAAGAATGATGCCTATATTGATGATCTGAATTGGTAATGGTTAAGGATACAAAATCTTTTCTGGGCTACCATTCTAGAAAAATAGAAATGTTCATGCTTGACAACACCCAAGTATAGTCTGCAAATCTCTCTAGTAAAATTTTCATTCATTCATTCATTCATCAAAACAACCAAATTCCCAAGATATACCATACATTGTGCTGAATGGAGCCTTATCAATATAAATCAGAATTACTGTTCTTGGGAGGCTCAAGCTAGCTGAGAGGAGAGAGAAATCAGAAATTACCATGTAAGCGACTGAATGATTGAATGGGGTTTCTAAGAGACATGAATGAACAAACAGCAGGGAAGAAAGAAATGGTTGGGCGTCGGGGAGGGTTGTTTAGCAAAAACAAAAGGTTAGGAGCAAGAAAACCTTAGGGGAAGGGTATTTAGAGGAGGGAAAAAAAACAGAATAAAGTAAAGAGGTGGGAAATTAAAAAATAACTCTATTTCAGGACCACTGGATCTTGCAATCATAGAATGCCAGAATTAGAAAGATGGATAATCTAGTCCAGTTCCCTTTTACAGGTGGGGAAAGTGAGCACCATAAGGAGAAACTGACAAATTTTTAGTAAGCCTGGCACCAGGGTGCAATCTGTGACAAACAGATTTGGAAGAACAAGGTATTTTCTGGCAAACAGAACCAAGATTAGATCATTCTATGCTCTCTCCTCACTAGACACTTGACTTCTCCAAGCCTCAGTGTCTTCACTGATATACATGGAGAAAGATCTGTCCCATGATGTTGTTTCAGAGTTGAGGGAATTCATTGTTCATCAAAACTTGACTAATTTCTAATATGTGTCTTATATAACCAGCACAACTCAATGATATAGTGGCATAGCTGGGTCCAGAAATCTCTTCTCTAATTCTCTACATTAAAATAAGTTGAAATGCATCATATCTGTTTCATGCTGTATGATAGTTTTACTCCAGCAATTACAAACCATGGAGAGAAAACCAAGGGTCTCTGCCCTTGCAGTTGCCCCAGAGATGCTAGAGCCTTGAAGGAATATACATCCAAGTGACAGTACAGAGCTCCAGCTGAATGCACTGATGGACTGGCCTAGAGAATGATTAAGAAGCTCAGTGGAGCAGGGATATGCCAATTTCAATGCGGTGCCTTAGGAAAATTGAGCTGATTAAAGCAGTTCAAGAAATCTGCAAGAGGAGGGGAGTGGTGGAGAGAAATGATACCAGCCAAGCAGCCACCCTAAGAAAACCATAAGAGAAATGATGAGATTATGAGCAATTGAATTAGGGGCTGAAAAATGGGAAGGAGAGCACAGATGTAAGGCATATTGGGCAGATAGAATGAGTTGATGAAAAGACATTCATTATCTTTAATTCTATGCAGATCATCCAATGGTAAGATTGTAAGTACACATAATGTCAGTGAGAGCCCCCATCACACTTCTCAAAGCAGAGTATGGATAGACCCAAATACTTGAGATTCATTGTTGACCTGTTATGAATTCATTTTTTCAGACATTTAACCAAACACTTCATTGGAAATTTCTTCTATGCCCAGTCATCCATAAATCAAATATGTTTCTGATTCTATGATGCATTATTGTCTGGGAAGACCTCAACCACACTCTTCTTCAAAATCAACCACTGATCCTAGTATCTGGAGGATAAGGAAACAGAAATTTTCTTTTATTTCCTCTCTTTCATGAGTTTGTAGATTTGATTATTGATTCTGTCATTTATTTATTCAAACAAGCAAATATTTGAGAATCTGCTCTGTTCCAGGCATTGCACTATGCAAGAGCTATGTGTCAGCAAATAAAACCATATGGCTGATCTATTCATGGCTCATACCATCTAGCAAGAGAGAACAAAAGATTTCAAGGAAAGAAGCAATCATAAAATTATAAAATGTGTAGAATGGTATAAAGGAAATGAAGAACGTGTGGGGTAAGGATAATGGGCTCTGGGCACCTACTTAGTGAAAGTCATCCCAAATGGTCTCTGGGAAAATGATATTTAAGATCTAAAGACTGAGGAGCCAGCCATGAGAAAAGCAAAGAGAGGGATATTGGATGAACAGGAAAGCCCCAAAGTGAAGAAGTAACTTGGCTTTTTTAATAAACTGAAATAAGGTCAGTGTGGTTAAAGAATACTGAGCAAGCGTTAGTCCGTTATGTGATAAGGGTGGAGAGTTAGGCAGATACAAGATGATAGGAGTTGGGAGGGATAAATTGGGAGATTGGCACTGACGTATACACACTACTGTATATAAAATAGATAACTAATAAGAACCCTAATAGCACAGGGAACTCTACTCAATACTCTGTAATAGCCTATATGGGAAAAGAATCCAAAAAAAAAAAAAAAGAGTGGACATATGTATATGTATAACTGATTCACTTTGCTGTACACCTGAAACTAACACAACATTGTAAATCAACTATACTCCAATAAAATTTTATTTAAAAAATGATGGGTCGATATCATCATATGTCATCATATCACAAGCATTTTATCAGAGTGCACTGGGGAATGACTGAAGGGTGTTAAGCAGGGGAGTAACATAAACCAGTCTCTTCCCTGAGCCTCAGTTACATCATCCCTAGAGTAGGGATAGTAATCCCTTCGGGGTCTACATCACAGGATATTCATGAAGATTAAAGGAATAATATACAGTGAAAGATTTAGAGATAGACAACATGTTAGACAATAACAACAAAAATCATGTCTGTGGTGCTTTGCACCTAAGATAATTTTTCACATACTTTGTCTCATTTAAAGAAGAGGTCACAGAAAAGAATATTGGATTTGGAATGAGAGAGACTCAGATTCAATATCCAGGACTACAATATACGAGCCGTTCATTCAGAAGTCAACCGCTAGAGTTGAGTCTCAGTTTCCTCATCTGTATAATAGGAGGGGGAAGATGGCCCTGTCCAAAGTCTCTGTTGATTCTGAGATGGAGAAATTCAGTCAAAAATGCTTAAGTGCAAATCAATTTATTATACTCAAAAATGTATCATACAAAAGTCAAGAGCAAGAAAAACATGTGACCTTAGGAAGACCTGGTTTCAGGAAGTGCAAAGCCATCTCCATGGGGGAAAAAAAGCAGCTTCTCACTCTTTCAGACACTCTCTCTATGGGACTACAGGAACTCTCATCTTTGCCTCTTTCTGCATATCTGATTCAATGATCCTTATCTCTCTCCAAACAGGTATTCTCCTTTCCTCCCTATGCACATGGAAATAACACATCCTCAATTTGGCCAACAAGTAGACAATGACCAGTTTCTCTGAACTCTAATCACTGTTTCCTGCAGAGAAATTTCATTTCATCAGCTCATACCAGAGCTCAATGTTAAGGATGATGAACTTTTGCAGGATAGATAAAATAATGTAATAGTGACATGACTCTTAGGGCCCAATACTGTGGCTGAGAGGGAACAGCCTTAAAAAGAAATTTATGATTTTTATAATAAAGTGAGAAAATCTAGGCAAATGCATTAACATAGTATATGGAATATAATATAATAGGGAGTCAGTGAAGATTTAAATTGTTATCATTATTAGGTTTTAAACATATTGGTGAATACTATAACCAGTTATGGAATTGATTTTTAGAATTGGGATTCAATACTAGATTTTTCTTTCCTATCATCCTGGATCCTCTAAGTGTCTGCCCAGATTGAAGAGACCACATCTTTCTGGAGACCTCATCTATCCCACAAGGATGCTCCCTTCCTGGTCCTCTGGCAACATCTCCTTCTTCCAGCCACATGCTTTCCTGATGATTGGCATCCCAGGGCTGGAGGCTGTTCATGGCTGGATCTCCATCCCCTTCTCCTCCATGTACACAGCAGCCCAGCCCTCACGGAAACTGCCTGATCCTCTTGGCTGCGAGGAGGACCCCCAACCTGCACCAGCCCATGTACTACTTCCTGTCCATACTGGCGGTCACCGTTGTGGGCCTCACCTTGTCCACAATGCCCACCACCCTGGCTGTGCTCTCGTTTGACCATTAGCTCATCGGCTTCAATGCCTGCTTGGTCCAAATGTTCTTCCTCCACTCTTTCTCCATGGTGGAGTCCTCAGTGCTCCTGGCCATGTCATTTGACCACTTTGTGGCCATCTCCAACCCCCTGCGCTATGCAGCTGTCCTCACAAACAATGTCATCATCAGGATGGGGCTGGCCATTGTGGCCTGTGCTACCCTGTCTCTCTTCCCAGGGCCATTCCTACTTAAATGTCTGAACTTCTGCCCTAATAAGACCCTCTTATCCCATTCATTCTGTTTCCATCCTGACGTGATGAGAAGAGCCTGTGCTGACATCACCATAAACATCCTCTGTGGGTTCTACATGGTACTGTCCCCTGGGGGCATAGATTCCCTGCTCATTGTCCTGTCCTACACTCTCATCCTGCCCACGGTCCTGGGGCTGGCCTCTCCCAGGGAGCTCATCGGGCCCTCAACACCTGTGTCTCCCATATCCTGGCCATCTTTGTCTTCTTTATTCCAGGTATCACCATGTCCATGATCCACTGTATTGAGAGGCACCTGCCCCCCATTGTACATGCCCTTGTTGCCTATGTGTACCTGCCGGTGCCCCCTGTGCTCAACCCCATCATCTACAATGTCAAGTCCAAGCCCATCAGGGAGGCCATGCTCAGGGTCCTGAGGGGCAAAGACCAAGGCTGATGTAATTATGAAATATCGCAGGGTCTGGGTACCATAAAAGACACTTTTCTATAGCCTCATAGGAACCTGCTACCCTCAGCAAACACTGAAAATTCCTAGTCTATGCTAATACAGTGGGAAGACCATCAGGCTTCTTCACGATACAAATGGATGTTCACCATTTACTTTGTACTAGAAGCAGTGCTGTGGATTAAAGACTGAGAAATATGTTAAATATGGTCATTTCTTTATAGAAACTCACAATCTTGTGCCAGGATAAAGGCATGTAAATACACAGTTAGACTGTAGACTTACACACACCATAATAAAGTTCAGTGCAAGAGATTACTAGGGACTGCAAATCTGTTCTTGCCAGAACTGTCCTGGGAAGATTGGACAAACCTCTACAAAGGGGAGAATGTTTTTATTTCATCTTGAAAAAATATATAGGGTTTTTCTAGGCAAATTATGAATTAACAAAGAGGAAAATCTAGGGCAAAAACACATGAAAAAGGCATTTTTAATTTTTTCATGAAGTTTTATTGAACAAGTGAATAAATAAATGTGTTGATCATGTGATATGGTACCACCCACCTCAGCGCTAACTCTTCTTATAACCCCTCTCAGGAATGTCCTTTTCTCCAAGAGATCCCCTTGCTTGACGGATTCCATAATGAAGTCTGACACTGACAATTGCATCCTCTTCTATAACGCCATTTCAGATCTGCTCCAGATTATCCACACCCTCATTCTTCAACTTTGTTAGAGTTAAAAGCCCTACATCCTTGTTGGCTCCCTTAGGAAGGGAAATGGCAAGTCCTGCATCAGCTTCATTCCCTTTGGATCAAATCTAAGATGAAAAGCTGAGTTGCCAGGGGAGTGGACAAGAAGTTTGAAAGTACTTTGTTTAAGAGATGAACAATGAGTATCAACTCTGAAAGCCTAAACCAATGTTATAATATAATCCTTTCCCAAGTTCAGATCTGTCTATGTCAAGAAGGCCAAAAAAAAAAAAAAAAAGGCGGCGGCCAGACATAGCGGAAGGCAATGACTCTTCACATGTATGTCTATTGCATCCAAGGGAGTCTTATCTCAATGTAGTTAAAGGAGTGATATAAGATACCTTATTATCTTAAATAGATACAACTCAGAGGTCTCACTCAAACCTTTCTGAACTGGAAATGGTCCAGTTCTAAAGGTCTTTCAAGAAGTCTGGGAACACTGAAGAGGGAATACTTCTTTTGGCCTGACAAATCATAAAGAGCTTCATTTAATAATGTGTTACTAAAAAGAAAAATGGCAAAAATCAAATCAGACAACAGAAATAGAGTGAAACAGAGGCTTTAAAAGTACATAAAATCAATGAGAGACACCAAGTAAAGTAGCTGAATAATATGGTATGTGGAAAAATTAGAGATATTATACTGGAAAAGTAAGATGGGAACAGGGGGAAAGGAGGCTACTGTCATTCTGAGAAGTGCAAATTTTTATGGGAAGTAATAAAAGATCTCTGATGATTTTTAAGCAGGGAAGTTAATCAGAGTCATGCTTGGAAAAACTCCTATAAGCTATGTGGGATTTAGGACTGATGCAAAAGATGTTTAAGGCAAGGAGACCAGTGTGGAGATTTTGACAAGTGTCCGAGCAACAGGGGAGTATCTTGACTAGAGAATAGCTAGTCAGAATTGAGAACACAAGACATGTTTACGAATCATTTCTAGGTAAAACCTAAAAAAAATGAGTAAGGGACTTGCAGATTGAAATTTCATATTATGCAGACTTCTCTCGGGCCCAACAAAGTTCCAATAGCTGAGATGGTGGGGCCAGAGACGAGAATAACCAAATAAAGGAAATGGGGAAGGTAAAATGATGCCCATGTAAAACGTATATGATGAAGGTCTTTAAACATACCCTAACTTCTAGCCAAATCTCCTACAAGAGGCAGCCTTTTCCCCTTATCCTAGTTCTTAACTCCAGGCTCTTCTGGATGACCCAGTAAGTGTTTATGAAGTAAATGACCGGATATAGTTTTGTCTCTGTATCTGGCATTTAGTACTTACTGAGAAACACAAGAAGGTGGTGGTGGTGGTGATGTGTATGTGGATGTGTGTGTGGATGTGTGTTTGTATTTACATTCACCAAATGGTTAATCCATTTAGGATCAAAACCGTGAAACTTTATCCTGAGCATATAAAATATCATAGACTTGGAATCCCTTTTGAAATCTAAGATAGTGGCAGCATCCCCAGGAAAAGAAAACTATATGTGTCTGTCTGATTTATCTCTTTATTATCCACCTATCTATGTCTCCAATGGGATTTCAGACAATATAATACAGATACACACATTCATCATATGTGCATACAGAAGCATGTACACAAACACTTATTAAAAATCTGGAAGAATAAACACCAAAATGCCAACAATAATTTTTTTAAGGTGACAAGTTTATTGGAGTTTTTATTATATTTTTATTTCTTTTATATTTTCAGAGTGTCTAAGATTTTTGTTTACAGTGGTCATATACTGGTTTCCTAATATGAAAAAAATCTGTCTCTTTCTCCCTCTTCTCTCTCTTTCATTCTGTTTCTTTCTTTCAATTTCAATGTCAAGGCACTATCAGGAACTGGGATGACCCTCCAAACAGTTCAAAGTGACCAAAGCCAGCACTGACTCTAGTTTATGCCCTATGTTCTGCTGGCCATCACTCACCTGGGCATAGCAGGTTCCATACTGCTCACAATTCTCATCTTCTGGATTCCAGTCCAAGAAATTAGATATGCTCTTTCCATATCCTCTGTACCAAGTAGTCCTGTGCTACTAGCTATAGCTGGAAAAGTCTGGCTGGCCATGTGCCATGCTCTCTACTATACTACCTGCTTCTCACACTTACCTACCTCTCTTTTGGATGGAGATCTCATTCCTCCCCCATTCATTCCTACTGTACTCCTATAGTGCCCATACCCTTCCTTCCCATTCTGCTTCTTCTGGGAGTGCTGTGCTTGGCTTGTAGGGCTCCTGGGTGGGCCTCTGGAACCATACTCATGCTAAGTACAGCTATCAGGGATGCAGTCTTTACTGAGCTCTCCTATGGTCTTGATCTCTGAGCTTTGATGCTGTGGGCATTCCCTGAAGGGTAGCTCAGAGCCCTGGGAATACATGGTGTTCACTTATATACTCTATTCACTTTCTGTGGACCTATGTTTGACTTAGCCTTGCTTCCTGGCTAGCCACCCGGGCCACTGGCCCTACTCAGTCTCACAATACCTCCTGCTCTTGACTCCCTGGTCTATAACCAACCCTGCTCTTTCTGCCATAAGCTTTTAGGTTTTCTCAGCTGCATCTCTCCATGTAGTGTCTCTCCAGATATCCAGTGAATGTCCCTACTGTTAATTATACTATTTCCCAAACTAGCCACTGTTTGGGAATTACCCAAACATACTCCTGTTGCTACTACACAAGTACAATGGCAAATAGGCCAGGAACTATTGAGATTAAAGCCATCAGCAACATTAACAGGAAATTCCTAAATACAATACTGGATGAGTGAGAAAGGAACTTAAATACCTCCCCTAGAAAATGCAAGTCTCTGGAATGTCTAACTCACTATCCCACTAGTCTAACATTCCCTCCTCACAATATGGGATTGGGCATCAAAAGACAATTTTTTTTGAGCCTGCGTGATCTCATTGAACATCAGTTCCCCCACTGGTACAATGGGGGTAACTAATCATATTCCTGCCTAAATTAAAATGTTGATAAGAAAATTGGAAATGAAGGAAAAATTTTCACAGTCTATGAAAATGCTCAGAATACAGTATATCATCTTTCATTAATGTAGATAAATATAATCTTTTGTGAATTTACTTTCAATCTTTTCTTAAGGATTGCTACTCAGAAGAAAAGAAATTATTTTTTCTCTGTGGTCATTTTGAAGAGGGAAATCCAGGTATGTCTCCTTTCCTAAGATCCAAAATGGTAGGGCATTCTGAAGAGGAAATCATGGTTTTAAGCCAGATTATCTAATTGTATTATATTCTCATATTTATTTTATTTTTGCCTTGCCTAAGCCTTTGGTAAATGTCTTTTAGAAATATCACCCTTATCTCAGAATGCTATAAACTATCAGTGCAAGCAACCATATGAATTTTTTGGACTTGAGAATTGGACTGAATGGTTAAGTGGGAAGTAATAATCCTCCAACCACAACTACCTCAAAGAACTAAAGTGTAAAATAATATTGAAAAATAAGGATTGGGAGTATACAGTTCTGCTGCCCCTACTCAGATGGAGATTCTCCAATCAGTTTCATCTTTGAAGGATCAGTTGTGCTTTCATTAAGAATTCTTTTCCTAATACTGTCTTCCAAAATGTTGAAATTAAAATCTGAATTGAAGGACTTCCCGTGAAAAGGAAGTTTGATTCCTGACACCTAGGGATTCGAAGTGTGGGTGGTCACATGGAAAAGACGAAGGATACGCTGCCGGATCTCCTTTGTCTTCACTCCATAGACAATAGGGTTGAGCACGGGAGGAGCAAGCAGATAGGTGTTGGCCATGATGACAGGCAGGAGGGAGTCATGCCGCTTGTCAAACCGGTGCACCATAGACAACCCAATGAAAGGTACATAGAATATGAAAACAGCACACACATGAGAGACACAAGTACCAAATGCCTTTGCCTGGGCTTCATGTGTCAAGCCCAACACAGTCTTGAGGATAAGCAGATACGACAAGGAGATGAGAAGTGAGTCCAGGCCAATGGCAGAGATGATGACAATGAGGCCATAGATGATATTGACGTGGATGTCAGCACAGGTCAGCTTCATGACATCTTGGTGTAGGCAGTAGGAATGGGAAAGGATATTGGAGCGGCAGAAGGGCAGATGTTTGATGAAGAAAGGCAGGGGTGCCATAAGTGCAATACCCCGTACCACAGCAGCCATGCCAATCTTGGTAACACGAGGCAATGTTAGCACAGTGGCATGGCGTAGTGGGTGGCAGATTGCCACATAGTGGTCAAAGGCCATGGCCAGCAGCACCGTGGACTCCATGCCAGATAAGGAGTGGATGGCAAACATCTGTAGCAGACAAGCATCAAACTGTATGGTAGTGGAATTGAACCAGAAGATGGCCATCATTTTGGGCATGGATGAGGTGGAGATGAGGACATCAAGGCCAGAAAGCATGCAAAGAAAGATATACATGGGTTCGTGTAGGCTATGCTCCGTCCACACAATGTAGATGATTGTCAAGTTACCTAGCACAGCGATAAAGTAGAGGGAGCACAATGGGAAGGCCAACCAGAACTGAGCTTCTTCCAATCCTGGCAGGCCTATTAGAATGAAATATGTGGCACTGGATTCGTTGCCACTGGGATCCACCATAGTGAAGATGCTGAGCTGAGACCAATGCCAGGCAGGTAGAGGCTGGAATACAAAGATAAGCCATTGTCAGATCCTCCAGAATTCCACTGCCATTTTTCTTTTCCTCCACCCTGATGTCCTGTTCTCTGACCAGAACTCCAACTTCATTGCCTATCCGAACTCTGATTCTATTCTAAACTCAGCCTAACTATCCTTCATAACTCAAGGCCCAAATGAGCGTTCATCCAGTCTTTCTTACTAACCCCACCTCTGAAGTTAATTCTGAAAACAAATGAAATACTAAAGTAAAAATTCTAAGCATTTTAAATCTTTTAGTTCACCAAGGATAGGTTATTGACTAAGTACACATCAGACTTAGATGATAAAAATTCCCAATCCTTCTATCTTATCCTACTTTATGCTCCCCTATGCTAAATACCCACTGTAATTCTAATTATATCATTAGACTATCATTAAGACTAATCCCAGTCCAATGTAGCAATACTCTAGTAACATAGATTAATGCTGAAATCTAACCTTATCACTAATCCTAATGATCTCACCAATTCTAGCCTTAACCCTAACTTTAACAATAACCTAAGACTTAACTCTAGTTGTTATTTAAAACTTAATGTAAAACTTCATACACCTATTTCATTATGATAACCCTTAATTTAATTAAAAAAAAAAAGACACTAACTTCATCCTGAACTCTAACTCTACATTTCACTCTTGCCCAAATGTCCACCCAAAGTCTTACACTTGTTCAGACTGCCCAGATTATATCATAAAAGGAACAATGACTGCAATGAATGCCAATGGTGTCCCACTCGGATTCCCTTCACCAAGTCAATGCATCTATATCCCATTTGCAGTGGGTGTTGAGTACTAAAGACTCAGAGTTCTCCCTTTCTAGAGAAAATTTTCCTTGATCAAATGAGAGGCACTTCACCCAGGAAGTTATGTTATCCCCACCAGAGCACATCTAGAAGTCAATGAGTGCCTAACACAAAGATACAAAAGGCCAGCCTTCTTGTCTTCAGGTGGGACCAAAGCTGTGATGTAATGTGTGCTTCAGAGCTTCTTGAGGAGCCAAAGCTGAAGCTGGTCTCCAACTGAGATCACAGCCTCACATAATTTTCTTTCCCTGCTCTATCCTATTTCCCTCACTCATCTTCTCATGACAATATATCCTTTAAACAAGAATTTCTACCTCAAGCTCTGTTTCTAGGGGACCCACCAGGCTTAAGAGAGTGGGACTGACACAGAGGACTAAACCTGAAAGATGATGGCATTAAAAGCACTGGAGGAACAATCAATCCTATACCAGGGTTCCAATATCCTTGAATCTGGCTATTAAAGTGATGGATATAAGTACAGATTGCTGAGGTGGGAAATGTCAGATTTGAGTTTTCTCAGATTATATCTCTCTGTTGAAACAATTACAGAGTTAACTAACTTCCTCCCTTTTTTCCTTTCCTCCATTCACAAATATTCACATGCTCCTACTAGTTATTAGATTATATAATTGTAGTTACACACACTATATATGTGATGTATTCTCTCTCTCTCTCTCTCTCTCTCTCTCTCTCTCTCTATATATATATATATATATATATATATACAGCTGTCTCCTCTTCCCATTAGGAAAATAGTGACACTTATCACTAGGGTATATTTAAGATAATTTTATCTTGGTAAGAAAAAAAGAAGGGTTAAGTTCTTAAGATCTGGCCCTTGACAACTGGGGTAGGGGCTTCTGCACGGGCTACCAGACAGCAGTTGAATGCACAGAAGAGCTCATGGGCAGCATCAGGAGGGGCTTACACCATTCACTGGGCTCAGGATGTGTTGATGGTCTTTGTTCCACTGTTGAGCTGTCACCCAGAGGGTCCCTCAGACCAGGCACAAAGGAGAAGACACTGGGAGCATGAGTTTTAGAACAGAGAGTGACAGAGTTTAAACAACTGGAGGGAGAAGATATAAGGAGCCATGCTTAACCAAGAACTTCAGGCTAAGAGGCCAAAGTCTTCTGTGTCACTTAAATCTTCTGTACTGACCTCTCCGTAGCATATGACACTGTGATCAGTTCCTTCCTTCTTAAAATTTCTCCTTGTTCCTTCTGTTTCTCATCTCTCTCTGATCACTAGTTCTTGGTTCTTTCTGGGTCTTCAGCCTCCTCCACTTGACCCTTAAGCATACTTTTAAATGATAATGCTCTCAGAATTTTATCCTCAGATCTCTTCTCTCTATATATACTCTCCCCGGGCCATCTCATCTCCTTCAGTAAACCCATTATTTACGTATAAACTATTGATTCCCAAATCTACTTGGGAAGGCCTGAATTATCTTTTGTGATCAGATCCATAATTCTAGTCACTAAAAGAGTCCACTGAGTTGTCTCTCAAGCACATCAAACTCTCCATGTCTGAAGATCGAAGTCTTCCAGAGGCAGTATTGTATAGCTTAATGTTAAGAGTATGAGCTCTGAAATCGATCCTGGATTCAAATTCCAGTCAACAACTATGTTAGCTGTGTGATCTGGGGCAAATCATTTAACCTTTCTAAGCCTCAGTTTCTTTATTGTTAAAATGAGGATAACAGTCACTGCCTAATAGAAGTCAATGTGAGGATTAAATGAGATGAGTGTAATGCTTTTAACACAATGCCTGGAACAAAGTAAATATGCAAAAAATTATATCTGTTGTTGTTAACTGTTTTCCTGTAGTGTTTCTTTTTTTCTATTAAGGTGGCCTAAACAGACACATGAGCTAAATACCCTGATTCTCATGGCCACGACCCTAATGTTAACTTTGTCATCGGCACAATCCCAGTAATCTTCTACCCACATGAAATCAGGTCACCATTTATTGTTTAAAAAATACCTTTGTAAGCTCCAAATTAATTCTGGAATAAAGACTAAACTACTAGGGTGGGACAAAGCTCTGTCTTTCAGCATTCGGCCCTAGTTTCTCTCTCACCACTCTTCACCATGGTCCCTATGCTCCAGGCACACTGGAATACATGCCATTTCATAAATGTAGCATTGATCCCATGCCTCTGTGTCTACTTGTCTTTTTTACTTCTCTTCCCTTTGTCATGGCCCTCCCAGATCTCCCTCCTTAAGTTCCCACTGGGCAAAATCTTATCTTCCACATCCTGGTTTACTGTCTCTTTCCTATGCACTTTCCTAAGCCTCTTTCCCTTGGGTATGATTAAATGTTTCCTGCTCTGTACTCCCAAAGAAATTTGTTTAGGTCTCTTTTTATGCATTTACCATCCTGAACTGGAATTATTGCTATGTTTATTTCCCACTAAATTATTAATTCCTTAATGTTAGGGACCCTATCATATCGATTAATTAGTGTTTAGTTACTGTTGGTTGAAAATAAACATTATATTATAAAAGGAGTTTTATCAAAAGAAGAATTCCTCAATAAGTGTCTAACAAGGGTAGCACAGCCAAGGGGTAAGAAAGACTGCCATTTGTCTGAACTATAGAGATTTTTGAGAAGAAATGAAGACTGTTTGGAATGTTAGGGCGTGGTGGTCATAAGTTCAGAACAAGAAACTTTAGAGTCAAACAGAAAAGACCTTTCGTACCCAGGGAGCCAGAGGGCATGAGAATGGGCATGTGCAGAACAGGGCAAGTGCAAAGCCTTGGCTCTAAATAAATGCAAAGTGGGCATGCAGCATAGTCTGTGCCCAAGAGGGGGGGTGACCTAGGATCCCTGACTGGAGACATTAGCAAAAAGGCTCTAGTGCTCCAGAGGGTCAGATATCAATACCATCCAGAAATTTTACATGGACAGGCAAGGCAAGCTGGGCAATTCCCAGGATAAAAATGTGCTGCCTTAGGAAACACACTGCGGAAGAATCATGGGTTGGCACATTCAACCCTATTACCTAGGAGGGTAAAGTGATGTGTTGAGCAGAACCCTGGGACTAGAAATGAGAGTCTCGGGTCTAAGTAAACGCAGAGGACATTAATAACCTCATTGTGTTGCTGCAAAATTAATGAGGTCAGGAATGTCAAAAGATGTTATAAAACAGCATCACAGGGTACAAAGCACTTTTTTTCATGTTTCCATAAAAATGGGGAATAAGGTCTCTGAAAATGTCTGAAGTTTCCAAAAACTTTTTATCCCCCTTCCATCTGTCACCTTAACTGCCACTTTGCCTCAAGCACACACTTATACACACACACATACTAACTAGCAGCCAGTCTCTCACAATGGCAAAGACTAAGCACTGAGATGAAGATGCTGAAACACTGAAGCACAAAGCTGAAGCACTGAGATTCAGCCGGCCTGGAAGGGAGGCACCTCCACAGCACGAAGTGGGCAGTTTTCACTGGAGGTCAAATCAGGATGGACCTCAGAAGGCAGCAGCAGGAGAGAAATGAAGGAAAAGAGAGGGGAGCCAACCGGAGGACCCAAGCATCACCCTTCAGACTGTCCAGCCCTGAAGCACCCTAATCTCCCACAGTCCTGCCAGCTGACTACCAGCCTGAGCAGCTTTTAGCAATTAGAACCATAGCACACACTCAGATAACATTTGGAAGCTCTGAAGGAAACTGGAGCTAAATCACTCTATTTTGAAAACAAAACATAATCAAGGAAAAATAAACAAAGAGAGGGGTCTTTTTCTTTATTAGAAAGCCTGCACTTCCTTAACCCCCAGGGAGTAGCCCTGTGCTTGAGATTTTCTCTGAAAAGTCACACTATTTTAGCAAGTCTCAGGAAGTTTCTTGGAGAACTGTGAAGAACATCTTAGCCCTTTCTCGAGGATGGGGCATCAGGAGCCTCCAGTGATACAGAATAGAAATCTACATTGAGGCCTTCAATCCTCCCCATTCCTTCCCCCTAGCCTCTAGGACTGTCCCCCAGTGCCCTCACAGCCCCCATACCAGCCCATCCTCACATTCTTTCCCAGAGCTCTCTGAATGCCTTCCATCTCAGACACGTGTGGAAAAGCAGTCAGGGATACAGACCCATAAGAACAATGAGGTCACTGCCAGCATTGATTCTATTGTTTTTATGATTGTAACAGAAATCACTGAATACCTACAAAATGCCAGACAATATATAAATATTATCTAACCCAGGAGCAATTCTGCATAATAGGACTTCTATGTATCATTTCTACATTATAGGTGTAAAAACTGAGTCCCCAAGAAGTTAAATAATATTCCCAGGGTTTAGTAGCTGACCGGTAAAAGAGATATTTGACCTAGACTGTTCAATTCCAACACCTGTACATTTTCCCTTTAACCGGCTTTGTGTTGCAACTTCTGAAAACAAATAAAATCTGCCCAAGAGGCAGGGTAGAAGAAGGGCTTGGTAAGTAGGACACCTGGCCCAGCTAGACTCTTGGAAGGGAAACCAAGAGTGCAGTAAAGAGGACCCTCCTGGACTGGGACTTGGGTGCTCTCCCCTTTTCAGCCCCAACTCCTCTGGCTGTGACTTGGGAAGGGCCCACAGTGGAAAGTAAAAAGGTTTATCCTCTACTGAGTACTTTCTTCTCAAACAATACAGGCCTCTCATCAACCTGTCAGGCAGGTAACATTAATCCCATTTGACAGATAAGGATGTTGAGGGTTAGTTAGAGCTCTCAGCTTCAAATCCATGTGCTTTCCAATAGGCCAAGCTACTGCCCTGCCCCTTTCCCAGTTTCCTTTTGAATAAACCAATGGTTTTTAAGGATTATTTCAATGCTAATCTCCAAAGAATCCCAAATTTTGTCCAGAAGGCCTCTCTAAGACTCAGGACACCTGACCAGGTCTCCCCACTTAGGTTCAGTGGCTAAACACACAGAGTGTTCCATGCCGAGAGCAGTGGGGTAGGGGCCTCTGGTGCCCCTGCCAGCCTCTATGGGAACACCTGGAAGAAAATGTCCTTGGAGGGAAGCCCAGGAATACCTGGGAACCTCTGGCTCTTACTCCCAGGCCCAGAGAGGGAAGGCAGACCTCAGGGGTGATGCTGTGGCTGGCAAGGATGATCAGAGCTCATCACTCAATTCATGGAGAGGGAGCCCTTCTCTTAACACTCCATGAGGGTGCTGGCCCCAGAATCATATCCACCCCAAATCATCTGTGTCTTCTCTCCCTCGTACCTTGCTTGGATTTGATAACACAGATGGGCCCTTATAGGGCCTTGGCCATTCTTTTTAGAATGGCCACGAGGAGATTGGAAAGATGAGAGATAGCAATTTCTGACTCACAAAAAGCAGTGTGAGGTTCCCACTCCCACTCTCCTCACTCAAGTCAGCCTGGCCCTCCAAAATCACCCCCAGGCAAGCTCCAGGGGTCCAGGGCCCTGCTGATCCATTTCCCAGGTAGAACCGGAGCCAATAAGATTCCCACACACCTTCAAAGTTTGACCTAGTTATCAGGGCCCTTCTAGGCTTCTCTGAGTGTTGACTACATGCAGTGGAAAAGCCTGATCTGGGACTTTGATTGGTACACTGATTTCTTTTTTTTTTTTCCAAAAATTATTGACTGAATGACTACGCCAGACTCGGTGCTAAGCGCTGGAGATACTGAAATACAGAGTAAACAAGTCATGGTTCAGGCCTCCAGTGGTGGGGAGACATTAAGACAAATATGCAGCTATCATAACATGTTGTGATAAATGCTAGGACAGGGGTAAGTACAAGAGCCTCGGGAACAAAGCAGACAATAGCTCACCAAGTTATCAGGCTCAGAGGGCTTCCCTGAGGAGGTGACATCTGAGCCAAGACTTGCAGGGCCAGTCACAGTTAAGCAGGCAGGGTTGGGGGCATGGGGACAGCAGCATTCAGTGAGACGACAAAACACATTGAGCGCCTACTATGTGCCCAAAACTGGAGATAAAACAGTGGATAATACAGAAAAGATCACTGCTCTCATGGAACTCAAGAACTAGGAGAGCCATAACAGAAGGTAAACAAATAAGCAAGAACATTTCAGGTAAAGATAAGTGCACTGAAGATAAGACAGAGTGATGGATAGAAAAGGACAGAGGCGGGGCACCCTTATTTGAGACAGCAGGTCAGTGAAGGCCTCTCTGAGGCAGTGATATATGAGCTGAGAGCTGGGTGATGAGAAAACACCAGCCATTCTAAGATCGAGGCAAAGAGTGTTTCAGGCAGAGGAGGCAAGAGAAAAAGGTCTTCTGCTTTGGGGGTTCCCAGAAGGAAGAAGGTCAAGGTGGCCCAAGTATCAAGAGCACAGGAGAGTTGTAAGAGATGAGGTCAGAGAGGAGGGCAGGGGCCAGATCGTGTAGGGGCTTGCAGGACATGGCAAGGAGCTTTGATTTAATTCTGAGTGACTTGGGGGAATTTAAGCAATAGACCTGATCTAATTTGTTTTCAAAAGTGCATTCTGGCGAACGCAAAGACCCAGAGAGAAAGAGAACACACGCTGTTTGAAAAGCTGCAAGTGGTTCAGTGGGAGGAGGGGGGTGGGAGGTTAAATGAGTGCAAGGCAGGGGCAGTCGCAGTGTGGACACAAAATCCACTATTTAAATGGGCTGAAGACTGAACCCTGATCCTAGACACAGACTGGGTCAGCATCAGAGCCCCGGGAAGATTGCTAAGTCTCAGTCTCAGCCACAGCCTGACTCCTGATGCAAAGTACGACATGAGCCTGGACCCCATTCAGAGCCCACAACCCAAACAGAGCTATGGTCTGACCCCTGATCACAAAGTGAGCTTTGACCACACTAACGACCTGAGTGGGACTGGCTGCGTTCTCACACTGAACCCCAATCAAACTCTAGCTCAGTCCCAGCCCCATCTGTTCTCTGCCCCCATCACTTTCATTTAGGCCAGTTCCCGCCAGGCTCTACATGGGCACCCCAGTAAACCGATCACTAGAAAATTTCTTGAAAACTGCCTAGGAAGCATCCAACACCACCCATGCTTCCCTTCACCACACGAACATAGAAATTGCTAAGTCTGTCTGTCCTTTGAGTCAGAGGCCTCCTTTACCTCCCCGGTCCTACCCCTGGACTTCTGGTTCTTCCGGGCCTGGTTTCTCATTCACTCAGCAGGTCTAATGAGGGACCCCTAGCTGCAAGAAAAACCCACACACCCGGACTCACCCCCAGTCTCCTGCATTCACCTCAACTGCGCTGAAGGAACGTGTGCCCTTTTCTCCAGGACTCTTCCAGAAGCAGTCTGGCAGGCTGCACTGAAGAGCAGCCCTCTCTGTCTCCACCCCCTCCTTTGAGCCTCCCACGTCAGGCTTTTTTATTCTGTCATACCTCCTCCCTCCTTTGGCTTCTCCCTGCTGGGGGGCAGGGTGCTGCCAGAGGGTCTATCAGCAGGTACCACTTGTAGCCAACTGTGGGACTGGTGTCCTTCTTGGCTTCTGTGTTCTGGGAAGGTGTGCTTGGAGTACGGGGGAGGAGGGGCAGTGGGTAGAGGGGTCTCTAGAATCCTCCCCAGATGGGCCCTGTGCCAGCTGGGATATTTCTGCTAGTTCCCATGTGAAGTTAGACAGAGTGAATGAGTGAGGAAAGGCTAGAAGAAGCTCATGTGTGTGGCCATGGCCTTTGCGAGGAGTTTTCTCCAAGTTTCTTACCAGGCTTATCAAACTCAGCCAGAGGAAAAGCAGGATGTACTTTTATGGGGACCCCAAGATTAAGTGCCAACTCATTGCCTTCCTGAAGCTTTCCCTGACCTTCTTTCCATTGGTGGTGCCGCTTGGGTCCTTGCTGGGCCTGGATCCCAATGGACCCACCTGCTTTTCCCCAGAGCTCTAGGGCTGCATCTTCTTGGTCCCCCAGGCTCTGGGGACTGTCTCTAGCTAACGCATAACAGGGATCCCTGGGGACCATGCCTCTGCCTTCCACTCCCTGGCCTTGAGTTCCTGAACTTCTTGTTGAGGAAGGAGGACGTGGTTTCCTTAACCCTCCCTCACCTCCAACCCCAGCCATATAAGACATCTGTTTTTCTCTTAAGGGCAAAAATAGTGAAAGGACATTTTAGAGAGTTAGAGAACAGTTTGAATGTGAAACGAAATACCTCGCATATTTAAATGTTTTTAAAAAGTCTATTAATAAAGCAAAGTAAATTTTAGTTGGTTTCTCAGTTTCACAACTACAAGTTTAAATTCACAACACAGGGCATATGCTGACTTAATCTATGTAAAATTAGACAACGTCAAATCAGGCCATTCCAACTCAGACCGCATCAAAACTAGTGATTACCTGATCTCCAAGTACCTGTAAACCTGCAGCCTGACACTCACTGCCATCACCCTGGAGCCATCTCTGCTGCCTCCTTCAACCTCCCGTAGACTTAGACAGTGTGAAGACTTAAAAAGTGATACCCCAGGGACTTCTACTTCTGGCCAAGACAGAATAACAGGAAGTAGCATCCACCTGAAGGAACCTAAAATGGACAATATACATAAAACAATAGTTTGCAAGATACTGGATATCAGGCAATGAAGGACAATGAGCCCTGCAGCCTGGGAAACAAATGAGGTGAACCTGGGGTTTCCCCAACTTACTGCCTTGAGAGAGGTTCCCTGCTGCAGGCCAGGGTAGGAGAACCCAGGCAGAATCCAGAGGACACCTTAAGTTAGGGCTGTGGAGCTGAGAGTCCAGGAAGCTCCAGCTAGCTAGAGTTTGAAGACCAGGTATTGGAGGTGAGAGATCTACACAGAGAAAGAACTCCAGAGACATGTAGAGGGCCCTCTGCAAGATTCCAGCTGAGTACTGAGCCCACATGCACGTGAACAAGCTACCTAAAGCTGGGACAGAGCCACCTGGAAAGATCAGAGGTAGCACCACCACCCAGTGTTCACACAGGGCCAAGGAGAGTGACTGTTTCCACCAGCCAGACTAGAAAACTTCAAGATTCACAGGGCGTTGAGTAGAGATTACAGAAGGATCCTGCCTTCATAGTGGGGAATAATTAACCAAATATTATCTATAGTCTAATGTTGGGTTTAGATCATAATTGATCATTAATGGGTGGGGAAAGTACTTTGTTGACTTTATAAAGTAGCACAGGTCAAACTAAGGACGATAATTTATAGAGACAGGAAAAAGAGATGAGCGTGGATGGGGTGGGGAATGGGAGGGCTGGGGAGGGATAAGTCAATTTATTTATCTTAGGTAAACCAGAACTCACTCACCCTCTCCTTCTCTCCAAGGGGTCCCAGCCAAAGAGCCATTGAGCACATTATATGTCAGGCCCCAGAGACAAAGAAAACTAGTGTTGTCCTCAAGGGAGACAGACAACTATGTATATGGATATTTCAGTTCTGTGATGGAAGATAAACAGACAGCTATCATAAAACTATTTAAGCTCTATGACAGAGGGATAAATATCCAGTTGGAATACAAAGCTTTAAGTTTTATGACAGAGGGAAACAGACTCTGCGGGAGCCTAGGGGAAGCCCTTAATTTAGTCTGGCAATTAGCCGACTTTTCCAACAAGCAACAATTACCCCAGTCACCCCCAGTTATCCAAGTAAAGAGATTCTGGAGGAACAGAGATTTCCCAAGATCTCCTGAGAAAGAAGGCCATGAGTTAATCTAAAGTCAGTGATACTGCAACCTGGATAAGGGACTAGCTCCTGGCCTTGACACAACAGGTTGTTATGAAAGGTGAAGTCTGCTGTGCTTTGAAAATTCCCTGTAATGCAATAAACATATCTCATTTTATCAGTTTTATTATTAAAACCGTTGCCACCAATGTGTATTGATTACTTTCTATTTTCCATGTGTTTTCACACCTATTATCCTATTTAATCCCCACAACCACCCAACCAGAGCTACATTATACCTCCTTTTTACAGCATTTAGAGTTTCCAAAAATCAATGAGGTGCAGTAGGCTAAGTAACTTGCCCAAATATTAAAGCTAGTGATCCTAACGTCTATTGCATCTAATTCCAACCCCACAATGTCTCTTTTCCTAATACAGTTATCTACCATGTCTAAAGGAATTTCTTGGCAAGGTTGTGCTGTCTTTGAATTTCATTTGTAAATTTGAACATCATTTGTAAATCAGACACCAGCATAGGAAAATAAATGTCAACTTGTCTGAAGCTTTGTGAAAACACTTTATTAAGAGAAAAAGAGTTGTTTTAATAACAATAAGTCAGGACAGCCACATGTGGCAAAACTGGTGATGCACTGCACAATACGGGAGCACCATTCACGTGGACCATGGTGTGGACAATGTTTCCTAAAGCTGTACAGTGAGACAACCATGAATATGATCATTTCTTGCATATTTACAACACTTTGAAGTCTACAAAGAACATTCATAGGGTTTAAGCTTTACAACATCACTGCTATTGTAGTTTCTCATTATACAGAAGAGGAAACAAAATCCAGAGAGGTTATACAGTATGTCACTTTATGATATTTCCAGGACTTTAACCTTATAAGTCGTACTTCAGTGTTCTTTCTTCTGCTTCAAATGAGCGTACATTGTTCTCTACCTATAATTCTTCAATGTGAACGTTTTTGACCTAACAAATTTCAAGAGCTGAAAGTTAAGTGAGTCTACGTGGGGGGCGGGGAGACCCCTGGGGGGGTGGTGACAGAGTCTTCACAATGTCTCCTATTGCTCTCCTTCACACCCAACCCCCATCCTCGTTCACTGATTCCCCAAAGGGATTAAAAGAAACTCCCTACAATCAAGGACACTTAAACATGTTTAGTAGATTAGCAAGAAAGCCAAGGAAGAGGGGAAGATATGTGATTTGTTACTGAAGCAAATTTAGGGAGATCAGTGCCTCCAGAAGGGTGGGAGGAAAGAAGGGAAGAAGTCACAGAAGCACCTGAAATCCTTGTGGTCAGGATGAAGAAGGTGTGGTCTGCCTATTGAGAAGATAACCACTGTGCTTTTCTATCAGTCCCAGAGACTGAAACATAATCCCAGGCTGAGCCCAAGCCAAGAAACTGGGCCTCTTTGAGTCATGGCTCCCAAATATGGAAATTACTTCAATTTCCTACCTCCATCCTGATATATACACACATTCTTCAATCAGTGCCCAGGAACACAGAAGTTATACCCATCTTGTGTCATATAATCCATACCCAGTGCACAAAGGAAATACTCCCTAAAACACAATAATCACAAACAATGCATACACACACACACACCCTTGTACACATATCTTTTTTTTCACATATCCTTCAGACATTATATTCCACCTGCATATGACTAAAGACATATATATTACATAAATGGATTTCATATCACAAATACGATGCACAACAGATATATGCCCAAAGATAAACACCACACATGCCAAAAGGCACAGCATCCCAACACTACACATTCCACACACTCATGCATATTATATATTCCACATTGTTATGAATATGTAACATTGTACATTTACATATTACAGATATGAAGGAAAAAAGAGGCATCATTCTTATCAGATACACATAAAGATATTGTCCATCATTCTCACATAGATGCACATCACATACCAACTAACAGAGGCCACATAAACATAATAAACGTACAGAGACATTATTTATGAAGTGTATACACACCAGGACACAACTATCACACAGACCAAAACACAACTGGCACATGTTCTATGTACTGACACGCACACACTAAAAATACATACAGTCACATAAACACACATGCTCACAGCCACAACCAGGATAAGCATCACCCTTCAGGAAAAACAGTCTCCAATAGAACCACATAGATGACATTGACATTGGCAGATTCCACATAAATACACTCACATGCATACAGAAAAGTAACATTTCATGTGAGCTGTTTCTTCGTTTGCTACCGTCTTCCTCCCTCCAATTACTATCACCCAAATACCTTCATTAACCCCTAAAAATGGCTGTGTAACCTCTTTGGGGTCCAAGAAAGAAGCTTTATAGCTAACACAGATTCACTGACATGGATACATGGAAGCAAAATAATTAAAATCATATATCAAGACTGGAATGAATCCTAAGGTATGTCATTTACAGCCTTCTCATGTCAGTACTGGGTGTATTTTCTAGTTGGGAGAGAGGAATACAGCAAGGCCACCATAGCAGAGAGACTAGGGTGATCATTCACCAGGATAACCTGTCCAAACTGTCGTAAGTCCTTCTGTATTGACACATTCCTGGAGACAGAAATTCAAGGTCTATTTAAGTAACTGGGAGCAGACATCCCAGTGGGTTGGATGTGCCAGTCACCAAGATGTTCAACAGGACCCAAATCCTGCCATCTTTGGTAGAGACTGAGGACACTGAAGAGATTATCCTGCTCACCTGCCATCCTGTAAGAACGTATGGAGGCCCTGTGAATGAATCTCCTTGGTTTTGGCTCCATAGACTATAGGGTTAACCATGGGTGGTAGTAGTAGATAGATAGATATTAGCCATAATCACACGGAGAAGGGAAGTGGGGCCACCCAGCCTGTGTACCACCGAGAGCCTGATGAGGGGCACATAGAAGACCAGCACAGCACAGAGATGAGAGATGCAGGTGTTGAAAGCCTTGAGTGCTGCCCCCCGAGAGGACAGCCCCAACACTGCCTTCAGAATGAGGATACAGGAGAAGCCAGGGAAGAGAGAGTCAACGTCCATGACCGCGAGGATGATGAAGAGCCTGTACACCACACTGACCGTGGTGTCAGTACAGGACAGCTTCATAATATCTTGGGGCAGACAGAAGGAGTGTGTGACAGTGTGTGTTTGGCAGTACGACAACTGCTTCAGGATGAAGGGCAGGGGGAAGAAGAATACAAATCCTCTGGTCAGGGCAGCTAGTCAGATCTTGGTGACCGTGGTGACCGTAGGCCCTGTGAGCACAGAAGCATGCCGCAGTGGATGGCAGATGGTCACAACGTGGTCAAACGCCATGGCCAGCAGGACAGCTGACTCATGGCTGACAGAGCATGGATAAGGAACAGCTGGGCCAGACAGACGTTGAACTCGGCCCGTCAGGAAGAGGCTGGCCATCTTGGGCATAGTAATGGAGGAGAGGACTAGGTCAATGTTAGAAAGTGCAGCCAGGAAGAGGTACATGGGCTCATGAAGGCACCTTTCCACATGGATGATGAGGACAATGGCCAGGTTGCCCAGGGTGGCCAACACAGTGGGAAAACCAGCCAAAAGTGGACATTAGGTTCCAGGCCCCAGGCCAGGGATGCCCACCAGCAGGAAGTATGCTGGGTAGACCAGAGTTCCATTTGTTGTGGCCATAGCAGGAATCAAGAATCAAGGTTTCTGCATCCCAAGTCCAGGGTCTATGAAAGGGAAAAGGAGAAATCACTCAGTCATGGCTCAGAGGAGAGAAAGGACTTATTAGGAAAGGACACTGAAACAGTGAGGGCAGCAAACAAAGACTAAGTGCTTCTGGTAATTCTGAACTCCAGCCTCCTTCTGCTCTAATACATCCCTGGGGGTCCCGTTAATCTCAGTGTATGAAGCCCACTCAGAACACATGTGCAACAGCTCTTCATTTCCAGAGCTGATGTTTCTGACCACAGACACTGCTCTTGGCTGCTTCCACAACAGAACCGCCAGGCTCGCACAGATCCTTCCAGATCCCAGCTTTTCTAGTGCGTGTTAGGGTTAGGGTCTGTCTGAGTTCAGAGTTTGAGGTTCAATCTGTGGTTGCCTTTAAGACTCACTCTACTCTGATTTTAGGATGGGAAGCAGAAAGTCAGTCTGAGCCTAGATTTCAAGAGATAGGTTTGTGTTTCAGCCTGAGTACCGTTTCTCAAAATTCCTTGATAGAATCATCTGAAGTGGTTATTGAAAACACTCTCTCTCCAAGTCCTACTCCAGGCCCAGAGAATAAGGTTTTCCCGGGAAAGGGTCCAGAAATCTGGTTTAAAAAACAATAAATCCTTTCTCTCCAGGTGATTTTTTTTTTTTTTTTTTAATCAGAAAAATTGGGGAAAAGCTTTCTGGTCTTCTGGGAGTTAGGGAGACAGGAGTGAAGAAAGACTATCATTTCCAGCCCCCAGCAAAGAACGGAATATAGTCTTTCATTGGGATCTCTCAAGGCCCACATGAGAGTCAGTCCCAGATTGTGCTTGGCTGGGCTGTGACATGGAAACCAGATACAGCTGAGACATGAAAAGAAAATCAGTCTGTGTTGTCACCAGTGCTCTGTGGTATCCACAAGCACATCCTCCTTCCTCCACTACCCTCCCTGGGGAGCACAGAACACCCCAAGGTCAATTTCCTTTCTCTACAGAGACCACTCTGTGGTCTCCCCTCCCCTCCCCTTTCCTCCCCACCCTGGGCTAAGCCTGGCACACTCACCAACAATGCTTCCGCCCCAGGCAGCTGCCCTTATATAGCTTCCCTGGGGGCCCTAGGGAGCGTGAGGGATGATGAACAGTGCACTACGCCAGGCTCCCTGGGAGCACCGCCCTGCTCAGGTGCTCAAGTAAATCTGAACCCAGACTCCTACCCCGGGGGCTGCATTCTGCTACTAGTCTAAGGCCACCTTAGGAGACTAGAGGTAAGGGTAATGCAGTGGAGGTGAGGGAGGACCTGCACTGGAAGAAAGGAGCTACTGGAATGGAGGCGTGGGCGCACACCTAAAAGCACACAGACGTGAATACGCCTGCTTACTCTCAGAGGCACTATCCTAGGGGATCCAGCCCTGTGCTCAGGCACTGCCTCTCGCTTCTTGATGCTGCCCCCTTATGGTAATATAGGCGAATTGCAGCCTCGTGGCTACTTGGGCACTGACTGAGGTTGATGAACCAAGGACCTAACTTACCTTGAATGTGAGCTCCTGCCACTGCACTACGGCTGCTCCTTAGCTCACACCCCTCTCCCTAATAAGCCAACTCTTTATCCCTCGGGCTGCTAATAATAGCTCTCCTGCCCCCCACCCCCAAATGAGACAGTGTAGAATGGTTGTTTAAATGTGGGGCTCTATCAGGAAACAGACTTATGTCCAAATCTGGGCTCAATCACATACCATCCTTAGCCTCAGTTTGATGTGAAAAATAAAATGAGATACTAGCAATTCTCCAGCAAATGATTGTGTTCATTATTATTGCTCAAAACAACTGGAAGAGCCAATGAAATAGAAGGAAATCCAGTTGAGATAGTGCTACAACAGCCAAAGGAAGAAAATACATTGAGGGGAAAGAGTGGACAGCAGTGCAGAAGGCTGCTTAGAGATCAAATAGTATGAGGACTGAAAATAAAAAGCCACTGGCTACCTTGGGAAGAACTGTTGGGGTGCGTTGGTAGGAGTGGAGTCCTGAATGCAGCAGAGTGAGGAGTGAGTGAGTTGGGAAGAAATGGAGAAAGTGGATGTAGACCACTATTTTGAGAAGTTTGTACGTGAAGAGAAGGAGTGAAATGGGCAATACATGAAGAATTGATAGCTCTAAGGAGAGTTTTTAAATTTGTATTTTGGAGCTTAAACACAAGTAAATGTCAACAGGATGGAGTTAGTAGAGAGGCTCCCTGTCCTTTATTTCTCATATTCCTAGTGGAGTTCATCAACGCTGTGACCCAGGTAAACCCTCTGTCCTTCCCCCTCTATATAGTGACCATGAGAAATTATAATTGCTCCCATAGCATCACCCAAACAGGCAAAACCAATACCCTGAACTCCAGACATGGTAATGTCTATTGGACATCATTATTTAAGCATCCTTCAGGTACCTCAAACTCAGTGCCTCCAACTAAGTTCATTATCTCTGATCTGCAGTCTATGCCCCCAATCTGTGTTTTTTGTTCCCTGTCACAGAAATGACTCTGTTGCCTCAGCCAGGAAACTAGAAGCCTTCATCTCTGCCTTCTCCCTCTCTCTTACCTCTCTCTGATCCCATCCGATCAGTCACCAAGTTCTCTTTAATTTACATCCTGGATATCTCATGAATCAGATTATTTTTCTCCATCTCCTTTGGCTCCTAACCAAGACAATCTCTTGCCTAGACCATCAGAATAACTTGTTCACTGGTCAGCCTCATTGAAGATCTTTCCTACCAATTCATTGTCCACACGGTGGCCAGTGTGATCTTCCAAACACATATCAGTTCCTAGCGTTTCCCCCTTGACTTTAGAATGAAAAGTTGAAGTTCACACTCCATAACCCAATTCTTAAACCTTCTTGTGCAATCTCAGTGCACATTTCCACCCTATCTTCAACCATTCTACCTCCCTTTTTTTTTTTTTTTTTTTTTTTTGCGATACGCGGGCCTCTCACTGCTGTGGCCTCTCCCGTTGCGAAGCACAGGCTCAGCGGCCATGGCTCACGTGCCCAGCCTCTCCGCGGCACGTGGGATCTTCCCGGACCGGGACGCGAACCCGTGTCCCCTGCATTGGCAGGCGGACTCTCAACCACTGCGCCACCAGGGAAGCCCTCTACCTCCCTTTTTGCATGCCAAGTAGCAGGCACACTGAAATTATCCCCCTGCTTCAATGTGCCATGCTTTCTCTCACCCTTCAGCTTTCGCATATGTTTTTCCCCATGGTAAAAATACTCATCTTACTTCCTGTTTTTATTAATTCTTAGCTTTCAGATATCTGTTTAAACAACCTTCCTTAGGAAGATCTATTCTGGGCCCTAATCTTGATGTAATCACTTTACTTTTTTTTCCCCTTTGTTTCACTTAAAGACTTTAACGTTATGAGATTAATTATTCTTCATAGTTCCAAACAGATCATATCCTCCTATTTTTATAGGGGTGGATGGACGCTGATGTGTACATTTAATAGGGGAGGTTTACATAGACTTCTTTCATTCACTCTTAATACAGAAATTATTGGTCCTCTTATTGATGTTCACTCATAACTCACAATTCAGTTACTTCAATTGAGTCATGTCTAATGGGCCGGTCCCCTTAAATTTTTATTAGTAACATCAAGCACCAAGTTGGCACAATTTTTGAATGAAGATTTTTCATGGGAATTTTTCAAGCATTTTTTCACTTGTTACAGTCACAAGAATAGTATCTTACTGCATAAGGTGAACTTTTAAAATAATAGTATATCCCTATATTTTTGTTTCAATATTTTTCACAAGAAATAAGGAAATAATCATTCAACATAAACAGAGTGTTAAAAGGTCCAGCCAATAATGGAGACTTCTGGCCAGAGATATACTCAAATTCTTGGCTTAGGAGATGCTCAGTTATATGAACTTGCTGATAATAATTCCCCAGCTCCATCTCATGACCCACCAGCTGTCCCTCAATATGGTCCTACACTGGCATTCTTTCAGTTCCTCAAATGAAAGTTCTCTTTTCTTACACCCACTTCCAAGCACTTGCTTTGTCTGGAATAGTCAACCTCTTTGTTTCCCTCCTCTACATATTAAATATTCTTAGATTCCACTCTAGGTACTGTTTCTACAAGGAAATCTTTCCTGTAAGAAAATGTTCTCTTGTTTCCAGGGGTATCCAAATTCCTTTTGCAGAGGAATAATTCCACTGTTTTTTGTTAGGAAACACTGATGGACATGGCCATACAAAGCCACAGACAGCCCTCATGAAAGAGAATATGGCTTTAGAAATGATTCTTTACATTAATAACTTGTATTAAGGCAAGAAAAAGAAATATATAGCATGAGAGTTAGAAAAAAATTATATTGAGTTGGCCAAAAAGTTCGTTTGGGTTTTTCCATAAACTGTTATGGAAAACCCAAACGAACTTTTTGGCCAACCGAATATAATCATTATTTGTGGATTAGTGACTGAATATGTATAAAAATCCAAAAGAATCCATTGATAAATAATTAGAATTAATAAGTACAAAGAGATTGCAAATTACAAAGTCAATATACAAAATTCCACTGTATTTCTTTATAAAATAGACATGGTTTTATTAAAACAGCATTTACAATAGGAGAGAAAAGTCATATATCTAAGAATAAATCCAGTAAAGGATATAGAGAAACTTCTACACAGGAAACCAGAAGGAACCCCTAAGAGAAACTGAAGAAGATCTAAATAATGGAAGAATAAACTATGTTCTTTTACTGGAAAACTCAATAATATTAAGAATTTAATTGAAGAATTTAATTATCTCTCCTAATTTTTCTACAGATTCAATGCAATCTCATTAATATCCTAACAGGTCATTTTGTAGAACTTGATAAGTTTAATTAAAAATTTATAGTGAAATGTAAATTGCTGAAAATAACCACAACACTCTTAAAGAATTGGACCAATGTGGGAAGACTTGCTATATCAAATATCAAGACTTATTATAAAGCTATAGTAATTATGAAAGTGTGATATTGGTGTAAGGTAGAAAATTGGGCCAATGAATAGAAATGAAAGTCCATTTGCTTTATTCATTCATCAGTGGACATTTAGGTGGTTTTCATTTCTTAGCTATTGTAAATAATGCTGCTATGAATGTGGTGGTGCAGATATCTTTTTGAGATAGTATTTTATTTTCTTCAGATATATACCCAGAAGTGGTACTTCTGGATCATATGGTAATTCTATTTCTTTTTTAATCTTTGAGAAACCTCCATGCTGTTTTCCATCGTGGCTGTACTAATGTACATTCCCACTAACAGTACACAAGGGTTTCTTTTCTTCACGTCCTGTCAACACTGATCTCTTGTCTTTTTGATAATAGCCAACCCAATAGATGTAAGGTATAATCTCACTGCATCTCCTTATGACTAGTGATGTTGAGCACCTTTTCATTACTTGTTGTCCATTTGTATATTTTCTTGGGAAAAAATGTCTTTTAAGTCCTTTGCCCAAGTTCTTTTTAATGGGATTGTTTTTGTTTTTTGCTATTGAGTTGTATGAGTTCCTTATATATTTTGGATATTACTCCTCATCAGATAGATGATTTGCAAATATTTTTTCCTGTTCCATAAGTTGTCTTTTTATTTTACTGATTGTTTCTTTTGTTATTATGCCTGTTCAACTCAAACTCAAGTGATAGCAAGGAATATCTTGATCATCACTGTATCCTCAGTGCTAGGATTGCACCTGATATTTCTATCTATCTATCTTGGGACCATACAAGGCTATGTAGCAAAAAGGAAGTCCATTATAAAATAATAACAAGAGGGCTCCCCTGGTGGCGCCGTGGTTTAGAATCCGCCTGCTGATGCAGCGGACACAGGTTTGAGCCCTGGTCTGGGAAGATCCCACATGCTGTGGAGCAGCTAAGCCTGTGCGCCACGACTACCGAGCTTGCGCTCTAGAGCTCACAAGCCACAACAACTGAGCCTGCGTGACACAACTACTAAAGCCCGTGTGCCTAGATCCTGTGCTCCGTAACAAGAGAAGCCACCACAATGAGAAATGACAAGCCCACGCACCGAAACGAAGAGTAGCCTCACTCACCGCAACTAGAGAAAGCTCACGCACAGCAACGAAGACCCAACGCAGCCAAAGAAAGAAGAAGAAGAAAAGATTCAACATTGCACTCAGGAGGGTTCTGGGAATATGGCAACACATCTTCGATTCTAATTTTGTGTGTCAAAAAATTCAAATAAAATAAAATTCAGTAAGAATCTACAATCCTGTCACACAAAAGAGAGAAAAAGTTGTTTCTAAAATTTGGGATTCCTGTGAGTCTGTACAGAGTAAGGTGGAAGGCAACTAACCTACCTTGAAGGAAAGATTTCATGAAACCATGCTGAGAGACCCTCACTTCGGAGCCTCCAGTATTTGGCCCCTGTGGAAAGAGCTCTGCCTCATGTCTCCATGGGTCTTACCTTACTTAAGAGTATGGGCTGGCCAGCTGACCTGTGCCGTTCCTTATAACCTTCCTAAGATGACGCCCAATCTAATGTTCACTGAGGAGGCAGAACTCCATGAGAACCTGCATCAGCTAGGAACAGTGACTTATCAAATCATCTCTCATAACCATGAGCAAACAAAGGAAGCAAGTAATGTGGAAAATATCAGAGCTTGAAGAAAGGGAACAAATATGAGAAAAGAGATCAAATGCCCAGCAGAACTGGGAGAATTTAGAAAAAAAAATCCATAGCATCAGTGAGAGCTGAGAAAATCCTGTTGTGTTAAAACATGAACAGATTGCTACTGAATAAAAGCAATGTGCAAGAAAATAAGAATTATTTGAAATAATAACAATAAAACAGAGTGTGCAAATTTTATGGGGAAATCTTGGTTGGTTCTTAACCAAGAGTGGGAAGAGATAGGAGTATTTTCTTGAATCCCTTAATCCCTAAGGTGTAAAACACAACAATAACAACAACAAAACCAAATCACTGAATAGAAACAGAGTATCCTTTGTCTTTCTGCACAACATTCTAGGAGAATCTCTTGAGTTGGCCACGCACAAATCTTTGCTTTTTCAGCAAATATACAGACTTGGGCAAGAAAAAGTAAGAGACATGGAGGGGAAAATACAGGCATTCCAGAAGGAAAGGAAGGAGGGGATGGAGCAGATGGAGTAAAATCAACAATCAAGGAAATAACTAGGAGAAAATTTCCAAAAGCCCAAAACCTGTCTTAAGATATAACATGCTCACTCATTCATAAAATAAAAGATGTATACTTAATTTCAGATGAAATTTCTGAATTCCAATAAAAAATAAACTATCCTGTATGCATCTAGACAGATATGCCTACAAAGTAATGCCAAAATATACCAGCTAGCATGTAAGCTCCACAAAAGCATTTTTCTGTTTTGTTCACTGATATATTTCGATCACTTGAAAGAGTGCCTGTTACATAGCAGGCACTCGATAAATATTCATGGATGAATTTGCTGGCATTAAGGAATCAATCTCTACCTGAGGTCATGAAAATATTCTTTTAAATTACTTTGGGAAGTTTAATTGCTTTGTCTTTTATAGTTATATCTACAATCCATATGTGAGTGATATGAGGTTAGGGTTCATGTTTCATTCTTTTCCATATGGATATTTGGTGTCTCCAGTACCATTTATTAAAAATATCCTTCTTTCCTCATTGCTCTATAGTACTACCTTTGTCATAGAACAACTGGCCATATATGAACGGGTGTGCTTCTGGGCTTTTTTTTTTCTATTCATTGGCCCAGTGGTACCCTGCACCAATATCACACTTTCATAATTACTATGATAACATGGAGAAATTATTTAAGAATTGTCTTAGCAAATAATCTGACTTGTCTTAGTGTGGGTGTCCCAGAAACAAACTGGAAACATGGATCTGATTTCAAGTAGCTTATCTGGGAGGTGATCCCAGGATGAAATATTAGGAGTGTTGAGAAGTGAGAAATGGAAGGAAAGGAAGTCAATAAAGTGTGTATTATCAAGCAGGTTATCACCATGGGAAGCTGGGACTCCATTCTCTGCCACTCCTCTCCCTTAGCACAGATAGAGCTCATCCCACAGTTAGCCACTCAACTTGTTGTCCTGGTCCATCTTGGATTCAGGCAGAGGGTTGGAATCTGTAGTTACAGTCATGGGCTATATCCAAGACAGAGCCTCACCTGGACACAGCTGTCTGCCTCTCACAGCAAACAAAGCACCCTGATGGAGGCCAGGAAGAAGAGCTGCTGTGCTTGTGCACTGCACTGATCTATCTTCAAAAGTGCTCTATCCAGCTTTCTCCTCAGGAACACAAACCCCTGCCCCCAGGAATACTGAGGTGCCCTTTTGCCAGGGCCCTTGAGAGTCAATCTTAGTTATGGACAAATTGCCAAGTTACAAATGAAAAAGATCTCCCCTTTAACTGCTTTAACTTCACAGAAGCTCCAGAGAAGTGCGATCGACCCTTGAACAACACAGGTTTGAATTGTGTGGGTCCACTTATATGCAAATGTTTTTCAATAAATATATCAGAAAATGTTTTGGAGATTTGCAACAATTTGAAAAATCTCACAGATGAACCATGTAGCCTGGAAATATTGAAAAAGTAAGAAAAAGTTAGGTATGTCATGAATGCATAAATTATATGTAGATACTAGTCTATCCTTACATAGGCATAAGGTGAGTGATATTTAATATAAAATTAATGTGTTAATTTTCTTACTGATTTACAACTTTGCTTTCAAAGAATTACATTATCATACAATATACCTGTCTGTCTCATAAAGGGAGAAGTTGTATATCAGCCTATCATCACATTTAAGTTGCTTTTTAAAAAATGAAAGTGTTTCCAATACTATATTATTAATATGACTATAATACTGTAAGCCATAAAAATTTTATAATGATTCCTTCATTAGTGTATAGGCTAGGCTATGGTGAAGCAATCATATCAATTATACTAGGCTACCACAAAGCAATCATATTGCTGCTTCTTTGTTATCAATGCATGAATTATTATAACTACAAATATTAATTTCTTTTTCACATTATCTTTTCATTTTTTATGTCTAGTGTTAATAATATCTATAACATCTACAGTGTTTTGTATAAGACAATATTGATGTATGTACTGATAGACTGATGATTCATTTTGTAAACAGAAGATGTAAAGTTATGATGTTGATATAGTACAGTATAGTAAATGCATTTTCTCTTCCTTATAATTTTCTTACTTTCTTTAGTTTACTTTATTATAAGCATATAATACAAACAAAATATGTATTAATCGACTGTTTTATGTTATTGGTAAGACTTCAGGCCAACTGTAGGCTACTAGCAGTTAAGGTTTGGGGGAGTCAAAAGTTATATGCATATTTTTGACTGTACAGTTGGCCCCTGCAATATTTAAGGGCCCACTGTACAACTAACTCGATTTTGAGTTCCTTAAACAGTCTGTGGCCTATGGTTGTAATTCCAGCACCCAGCACAAAGTGCAAAAAGCGAATGCTCAATAAATGTTTAAAGTGGCTTGTTCCGATTAATCCATTTACTACTCTGTTAGGCAGCCATGCCTACAGATCCAGGTGAGACACAGGGTACAGCTCAGACCTCAGCTACCTCTTTTCTTCTTTTTTTGCTCATGGTCCCATTTGTTTCAGGAATTTTCTGGGCCTCACCCTTCAGAATTTCAACCATGGCCTGAGCCCTGACATTGGCATGAAGAGCCAGAGTATCAGTCCCAACAAGAAAATCATTTGGAACTGGGCTTCAGTTGGAGGATTTCCTGGTTATTTTCCACACAGGCAGGATGTGCCTTTATTTGCTTATTCAGTAAACACTGAAGTATCAGGAAAAGGACAAGGTGCAGAGACTACAAAGAAAAACCGAAATCACTGCCTTAAGTATGACTTTGTGTGTGCACATGTCTGTATGTTTAGGCGAGGGACGAACACCGCTCGTTTAAAATTTTTTTCCAATTTGTATAGCAGTTTCAGACGAGGAATTCCACTTCTCCTCCGCCAGTTCCCACCATCTGCTTCTAACTCTGAAGGGGGGGATGTGGCAATAGTGATGAGAGACTGACTGCTTAAGTACTGAAGGATAAGAGCTTGCCAAGAAAACCCAGGGTTTTTTATGAGAAACCACCATCTGCAGCCTGGAGCCAGGAGAGGTCGCTCATCTTGCAGGAAAGTGCAGAGTCCACTGCATTATCAGTGCCCAGCCCCGCACTAAATTGGGTCTCAGAATCAGACATGGCTGATCTCATAGGCTGCTGAGTTTAACGTGGAAAACTGGCAAAGAAACAGCATTAGGTCCGGGGCTACGACCCGAAAGGAACAAGGTTCGCCCTGAAGAGCCACTAGTCATCCACAGCGGAAGCGTGAGGCGCAAGGGGTTCTTTGAGCCGAGGGCCAGCTAGGCCTCTGCTTACTGCATGGCCCGAGGGGCCTCATCCAAGGGCCTCAGCCCTTCGACCCGTCCTCGACTGACTCCTGGGCCTTCTTACAGTTTAAAGGGCTCTGAGTGGGGGAAGAGGCCAGAAAAACCTAAAAGAAGAGAAAATACGCCGTCAGGCCAAGAGGTGTGCGGGGCCCTGTCCCCTCCTCCGATTGGCTAGGGTTGTCCTGTTCCCTGTCTGTGATTGGCTGCTCCCACAAAGATGCCGCCGGCGAGCTCATTGGCTCCGGCCCTGTGGGCGGGGCCTCGGAATCCTGCAGGAGAGACCAAGGAGCTGGGTGCTGTTGAGGCCTTGGTCTCAGAGCCGGCGGTAAGTGCCGGGCTGGCTGGGCCAGCCGGTTTGGATGCTGCGGACACTCGGCCGTGGGAACCAAGCGGGCGTCTCCACTTTTGGTTTCAGCCTCGGGGCGCTACTCCCGGCTGAGAAGGGAGGTGGGTAGACAGTTGTGCCTCTTCAGAGGTCCTGCAGGCCGTCAGCCTTACTCTGCCCCCACCCGCCCGGGACCCTCGGGCCCTGCCCGGCGTCCTGTGGCCCGGAGGTTACCCTCCCCCTCTCTCCTCCCGAACCCCGGAGGTCACCGCCTTCTCACTTCCCACTTTGGCCCCCCCTCTCGAGCCTCTTCCCCGCCTCCCCCCCCCCCCCCCCGCAAATGTCTTTCCTAGAAGGCTTCCCACTGTGCCAAATGCACGGTTGAAGCAATTAAATGTTTAATAATTAAAGTTTTGTCAAAGTAATCTGTCTATCATGAAAACAAAACAATAAGGCAATAGGTGCCCGCCCCTAAATCCTTTTTTGCGGAGGCCACCACATTTAACTTTTTCATGTTTAGAGCTTTTTATGACCCTACTAGATCTAAAGTGCTTCCATCGCATTTCTTGACTTATCATTTTGATATTTCTTTACCTCACTTCCCTTCTCCACCATCTTCTCAGTTTTTCAGTAGCTATTTTCAATTCTTTGTTAATCTCTGTAGCTTTAAATCATAGATATCAGCCTCTGTTGTGTCAGCCTTAGGTAGTAGTTCTTGGGGCCCCTCCGTGGTAGATGAGGAAATTGACATTTCTTCCATATCCAGCCTATCAGCTAGACCTTAACATTTACATATAATACTCGTGTATTCAAAAATATTTGAGCACTGTTTCTGGCCTTAGGGATATGGTCGTGAACAAATTAGAGTATGTCAGTATCCTCATGAAACTTCTACTGTGGGAAGTAAGACAATAAACACATATGTGTCAAATGACATTAAGAGCAGGAATTTGGAGAAGTCATTTCAAGCTGGGAGGACAGCAGGAATCCAAGTGGGTGGAATGAATGGACATGGGGTCTGTGAGAAAATGTGGAAGTTCCTCCTTTTGCTTGACTGGGCTGTTTCAGGGTGAAGAGAGAGCTTCTTGTTGGACTGAGGGCTGGGGAACCAGGATAGGCTCTTCAGTAGGTTAGTGATTTAGTAAAACAAGGTTTTAGGATATTGGTCCTACAGTTTGGTAGTGACAGTGGGAGGAGGAAAAGCAAGAGACAGGGAGGCCAGTGAGAAGGCAGGACCTCTTGATGGCCTGTAACAGACAGTTCTGCAAAATTTACTTACTGCCCCACTTCCTTCAGGAAACCTCACAGGACTACCATTAAACCACAGTGATTTCTCTCTCCTCTTGAATTTTTATTTTACTTTGAAGCTGGAGAGGTTAAGTACTTTGCCCAAGATAGAAAGGCAGAGCCCAGGACCAAGCATCTGTTAAATGAGGGGAGAGTAGAATAATGGTTTCTATTTAGGGTTTTGAAATACATTGAGCCAATCCATGTAAAATGCTCAGAAGAGTGCCTGGCGTATAGTGTACTCAAAGAGTGCTCGCTTTTATTATTAATGTATAATATGCTCTCGACTCCCTAACTTAATTATAAAAGCATTTTGGGTTTTAGAACTGTTTTCTGTGTCTAGCTCATTTATTCCTTCAGCAAATGTTTATTCAGCAATAACTGCATGACAGGCACTTTTTAGGTCCTAAGGATACAATGATGACTAAGACCATCAGGGCTTTTCCCTTTATAGACTAACTGGTAACACAAACTTGCACGGTGAACAAATAAACATTGTCAACTGTACCAAGAGCCTGCCATTGGCCATTCAAGTTCTGTGCCCACATATGGCCCTAGCAGAAATCTCAGGTTTCTTGCTGGAGTAGTGGATTCATCAATATGGGTTTAATTATCAGCAGATGACCTTTGTTTTTATCTTCCAAGGGCTGTTTGTCCATATCTGCTTCTAATGTATCACTGAGGAGAGTGTCTTGGCATCTTAGCGGTTGTTAGTGCTGGAGAAGTGGGCAGAGGTTTACAGGAGGTGGGGAGAGTTGCTGGTTCCCTTATACCTTACACTTCAGTGTGCAACACAAGAAAACAAATTGAGCATATAGGCCATGGGCTTCTGGCATATTACCTTTTCTGCACCTTGACGTACATAGAAACATCCTAGAGAGTGAGGAAGGTGGGTATTTCTGGCCTTATTTTGGATAGTGAAACCACACGAAGTTCAAGAGAAACAGTGCTGATTTCGAGAGCGTGATGGATGTGGAGTGAGAATGGGCTGGCGAGCGAACCCACAGGAGGGTCAGAGATGACCAGGTGAATGGAAACAGAATTCCCAGCATCCCAACACTCGGGCATCCCCAGATGTCCCTTCTGTGGCGTGAGAAACGTGACCCAGTGGATTCAGTTGGGAAGGCCAGAGGTTATTAAACAGGGTTCATAAAGGATCCGAAAGAGGAAGTTATTTTTTTCAGTCACTACTTATCCCTTTTACCTATCCCTCTGCTCTTCTGCTCTTTTATCCCTTATTTGGGTTTCTTTCCTTCTTCTCAGCCTTCAGTGGCTCCGCCTGGTTTTATTCATATTCTGAGGAGGGTGTGACAGGAGCCATGGATCCCGCAGCATTGGTGGAAGCCGTTGTAGAAGAAGTGGCCTGTCCCATCTGCATGACCTTCCTGAAAGAGCCCGTGAGCATCGACTGTGGCCACAGCTTCTGCCACAACTGTCTCTCTGGACTCTGGGAGGTCCCAGGAGAATCCCAGAACTGGGGTTACTCGTGTCCCCTCTGCCGGGCTCCCGTCCAGCCAAGGAACCTGCGGCCTAATTGGCAGCTGGCCAATGTTGTAGAAAAAGTCCGACGGCTAGGGCTGCATCCAGGAATGGGGCTGAAGGGCGACGTGTGCGAGACCCACGAGGAGCAGCTAAAGATGTTCTGCAAAGAGGATGGCCTGATCGTGTGCGAGGCCTGTGGCCGGTCCCCCGAGCATGAGGCCCACAGTGTCGTGCCCATGGAGGATGTCGCCTGGGATTATAAGGTGGGAGATGAAGGCCAGCTCCCCCCAGTCTCTCCCCTGCCCTTTACTTGGCTATCTCTAGATCAAGAACTTGACCAGGGGCCCCAGAGACAAAATGAGAGCTGATTCCTTTGGCTTCTTGTGCCCCCAGATCCTGGGGACCTGATATAGTGAGCTGTACCTCTTCTTAGGTTTATGACCTCCTTTGACTTCCTTCTTTCCCACTTCCACACGTCATCCCAGTCCCAACAGTTTTAATGCCTAACCCAAACTTGCTTTCCTTACTAAGAATTTGAGGGAGACCATTTTGGTCTAGCTGGGGTTCTGGGTGCCTTGGATGAGGTGGTCAAGGCTGTACCAATCAGAACATGCAAACTCCTCCTAGCAATGCCACAGATAATCATTGAACATCAGGTGAGTCACTTTAAACTCCTCATTTTATAGACAAAACAAAGGTTTAGAAATTTGAGATCATGATCATTGGTTTTAGAGCTAGAAGGGACCATGGCTGAGTCATTGAGAATTGAGTGAGATTGTCTAATCTAATGTTGTAGGGTCCCTTCTGACTTTAGTTAGTTAAAGGAAGATCAAAGGCCTTCTTACTCTTCAGCCACTGTTCCTTCTCTTCTCCTTACTTTCTATTTATTGGGGGCGATAGGGGGAGCCATCTCTGACACCCACTGCTCCTTTTTTATAGCTATCCTATCAACTTCTAACTTCTTATATTTTCCTTAGATGTCCATGCTGACATATCTTTATTGGAATCACTATCCCAATGATTCTTTGATCCATTGATCCTGTACTGGTCTTAATTCTCTTTCTTGAAGTTGAGATTAGAAGGTAAAATTGTAAGATGAATCCCCTGAATTAGCTGTTTTCCTATGCAAAAAGAATTTCTGAAAAATTAAAAGTATTTTTTTTGCAAGTATTAGAATAAGGAGGCAGTATACCATAGGCATAAGAGTTAAAGAGCTGGGTTAAATCCCAGCCCAACCATTTACTAGCTGAGTGACTTTGCATAGGTCACTCTCTAAGCCTCAGTTTTGTTGGTACATCTTTAATAAAATGGTCCATATTATTATGAGATTACTTTATGCTTCCCAGTAGTCATCTCTTGCATTAGAGTGTAGGATGGTACTTCTTACCTTTAGGGTGCATATGAACCACACAAGGGTCTTGCTAAAATTCAGGAGGTCTGGGGTAAAGCCCAAGATCCTGCGTTGCTAACAAGCTCCCAGGTGATGTTGATGCTGCTGACACACGTGGACCACACTTTGAATAACAAGGTTTAGGAGGCTGTAGGATAACAAAACAGATAAGGATAAAAAGAGGCATGGATAGGAAAAGTCCAAGATAGTTTTCTGGCCACGTTGGAAATGGACCTTTTCTTCTGCTTTACAGAAAGAGACTGTGGGAGTTGAAATGATTCTCAGATTGAGAGACCTTGGATGTAATCTGGGCAGAAATCTGCTCCCTCTGTGGTGTTCCCTTTTTCTCCCAGCATGCATTCTGGCCCACCCCCTGAGAGATGCTTGTTTTCCCATCACCTACCAATGCTAGGAAGCCTGGCTATCCACCCAGGCTGCCCGAGGTGTCCTCATGACGTTTTTGTCTCTTTCAGTGGAAACTCCATGAGGCTTTGGAACATCTGAGGAAAGAGCAAGAAGAGGCCTGGAAGCTGGAAGTTGGTGAGAGGAAACGAACTGCAAACTGGAAGGCAAGTTGCCCCCTGGGGAAAGGAGTCTGTGTGGTCCCTGTGTTGTCCTGAAGCTGGCCCATGGTACCTTCCTCATCTCTGTGAGGCAGAATGTGGGGTTTGAGGTCAGAGAGCCTGGGGTCCTCATGCCCGCTTTCTCTACTAGGTGTGTGGCCTTCAGCTGGCCTTGGGACCACTCACTTCCAGTTTCTTGAATGTGATGTAGAGATAACTTCTGGGCTCTCCTCATATGTGAGAAAGGAAAAGTACACACCTCACATGTGCTTTAGCTCACAGAGGTATGACTTGTATAATGCTTAGTAAAGCATAGTTTCTGTTTCTCTTTCCTCAGCTAAAGCATATTTACTAAAAGTTAAGTTATTAAAATAGTGGAAAATCACTTCAGAAATAAACCCAAGGCCCACAGCTATCAAACTATCAGAACTTGTGATCGACGGAAGGTAACACTGAATCAGTCTAAAACAGCATATAGAATTGATACAATACCAGTAAGAAGCAAAATCATCTGACAGTGTAGTTGTTACACTGCCTGGTCGTTATTCTATAAATAGAATATATTATTCTGAAAATGGAAAATAGTCTGGAATATATAGTGCAAAGGTAATATCCTGGGCCCTCCTGGGGTCAACAAGAGTTAGTAATAGGGACTGAGGAGCATGTACTGGAGCTGTGGGAACAGGAAGTTAGGAAAAATCGTATCCTTTGTCTGTGCCTCTGCAGTGCCTGGCACACAGTTGGTACCAGGACATTCCAGAGTGTGTGTGTGTGTGCACATACCAGCGTCCTCAATCCTGGGTGGCCCTTACACGACCAGTATCCATGCTGATTTCTGATCTTGGCTCTACAGATACAGGTGGAAACCCGAAAGCAGAGCATCATATGGGAGTTTGAGAAGTACCGGCGATTACTAAAGAAAAAACAGCCACCAGGTCGGCGGCTGGAAGTAGAGGCCGCCGCCGCTCTGGCCAGCCTGGAGCAGGAGGAAGGGGAGACCACACAGAAACTGGGGGTGAGTCACAACGCACTCATCCAGCAGAGCCGGGTCCTGTGGAGGATGATCGCAGAGCTGGAAGAAAGGTCTCAGAGGCCTGTCCGCTGGATGCTGCAGGTGAGGGGCAGGCTTTCCTGGGAAGACTGAGCAAGAGCTGAGGGTGGCCTGGGACTGTAGGAGAGGGGGGAACCTCGTCTTCAGTGGGACCTGTCAGCACTCAGCCTACCAGACATGGATTCCGTATACCCACTGCTAATGCCAGCTGTTCCCCTACCCCTGGTTGGGTGGATGACCTTGTGGCCTTCTAGACGGACATTGTCTAGGCGGCCCTCACATCATACCCGTCCCTCCCTCTGGCCAGAGAGTTGAGATGGAGCCCGAAGTTGGCCAGTGAAGCCAGGGCTCAGCCTGCCCTGCCTGCCTCCTGTAGGCTTCTCCCCTGCTCCCTCTACACGCCTTCTCTCCAGCTTTGCTCTCTGCCTTCCCCTTCCCTCGGAGAAACTCCCTCCTACAGCTCTGTGTCTGTCTGGTCCCTCCAAGGAATGGGGCATACTCACGTGCTTCATATCTTTTTCTCCTTCTAGGGTATTCAGGAAGTCTTAAACAGGTATGTCTCCATCTCTGGAGCCCCTCGACAGCCCTGTAAGAGAAAGTGGGTCCTGGCCAGAGCCAGAAGTGGGGAAGGAACGTAGACCAAGTACCTACAGAAAAGTGGGTGCTGGTCCGTAATCTTCTGCCCCTTCCATTGTATTGGCTAAGGAAGCTTTCAGCATCTTTCTTTTTTCTTCTTTGTGCTTGGCCAAATTCATTTCAAGCATTACCAATAAGAGTTTCAGGTAGAGCTATAAAATGTATGGTTTCAAGTAGATGACTCAAGGAGGGGAGAAGACTGCAGCTGTCTCCAGTAGCATCGGTGCTCTGAGTCTGCATATGACCCCTTCTCCTCTGCAGTACACCTCTTCCTCTCCCAATGTCAGATTCACACCTAACCCTTCCCATGGCCTAGGTATGTGAATATTCTCTCTGTGCCACAAGCCGTTCAGCTCAGTCAAATAATCATCACATCTCTGCTCCGCCTGGTATTGCTGGGGAGGGGCACCTCGCTGACCCCGTCCCTGGCCAAGCCCCCTTCCCTGTACTAAGGGAAGGCCTGTGTGGCAGAGCCAGGACTTCTGGCCCCAAGGCCTACCCCTCTCTACCAGGAGCAAGTCTTGGAGCCTGCAGAGACCAGAACCAGTCTCGCTGGAGCTGAAGACGGACTGCCGTGTGCTGGGGCTCAGAGAGATCCTGAAGACGTATGCAGGTAATGAATGCTCGGCGGGATTGTGATGAGCGGGGGGCGGGACCCCTCCCGGAGAAATGAAATGGCTCAGTGCCCTCTGGATGCCCATCGCCCGCCCGTCACTGAGGAAATCGCTGGCTGTATCTATCACAGAGACCTCGCCCAGGCCCCCTCGCTCTGTGTCAGGGTACCAACCAGGATCTTTTTCCCTAGCGGATGTGCGGCTGGATCCAGACACTGCTTATTCTCGCCTCATCGTGTCTGAGGACAGAAAATGCGTGCGCTATGGAGACACCAAGCAGAAGCTGCCCGACAATCCTGAGAGATTTTACCGCTACAATATCGTCCTGGGCAGTCAGTGCATCTCCTCGGGTCGGCACTACTGGGAGGTGGAGGTGGGAGACAGGTCTGAGTGGGGCCTGGGAGTGTGTAAGGAAAATGTAGACCGGAAGGAGGTGGTCTATTTATCCCCCCACTACGGATTCTGGGTGATCAGGCTGAGGAAGGGCGATGAGTACCGGGCAGGCACCGACGAATACCCACTCCTGTCCTTGCCCGTCCCTCCCCGCCGGGTGGGAGTCTTCCTGGATTACGAGGCCCATGATATCTCCTTCTACAACGTGACTGACAGCGGCTCCCACATTTTCACTTTCCCCCACTATCCCTTCCCTGGGCGCCTCCTGCCCTATTTCAGTCCTTGCTACAGCATCGGAGCCAACAACACCGCTCCCCTGGCCATCTGCTCCCTGGACGGGGACGACTAAGAGAGCCACCATTTTAGCCAGAGGCCTTGGAATGTCGCCTGGCCCGCAGGGGTCTTGGAGGACCCTGCCCCTGATGAGTGTCCCCTGGAACTGAGCTGAGCCTGGAACCCAGGGATTCCTCTGCCTGACCCAGTGGTGTGTCGCTACTGGGCCAGTCTCCCACTAAACCACTCATGTTAAAAAGCTGAGGCTCGGCAAAAGGAGCATCACACCCCCGCGGGAAGTATGACAAGGCTTTTGGTGAGGATCACAGCGGCTCTAAGGACCAGGATAGTGCTTTCTGCAGGTCACGCCCCTCTTCCCCATCCCTGTCAGTGCCATAATTCAGTGAGGGTGATGAATTAGATCCGATCTTCAGGAAACCCATTGGGTCAGGTTTACCGACAAGCCAGAAGAATACTGTCTGTGTCCAGAGCTGGTTGCTGTGCTGATAGCAGCAGGAGGATGCTTCACCTGAGGTGTACTGAGGTGCCTCTGAGCACCCATATTTCACCCCAGCTCTCTGACCTCCCAGCTAGAGAAATGCATCACCAATTGCCCAGACCACCCCAGTGGCCATCTCCTCTCTGAGCACAAGCTGGGCAAGTCACTAATCTCAGACTGTAATGAGACCTGTGTCCTGGTCCTGCCCTTTTCTCTAAATGTCAGAATCGGAAAACCTGTGCGCCTTGTTTCTATTTTCACTTCCTGGATGAAGAGACTGAAATGGCCTTAGTGCAGTCAGTTATTTCTAACAAAGGTGATGGAAAGAAGAGTGTATAGATTATAAAGTATTTCTCACATTCAAATGAAACCAGACTGACAAACTCACTTCTCAGGTCACGTGTCTGCATAACATTCATTACATTCAGGTCTGAAACACCCCAGTGTTTGAAAGATTTTAAGTGTCCTCAATGGGAAAATGGGTATAGTAACTGCATACTCTCCTACCTCGCAGGATTGTTGTGAAGATCTCAGTTCCATCCCGTACTTTTGTTCCTTTCTCAGGGACAGGGAAGGCAAGCCATGGATTTTGCCTGTGGTGGCAACCTTCCCATCTCACCTTTTTACAGCATCTTTGCAGCACTGCCTTAGCTTCTTAGGGCCTCTCCTGACAGTCCTGTCCTTTTAGACCAAAAGATACCCATGCCCTGGCCAACTCTGGGCCACAGTAATATATTGAGCGTCTATTATATTTGTTTGTCTTTGGGTTAGAACAGGGACTGTGACATTAGGGTAGAGAATGGAAATAATACAAAGACATGTAAAAACAAATGCACTGAAAGGAAGGCTCACCCACAAGCTCTTTGGGCTAAAGTTTGGATCTTTGTCACCAAGGGAATCTTCATGGTTCTGGTAAATATTCTGCCTTTCTCTTCCCTAAATCTGTGACAGAAGGAATAAAGCAGGAGGGAAGTGTGGGGAGGAAGAATAGGACTAGGCAGAAAAAGCCATATATGATAATGAAAGGGAATTAAGACTATATCTGGTCTGTTGGCCCTTCAGAGTGATTGTTGTGTGTGACGAAAATAATTCATTACCAGTCTTAAAAGTGTGATATGGGAATGATTGTGCTGGAAACAAACTGTAAAGCAAGCATATGAGAACTATGGGTTTTGCCTGTTGTGTGGGGCTACGATATATACATTATGTATTGTCACTGTGATGCTGTGTAACACAACCTCTGATGTAGTTTAAGCTTGAAAGTAGTGACTTGAGTTAGGATTGGGCAGCAAAGTAGATACTAGGTTAGGTACAGGCAGAAGCAAAATCATTCCTGTAATAAAGAATAGCAAAAATTGTCTTTCTACCTTAATTGTGTTGGTTGTTCACATATGAAGGAGGTGAAACAGGCCAAAGTGGAGAAATAAACTCATTCTTCCCACCATGCTTCCAAGGTGCTCCCTGAGCATTAGCAGTAGAAGGGGAGAACTTGCTATCATCTGCCTGGAGAGAAATGAACTGGTAAGTCACAGACCTGGTATTGGCAAGGGGTTGAACAGACCTCCATTAGAGGGACCATATATCTTTGTGTGTGTAGGGGAGCGGGGCAGGGCAGGGGGACTCCCTGGAGAAGTGTGTATAGACTTGAGAAATAGATCTTTAGGAAGTGCTTCCAGCTGTGTCCATGGAAACTTAATAGAGAGTCTAGGAACTGCATCAGTGTTCTTTTCTGTGGTTTTATTAGGCCAAATCTTGGAAGGTTCCTAAAAAAGAGAATTATTAGGTGATAAATTCATTCAAACCTAGAATGAATTAAGGAGTGGAATGGCATTATTTGTAATGTGCTCTTTGGGTTTTTTTTTTTTCTAATTTGTTTTTGTTTTTACATTTATAAGCTGATTTGGGTGCTGTGATTACTTGTTAAAAGAATTACAAGGTTAAATATATTATGTGTTATCATAATGTCTGATTTTTAAGACCAGGCAAAAAGATAAAAGGTCTTAAGTGTATGAAAATCCTTTTCTCTAGGGTAGTTGCTTACACTTCCTTTCTAAGAACAAGAACCTTATTTGTCTGCTTCACCATTGTAGCCCAAGTCTAGCATTGTGTGTGTGTGTGTGTGTGTGTGTGTGTCTAAATATTTAAGTGAGGGAGCTTTCATTCATATACCTAGAGTCAAAACGAAAATAAGATCTTCTTGCCTCATAGGGGCATGAAAGACTGGATGTTATTTAATTACAGTCCTGTTCAGAAACTGATTTGATGGCTAATTACAAAAGTGGTCCTGAAGGGGACAAGGCAGGTAGCCATGTGGAGGGCAGAGTGCCTGCACCGCTCCCTGGAATGCCTAGGGTTGTACCTCCAACTTGGTGTGATAATTCATTACAAGGCAGGGGTGAACTTTGCCCATCCTTGTTTTGCTGGCAGAGAAACCAAGGGGTGCAATGCCTGAGCCTTGAGGGGAAAGGCTATTCAAAGGGTAAAACGCTTGGGTCCTGCAAAAGGTGGATACAGCGGGCAAACCTTGGGGTAGCAACTCCCCACAGGAAATCCAATCTCTCTTTTTTCCAAGATTGGCTGTAACCTCAAGAATCCTAACACAGAGTCTACTGTTGCTCCCAGGCTCTAGTTAAATGAGCACATGTTGCTTCACGTGCTGGGCAGGGGTCGTATCTGAATATATTGGGAGAAGCGCAGGTTTTTCTGTTTGGGGCAGCCATGGCAGGGAACCAGTCCACTTTGGGAAGTATGAAGTTCAATATTTGAGTACCAACGGTGGGTCTCAGCTAGTTTCAGTGAGTACTGGCGTGAATGAAACACAAAGCTGGCAGGGCAGGCTTCTGATTGAAATGCCGAAAAGAAATTTCTGTTTTGAATGCAGGCTGGACTATCCCTTTGCCACTTTCCATCAGATGCTTTAATGCGTCTAATAACTCGATTAAATGGGCATAGCCAAATCATTGGGTTGCTTGTAGAGAAAGAATAGTGTGACTAAATGGAAATCTTATCAAATATGCTTAACCATCTCACGATCTTGATTTGGTTTTATGTTACGGGGTTGCAAGGGAAGGAGAGTTTCTTTTTTCTACTCTTTGGGAACTCAGTGCATGGTTATCTGATTTTGAGAGGTAGATTCCTACTTCTCTGATATTCAGAAGTAGAATACATTCTAGGTAGGTTAATATCAATATTAGCAAAGAGTATGGATGCTAAGTTGTTAAGCGTGAGATCCCTCTACATGAATGCTGATCTACGCAGGAATACAGTTTCAATAGTGCCTAGGGCTACCCTTTAAAATTATGGAATTAGAAATTTACTGGGTATATTTTTAAAGTATATACATTAATTCAGGTATTGTTTTATGTGCTTTCCATTCATTATTTTATCTTCAGTATCCTCTATGAATTAGTGTTGTTTCCTCATCAGTAGAAAGGAGATATTAAGACTCAAATACAATAACTTGCCGTCAACACTTACTGGGAAATTATCTTAAGATTTTCAAATATACCGGAGTCAAATATATGTATCTCTTACATATGAAATCTCTTTCTTTTAACATATACTGATTATTCAGTTTAAGACTTTCTGAAAGGGGAAAAATAAAAACAAAAACCAATGAATTATCTGATGACCTGGAAAGAGTGGTGATATTTCAACTTCATTATTATTATTGTTCTGTATTAACTTTTTATCCCAGAGCATACCTCCTTAGAGACGTCCAAAAGAAGAAAGACCTGTGTTATATTTGATCCCTCTATTTTGTATCTTACAGTTAAGTTACACAGGCAGGACTAAGAAGCAAAGAGATGTCAAAACCAAACTCACGTTGCTTTAGCTTCTGTTGCTTAGAAACAGAAAGCTGGTGATTAAGTATACTGATTACAACTAGCTTAACAATAGTGGGGATATTAAAAGGCTATAGAGGTATATCTTACAGAACGTAATGACAGGGGTGTACCTAGGTGTTCAAAATGAATTGGAACCAGAGACTCAGTTTCTTCATCCCATTTTGCTAATCAGTTTCTCTTGCTGTGGAACAGATTTCTCTTTCCAAGTTCGTGTGTTGGAAAATGGCCACCATCAGTGACCCCAAGTTTGTATCTCCTCAGATAAACTGGGATCCATTTTGACTGGAGACAGACTCTGGTCCAGGTGTGAGCACATGACCCAAGTTGAGTGGATTCATCAATGGGCCAGAGGTCAGGGTCACATATATTAACAGTTGCTTCCATATAATAACATAAGGAGATGAACAGTTGTGAGAAAATCAGTCAGGTATACGGGTACCTAACAGTTGGTTTCTTCTGCAGAGGGACTGGTAGGATACTAAGTTGGAAGTGTAGGTCAGGAAGGGAAAATCCCAAATCTATATTCTCTTCCCAAACTTACCTCTGATTCAGATACTAGTTAATTGAAACCATAAAACGCATTGTCAGAAAATTATTTCATTTATATCCTTGCTAAAAATTGAAAAGTTAGGCAAAGTTACCCTTTACAGCGTCATCTTAGAACTTCTGTGGTACCAGGTGAACCAAACCAGCTCCACAGACCTCTCAGGCATCTTTGAACTTGGCTGGAATGCTCAAGGTCTGAATAGACTTTGTGTTCATGAACCCAGGTTGGAGTGGTTAAAGAGGCAGCGCGTCAGCAAGCTCCATGTTCGCTCCCTTATTTGTTTGGTTCTCAGGCCATAGATGATGGGGTTTGAGGTTGGTGGGATGATCAGGTACAAGTCAGTTAACAGCACCTGGATGTGCAAAGGCACTATGTCCTTCCCTAGCCAGGCCACATAGATGGATGCCATCCCAGGTAGGTAGTACAGAGCCATAACCCTGACATGGGAGCCGCATGTGCTTAATGTTTTCAACTGAGCATTCTTTGCGGAGAGACCAAATACTGCCTGAAGAATCAAGTTATGGGAGGCAGCGATAAAGGCCACATCAGAACCCACAGTAATGGAGGTTCTGTGGGTTTTCACAGTAATGGAACCAATCAAGCTGTAGAGACTACTGGGCATGGGGTCAGCATATGCCAACTTGGCCACAGCTATGTGCTCACAGTAGGAATGGAGAACCACACTGGAGCCACAGAAAGGCAGATGACTCACCATCCAACTCAGTGGAGTCATGAATATGATAGCTCTGATGGTGATGATCACACTCATTCCCAGTATCACTTGAGGTGTGAGAATCCTCTTGTAGTGTAGGGGCTTACAGATGGCCACATAGCAAAAAGCCATGGCCAGTAGCAGCCCTGTCTCCACAGCTGTGGCTGCATGGACAAAATATATCTGAGTGAAACAAGCATTAAAGCTGATGAAGCTGTCTCCTAAGGAGAAAATGCTCACCATCTTGGGCACTACCAAGGAGGCCATAACAATGTCCACAGCAGCCAGAATATACAGGGAGCAGTACATGGGCTCTTGTAGAGTGGAATCCATCCAAATTACAGTCACTATGAGGGTGTTTTCTAACAGGGCTATGGTATACATGATGTTAAGTTAGATAACCAGCCAAAGATGTGAAGATTGCAAACCTGGAATACCCACCAGGACAAGGTGGCAGGGGGTTCCATTGTATGGTTGTAGGGTGGCCTCAGCATCACAGATGAGACTGCTTTCCTGTTAATATATAAAATGATGTAAAAGGATGCAATCTTGTAAGACTTGTTCCCAGCTATGGTGTTAGGAGAGCCTGATGGTATTCTTAACTCAGTGGACCACAGGATTAAGGAAGTGACATCTGACAAAGTTTTCCTGCTCCACATTCCATCCTCCTCAGTACTGTGCTTTACTAACTTCTGTTCATCGTTCAAATATCATGAGTTATGTCCTTCAGGAAGCCTTCTCTGCCTCCTGCCGCATCCCATGCGGAAACTAAATTAGGTACCTTCAGAGCTTTTATGGACTCTCATCCATGCTGACCTCTGAGAGACCTAAATTGACAATTCCAATACTCTACCTGTTACTTTATTGTATTCAATCATATGTGTCTTGTTCATGGCCTTATACCTTATACCAACTGTGTGCACCCATAGCTGTGGTGCACAAGTCCATTAAAAGAAGATATGTGTACTCATTATAGCAAACAGTTGAATTAATGAATGAGAAAACAGAGGAAAGAGTTTTTCTTTTTTTGTATGTTCAGTTCCTAATATTTAATAATTGTTGAATGAAACTTTGTGAGATTGAACATGTCACATTGTGCATCTTCTCCTTCCTCAATCTCTTACTTCCCTAATATTGCATCTCTCAAGGCCTCAGGCTAGTGGGCCACCACACCAATTGTGTGACTGTGTTGACTTTACGATAGTCATATATAGCCCAAGAACTGTTTCCCAGGTGTCCAGGCAATCTTAAATGAAGAGTGCTTATTTGCCAAGCCTGGAGACTAGCGTGCTATTAATTATCACCTCGTCCCTCCCCTCAGTCAGGAGTTTTTAAGGCTAAGAACTTTCCGTATCCTTGGACACTGCCTTCACTTGACCCTTCTTGGATTTCTCATCAGGCCTGGCTCCTCCCTAAAAAACTGAGTAGATCAGATTGATGGAGTACTGGCCACAGAATCCCATCAGCTGCAGTAGCATTTTCTCTTTTAACCAAGGATGAGACAAAAATTTACCTGGTTCTCAATGCTAATCAACTGACGTACATTTGCCCCTTCCATTTACCCCCTGGAGAGCCTACCACTAATTGACTCCACACCCAGGCACCAAAACAGCCTTGATGAGAGTCCTCAGAAGTTTTCTAAAAAGCCAAATTTCTGGGATATGATTACAATCTGTGGTCTTTATTGAAACAAACAAACAAAAAAAAACCTAGACATAAGAAATGCCTTATAACGGAACAGACTGAATAAACTGACGAGCTCTGTTTCATGGTCAGAGGACCTTGCTGTGATGAGTGAAACATCTTCAGTGATAGATCATGAGAAGATGCAGGAAAACTTTTTGAAGTAGAATGATAGTGCAGAGTGAAAACATATATATCCTTAAGAGAGCTGTGTGTTTCCTGAATGCCACAAACTCAAGGTTAAGCATCATTCCTTAAAAAGTCGAAGAAGAGTCTAAGGAACCAGAATGCCTCCTCCCCCCACTCACCTCTGATCCAAGATCTTCCTCTCTGCATCTCTGCCCTGTATAATATCACCTTTCTTCTGAGGGCAGTCTCAGCCGGTGCCTGCCCATCCCTCCTCTCTCTAGCCCTGGCAAGTTGTAACTAGTCGTACCTTTCATTCTCTTGAGAGATTCCCCCCCCCCATTCCTTTTTCTTCTCGATTAGCACTGCTAAAGGTTTACATATCCTTTTAGTGCTTTCAAATGACTGGACAGTTTGGTTGGTCTTTTGTTTTTACTTTTTCACTCTTCAGTCTATTGCTACTAAAATTTTTCTTGCTAAGACCAACAGTGATCTCCATCAATAGCATATTGCCAATTCAGCGTTTTATTTTCATTCTTTATTGTACTTGATCTATCCCAAACATTTAACATTACTACTTGGTCTCTCTTTTTTTTGGTTAAATTTTTTTAACATCTTTATTGGAGTATAATTGCTTTACAATGGTGTATTAGTTTCTGCCGTATCACAAAGTGAACCAGCTATACGTATACATATAACCCCATATCACCTTCTTCTTGTGTCTCCCTCCCACCCTCCATATCCCACCCCTCTATGTGGTCACGAAGCACAGAGCTGATTTCCCTGTACTATACGGCTGCTTCCCACTAGCTATGCATTTTATATATGGTAGTGTATATATGTCCATGCCATTCTCTCACTTCGTTGCAGCTTACCCTTCTCCCTCCCCGTGTCCTCAAGTCGACTCTCTACGTCTGTGTCTTTATTCCTGTCCTGCCCGTAGGTTCTTCAGAACCGTTTTTTTTTTTTTTTTAGATTCCATATATATGTGTTAGCATACAGTATTTGTTTTTCTCTGTCTCACTTCACTCTGTATGACAGACTCTAGGTCCATCCATCTCACTACAAATAACTCAATTTCGTTTCTTTTTATGGCTCAGTAATATTCCATTGTATATATGTGCCACATCTTTTTTTTCTTTTAACATCTTTATTGGAGTATAATTGCTTTACAATGGTGTGTTACTTTCTGTTTTATAACAAAGTGGATCAGTTGTACATATACATCTGTTCCCATATCTCTTCCCTCTTACATCTCCCCCCCTCCCACCCTCCCTATCCCACACCTCTAGGTGGTCACAAAGCACCGAGCTGATCTCCCTGTGCTATGCGGCTGCTTCCCACTAGCTATCTATTTTACGTTTGGTAATATATATATGTCCATGCCACTCTCTCACTTTGTCACAGATTGCCCTTCCCCCTCCCCATATCCTCAGGTCCATTCTCTAGTAGGTCTGTGTCTTTATTCCCATCTTGCCCGTAGGTTCTCCATGACCTTTTTTTTTCCCTTAGATTCCATATATATGTGTTAGCATACAGTATTTGTTTTTCTCTTTCTGACTTACTTCACTCTGTATGACAGACTCTAGGTCCATCCATTTCACTACAAATAACTCAATTTCCTTTCTTTTTATGGCTGAGTAATATTCCATTGTATATATGTGCCACATCTTCTTTATCCATTCATCCGATGATGGACACTTAGGTTGCTTACATGTCCTGGCTATTGTAAATAGAGCTGCAATGAACTTTGTGATACATGACTCTTTTTTGAATTATGGTTTTCTCCAGGTATATGCCCAGTAGTGGGATTGCTGGGTCGTATGCTAGTTCTATTTTTAGTTTTTTAAGGAACCTCCACACTGTTCTCCATAGTGGCTGTATCAATTTACATTCCCACCAACAGTGCAAGAGGGTTCCCTTTTCTCCACACCCTCTCCAGCATTTATTGTTTCTAGACTTTTTGATGATGGCCATTCTGACCAGTGTGTGGTGATACCTCATTGTGGTTTTGATTTGCATTTCTCTAATGATTAGTGATGTTGAGCATCCTTTCATGTGTTTGTTGGCAGTCTGTATATCTTCTTTGGAGAAATGCCTATTTAGGTCTTCTGCCCATTTTTGGATTGGGTTGTTTGTTTTTTAATATTGAGCTGCATGAGCTGTTTATATATTTTGGAGCTTAATCCTTTGTCCATTGATTCATTTGCAAATATTTTCTCCCATTCTGGGGGTTGTCTTTTTGTCTTGTTTATGGTTTCCTTTGCTGTGCAAAAGCTTCTAAGTGTCATTAGGTCCCATTTGTTTCTTTTGGTTTTTATTTCCATTACTATAGGAGGTGGATCAAAAAAGATCTTGCTGTGATTTATGTCAAAGAGTGTTCTTCCTATGTTTTTCTCTAAGAGTTTGATAGTGTCCAGTCTTGCATTTAGGTCTCTAATCCATTTTGAGTTTATTTTTGTGTGTGGTGTTAGGGAGTGTTCTAATTTCATTCTTTTACATGTAGCTGTCCAGTTTTCTCAGCACCACTTATTGAAGAGACTGTCTTTTCTCCATTGTATATCCTTGCCTCCTTTGTCATAGACTAATTGACCATAGGTGCATGGGTTTATCTCTGGGCTTTCTATCCTGTTCCATTGATCTATATTTCTGATTTTGTGCCAGTACCATACTGTCTTGATTACTGTAGCTTTGTAGCATAGTCTGAAGTCAGGCAGCCTGATTCCGCCAGCTCTGTTTTTCTTTCTCCAGATTGCTTTGGCTATTCGGGGTCTTTTGTGTTTCCATACAGATTGTGAAATTTCTAGCTCTGTGAAAAATACCATTGGTAGTTTGATAGGGATTGCACTGAAACTGTAGATTGCTTTGTGTAGTATACTCATTTTCACAATGTTGATTCTTCCAATCCAAGAACATGGTATATCTCTCCATCTGTTGGTATCATCTTTAATTTCTTTCATCACCGTCTTATAGTTTTCTTCATACAGGTCTTTTGTCTCCTTAGGTAGGTTTATTTTTAGGTATTTTATTCTTTTTGTTGCAGTGGTAAATGGGAGTGTTTCCTTAATTTCTCTTTCAGATTTTTCATCATTAGTGTATAGGAATGCCAGAGATTTCTGTGCATTAATTTTGTATCCTGCAACTTTACCAAATTCATTAATTAGCTCTAGTAGTTTTCTGGTAGCATCTTTAAGATTCTCTATGTATGGTATCATGTCATCTGCAAACAGTGACAGTTTACTTCTTCCTTTCCAAGTTGGATTCCTTTTATTTCTTTTTCTTCTCTGATTGCTGTGGCTAAAACTTCCGAAACTATGTTGAATAATAGTGGTGAGAGTGGGCAGCTTTGTCTTTTTCCTGATCTCAGTGGAAATGGTTTCAGTTTTTCACCATTGAGGATGATGTTGGCTGTGGGTTTGTCATATATGGCCTTTATTATGTTGAGGTAAGTTCCCTCTATGCCTACTTTCTGGAGGGTTTTTATCATAAATCGGTGTCGAATTTTGTCGAAAGCTTTTTCTGCATCTATTGAGATGATCACATAGTTTTTCTCCTTCGATTTTTTAATATGGTTTATCACATTGATTGATTTACGTATATTGAAGAATCCTTGCATTCCTGGGATAAACCCCACTTGATCACGGTGTGTGATCCTTTTAATGTGCTGCTGGATTCTGTTTGCTAGTATTTTGATGAGGATTTTTTTTTGTAAATTTTATTTATCTATTTTTGGCTGCATTGGGTCTTCATTGCTGCACGTGGGCTTTCTCTTGTTGTGGCGAGTGGGGGCTACTCTTCGTTGTGGTGTTGGGCTTCTGATTGCCGTCGCTTCTCTTGTTGTGGAGCATGGGCTCTAGGTGCACGTGTTTCAGTAGCTGTGGCACGTGAGCTCAGTAGTTGTGGCTCGCGGGCTCTAGAGCAGATGCTCAGTAGTTGTGGTGCATGGGCTTAGTTGCTCCGCAGCATGTGGGATCTTCCTGGACCAGGGCTTAAACCCGTATCCCCTGCATTGGCAGGTGGATTCTCAACCACTGTGCCACCAGGGAAGTCCCTTTGTTGAGGATTTTTGCATCTATGTTCAACAGTGATATTGGCCTGTAGTTTTCTTTCTTTGTGACATCTTTGTGTGGTTTTGGTATCAGGCTGATGGTGGCCTTGTAGAATGAGTTTGGGTGTGTTCCTCCCTCTACTATATTTTGGAAGAGTTTGAGAAGGATAGGTGTTAGATCTTCTCTAAATGTTTGATAGAATTTGCCTGTGAATCCATCTGATCATGGGCTTTTGTTTGTTGGAAGATTTTTAATCACAGTTTCAACTTCAGTGCTTGTGATTGGTCTGTTTATATTTTCTATTTCTTCCTGGTTCAGTCTCTGTAGGTTGTGCTTTTCTAAGAAAATGTCCATTTCTTCCAGGTTGTCCATTTTATTGGCATATAGTAGCTTGTAGCAATCTCTCATGATCCTTTGTATTTCTTCAGTGTCAGTTGTTACTTCTCCTTTTTCATTTCTAATTCAACTGATTTGAGTCTTCTCCCTTTTTTTCTTCATGAGTCTGCCTGATGGCTTATCCATTTTGTTTATCTTCTCAAAGAACCAGCTTTTAGTTTTATTGATCTTTGCTATCATTTCCTTCAATTCTTTTTCATTTATTTCTGATCTGATCTTTATGATTTCTTTCCTTCTGCCAATTTTGGGGGTTTTTTGTTCTTTTTTCTCTAATTGTTTTAGGTGTAAGGGTAGTTTGTTTATTTGAGTTGTTCCTTGAGGTAGGATTGTATTGCTATAAACTTCCCTCTTAGAACTGCTTTTGCTGCATCCCATAGGTTTTGGGTCATTGTGTCTCCATTGTCATTTGTTTCTAGGTATTTTTTGATTTCCTGTTTGATATCTTCAGTGATCTCTTAGTTATTTAGTAGTGTATTGTTTAGCCTCCATGTGTTTGTATTTTTTACAGTTTTTTTTTCCTGTAGTTGATATCTAGTCTCATAGCATTGTGGTTGGAAAAGATACTTGATACGATTTCAATTTTCTTACATTTACGAAAGCTTTATTTGTGACCCAAGATATGATCTATCCTGGAGAATATTCCATGAGCACTTGAGAAGAAAGCGTATTCTGTTGTTTTTAGATGGAATGTCCTATAAATATCAATTAAGTCCATCTTGTTTAATGTGTTATTTAAAGCTTGTGTTTCCTTATTTATTTTCATTTTGGATGATCTGTCATTGGTGAAAGTGGGGTATTAAAGTCCCCTACTATTATTGTGTTTCTGTCAATTTCCCCTTTTAC